>NC_045804.1:10943435-11268713 GCF_009873245.2 Balaenoptera musculus | reverse complement strand
ACCCAACGCAGCCAAAAATAAATAAATAAATAAATAAAAATAAATAATTAAAAAAAAAAAAAATAGACAATCCTCTGGCCAGAACTGAGAAAAAAGAGTGGACACACAAATACTCAATGTCAGGAATAGAAAGGGAACATTACTACAGTTCTATAGACTTTAAAAAGATCACAAGAGAATATGATGAACGACTTTATGCTCCTAAATTTGAAACCCAGAAAAAATGGACAAAATTCTCTAAAAATACAAATTACTAAAACTGACTTTTAAAAAAATACTGAAAGGTACAAACTTCCAGTTATAAGATAAATAAGTGCTAGGGATGTAATGTACAACATGATGAATATAATTAACACAGCTGTATGTTATACAGGAACGTTGTTAAGAGAGCAAACCTTAAGAGTTCTCATCACAAGGAAAAAATTCTTTTCTATTTCTTTAATTTTTTTATCTATATGAGATGATGGATGTTTACTAAACTTACTGTGATAATCATTTCATGATACATGTAAGTCAAATCATCCTGCTGTGCAACGTAAACTTATACAATGCTGTATGCCAGTTATATCTCAATAAAACTGGAAGGAAAATAAATAAATAAAATTGGGGGAAAAAATACCATTTCAAAAGCCTAAATCATATTTTAAAAACTCTTTTTACAAAGGAACGTTTAGGATTGCAGGGCTTCACTGGCAGGTCCTATCAAGCATTCATGGAACAGATCATTCAAGTGTTGAGGGATCACTCTCCTTGGCTCGAGTCACCACGAAGCCTGAACCTGTCCCCAGAGCCATGCAGGAAGGTGCCTGAGTGGGGCTGACGTCTCACAGCACCAACTCCCTGAAGATGCACCAGGTAAGGAAAATGGGGAAGGCTGGTGCCCAGAGCCGCTGTCTGATCTGTGGGATGACAGCACCTGAAACAAAAGCTGTCAAGTGGCCCTGTGATTAGAACAGTATTAAACCGGTAAGAAGCCAAGGCATGGTTTCTCTGTGTCCACACACCCCCCCAACACCCATCTCATCCCCAGCAGCTTTACACACGCAGCGCAGCGGCGGAGGCAGGAAGCTGTGCACATGGGCTGCCAGGGCTCCTGATGAAATCGAAGATGCTGTGAGCGCTACATATAAAAATAAATTACTTTCTAGTACAGGAACAAAAAAAAAAATTAGATTTTTAAAAGATGCTATTTAGGAAAGCATCAAGATAATATGAAGTACCTAAAAGAAACTGAATAAAAGACAGGCAACAGGGTATTCCCCGGCGGTCCAGTGGTTAAGACTCTGCGCTTTCATTGCTGAGGGCGCAGGTTTGATCTCTGATTGGGGAACTAAGATCCCACAAGCCACAAGGTGCGGCCAAAAAAAGAAAGAGAAAAAAAAAAAAAAGAATGGCAACACCTCTACAGGGGAGGTATATAGCTTTATTTAGGGAAATTCTCAGACCTACCTTTAAATGAAGACATGCTGTGTTTATGGACTGGAACACTCAATTTTGTAAAGATGTTAAATCTCCCCAAATTGAAATACAGGCTCAACGCAATCCCAATCACATACCCAAAAAATTTTCTTTCTTTGAACTTGCAAGCTAATTCTTAACCTCACATGAAGAGCAGAAGAACAAGAAGAGCCAGATGTTTCTCAAAGAAAACAACTGTGAGGACTCCTCTCAGTCGATTTCCATAAAGCTCGTAATTAAGACAGAGGAGCGGTGCAACAGTGACCATGGGGAAAGAGCAGGAAGCCCCCGACAGACCCACACTGACATGGCCTCTGGACAAAAGACAGAGCCCTGCAGCTGAGGGAAGGATGAGCTTTCCAGCAAAATCCACTAAGACAACTAGATATCTACATGGGGGAAAGAAAAAAAGAAAATTGGACCCCTTCCATAGACCACACACACAAAGTGCATAAAAGACCCAAACCGGGAGGGAGCTTTCCAGACAGGACTGGGGATCACCTTCATGCTACCAGGGAAGAGTAGGAAAGAAGTTCTTAACCAAGATGGAAAAGAGCACGAAGATGAAAAAGAAAAAATAACAAATCTGATGACATTAAAACTGAGATGTCAAAAGACCCCTCACAAAGAAAGCAGAAAGACAAGCTTCAAAGTGGAAAGGCACTTACAGTAAATATCCAAAATATGTAAAAGCTCCTAAAATCAGTAAGAAAAAGGCAACTCAACTAAAACATGGGCAAAAGACCAGAACAGGCTTTAAAAAAAAAAAAGAATATATAATTATGCTGTACCTGTGCCCTATGCCTGCTATGTGTACCAGAATACAAAAGAATGCTCATTTCAACATCTTTCAGGAGTAGGATAGATAAGTAAATTGTGACATATACCTGTAATGAGATACTATACAGAAGTAAAAATGAATTAATTACACACATATTCAACAACCTGGGTGAATCTTACAAATGTAATACTGAGAAAAGAAGCAATGCAAAGAAACATACATGCAGTATATCAATCATATAACCTTCAAAGTGGCAAAATAAGCACAGTTTTTTAGATATGCATGCATAGGTAGGAAAACCATGAAGAAAAGTGAAGAAATAAGTATCACCCAAAAAAGTAAGAAAAATATTTGCCTCTTGGAGGGAGGAAGTAATTGTGATGAGGGTAGGACACATCAAGGGTGCTTCCAGGGTGCTGAAAGGGTCTATTTCCTGACCTGGGTAGGGTGTACATAGGTGTTCTTTTTCTAAATATGAGTTAAACTATAAATAGATGTTTTATGCATTTTTTGCCTCATAATTTTTTTAAAAAGAAAGTAAACCAAATCAAATAAGACTAGACCCACTTAACCCCATAGTTAAATGAAAAGAGCAATTTGACAATTCCTTCTAGGGCTCTAATGATTATTAACACCAAAGAGGATTTCTGTACAATTAACTAAACCCTTAAGGTAGCAGGTGAAATCCGGTACTCTAACACTGCATGACAAAGCGCCCAATTTAGATCTGTAACACCAAAACAGGAAAGGATTTTATTTTTAAATCCTCTTACATGTTTAACAGTTATTTCAGTTTCAAACTCTGACCCACCTGGCTTTATAAAGCCCAAATGAAATGCAAAGGATGTTATCAGAGAGAGGAGGACTCTAAATCCAGACTTGTAAATTACCTGTCTAGGGATCACTGCAAGTGCAACTCTTCCCAACAGTTAATCTGTACTATCAACTTGATACAATGTAATCTTAAATTTTAATGCCACGTTGAAGTTGGAAAGTAAAATTCCACTGGCAAAAAATAAGGTTCAGTAAAAGAATTACAACACATAACTATTAATTGTAAAGAATCAGCTATCAACTACTCCACTGAATAAAAGGTGATCTAGTCATGCATCATTAATCTCTCCAAAACCTCCTGTCCTCCCTGGCTCTTCCGAATCCTACTTAGGGAGACCTCCCCTGCCAGTAAAGATGGAGTAACCAGTATCAGACTAGTCCTCTCGCCGTGCACAACTAGAAAGCTAAACAAAACATATAAAACACTTTTTCAGACATTAAACTACATGCAGTATCGGAACATGACTGCTGAAAGAAAGAAAGCAAATGAAGTGAGCCCCATGATCACTGAGCTTTCTGCACGGAGAGACAGGGCCCTGAGCAGAGAAAGGTAGGATCACTGAGCTGAGAAAACAGAGACCAGAGTTCACGGAGGCTACAGCAGGTGGAATTGGTGGGCCCAAGGACCAAAGAGGAAAGCACTACACAGAAAGGGTGTGCCAGAAATCTACATGGGGTCTCTCGTGTCCCTGGCTGAGCACGTAGTTGGCGAGACTCCAGGAGGCCAAGCAAAGAACTACTGAGAGAGGGTGGGAAACATCCAAGTTCCAACAACTCAGAATGAAGAGACCCCACTGACCACTCAGAATAGTCACCCAGAAAGGTAGCCCCACCTTAGGCATAGGGCAAGACTAGACTCAGAGCAAAGGCTTCTCTAGAAGGGGTCATCCACTTTTTTCCATAAAGAGCCAGATGGTAAATATCTGGGTCACACAGTCTCTGCTGAACTACTCAACTTTGCCAGTGTAGCACAAAAGCAACCCAGACAATACATAAAAGACATTGCTGTGTTCCAAAAGACTTTACTTACAAAAACAAGCAGTGGGTCATAGTCTGCCAACCCCTGATCCAAGCCTGCTTTAACAAAGCTAGAAAACAACCTTGAAAGAAGGAAGCTGATACACTAGTACACTAACTTCCTTCCAGAACAAAACTGAACACTGTTTTAATGAAAACAATAACATCCACATTCTCAACAACATAACACTGTGTCTGGTATCCAATCAAAAATTACTAGATATAAGTAAAAGCAGGAAAATGTGATCCATAAGCAAAAGAAAATCAATCCAGAGAAACAGACCCAGAAATGACAGTGATGATGGAAATAACCGACAAGAGCTTTAAAATGGCATTACAAATTTGTTCAAGGATTTAAAGGAAAACATGAACACAAAGAAGAGAGAAAAACAAACTATAAAAAAGACCCAAGTAGAATTTCTAGAAAATAAAAACATAATATCAAAATGAAAACTACATTGGGTGGTGGGAATTCTCTGGTGGTCCAGTAGTTAGGACTCCATGCTTCCAATGCAAGTTCGATCCCTGGTCAGGGAACTAAGATCCCGCAGGCCGTGTGGTGTGACCAAAAAAAAAGAAAAGAAAAAAAGAAAAAGAAAAACTACACTGGGTGGGCTTAACAACATATTTGACACTGCAAAAGAATAGACTGAGAGAACTTGAAGACAGTGCAATAGAAATGAGAGAACTTGAAGACATTGCAATAGAAATGATCCAAATTAAAACACAGAGGGGGGAAAAAGGTAGGAGTGGGGAGAGAGCCTCATGGAACAATATGAAACATCTAAAATTAATGTAATTGGAGCTCTGGAAGATTGAAAGGGAGAAGAGTGAGAAAAATTGAAAAACTGAAAATATATGGCAGTACATTTTCCAAAAATTTGCTGAAAACCATAATCCTACAGATCCAAGAATCTCAGTAGACCACAAGCAGGCTACTCACAAAGAAAAGGACACCAATGCACATCATAATCAAACTGCTAAATTCCAATGATAAAGAGAAAAATCTTAAAAGTAGCAGGAGGAAAAAAAGACACATTACATCCTGGGGAACAAAAACAAGACTAGAGCACACTTTTCATCAGGAGCAATGCAGGCCTGACCACAACAGGGCATCTTCAAAGTGCTGAAGAAGAAAAGTCAACCTAGAATTTTACATCCAGTGAAAACATCCTTCAAAAATGATGATGAGGGCTTCCTTGGTGGCACAGTGGTTAAGAATCTGCCTGCCAATGCAGGGGACACGGGTTCAAGCCCTGGTCTGGGAAGATCCCACATGCCATGGAGCAACTAAGCCCGTGCGCCACAACTACTGAGCCTGCGCTCTAGAGCCTGTGAACCACAACTACTGAGCCCGTGTGCCACAACTACTGAAACCCACGCACCTAGAGCCCGTGCTCTGCAACGAGAGAAGCCACTGCAATGAGAAGCCCGCACACCGCAACGAAGAGCAGCCCCCGCTCGCCGCAACTAGAGAAAGCCCGCGTGCAGCAACAAAGACCCAACACAGCAAAAAATAAAATAAATAAAATTTTGGAATAAAAAAATGATGATGAAATAAAGACACTCCCACACAAACGAAAGTTGAGAAAATGTATCGCCAGGGGACCCAAGTAATAACACTCTTCAGACAGGAGAAAAATGATTCCAGATTCAAACTCAGAGCTACACAGAGCAATGAAGGCTGGGAACTGAACTATGTGGGTAAATATAAAGGATGTTCTCGTTTTTCAAATTTCTTTAAAAGATAATTGACTTTTTAAAAAAATAATAACAACGTAGTCTGGGGTTTATAACATGCAGAAGTAAAATGTATGACTCGAACAGCAAAAGGATGGGGGACAGAAGCACCAGGCTGTCAGGTTCTTACCTCACATGTGAAGAGGTGTACTGTTATTTGAGGTACAATGTGATAAGTTAAGGATGTAATACTGCAAACCTTAGAACCACCACCTCAAAAAATAAAACAAAGGTATCGTTAATAGGCCCACAGAGGACATATCATAAGGGTAATCATGTTTTTAACTAACATTAAAATAACCATGCAAAAGGATATAATAATTAAATACAGGAAAATATAAATTTTTATAAGTATAATTCTACTGATGCCTACCTCCTATCCCTGTCCTTAAATGTGTAACTTTCCATATATTTTTTACATAGATAAGCACTTATTTTTATATGTATATATAGCTTTTTTTTCTTTTTAATTTTATTTGTTTATTTATTTATTTATGGCTGTGTTGGGTCTTCGTTTCTGTGCGAGGGCTTTCTCTAGTTGTGGCAAGTGGGGGCCACTCTTCATCGCGGTGCGCGGGCCTTTCACTATTGGCCTCTCTTGTTGTGGAGCAGAGGCTCCAGACGCGCAGGCTCAGCAATTGTGGCTCACGGGCCTAGTCGCTCCGCGGCATGTGGGATCCTCCCAGACCAGGGCTCGAACCTGTGTCCCCTGCATTGGCAGGCAGATTCTCAACCACTGCACCACCAGGGAAGCCCTATATATAGCTTTTTTTTTTTTTTTTTAAATTAATTAATTTATTTATTTTATTTTTTTTTGGCTGTGTTGGGTCTTCGTTTCTGTGCGAGGGCTTTCTCTAGTTGTGGCAAGTGGGGGCAGCTCTTCATCGCGGTGCACGGGCCTCTCACTATCGTGGCCTCTCTTGTTGCAGAGCACAGGCTCCAGACGCGCAGGCTCAGTAGTTGTGGCTCACGGGCCTAGTTGCTCCGCGGCATGTGGGATCTTCCCAGACCAGGGCTCGAACCCGTGTCCCCTGCATTAGCAGGCAGATTCTCAACCACTGCGCCACCAGGGAAGCCCTATATAGCTTTTTAAAAACACAAAAACAGGATCACACCAGTCTGCTCTGTGCCTTAGTTGTATTTTTTTTTAATGTGTGTGGTTTGTTTTTTAATTTAATAATATATCTTAGAAACTTTCCCATAACAGCACACACAGAATTACTTCTGTGTTTAGTAGCTGCATGGAAGTCTAGTATATGATGCACCAAAAGTTAATTAATCAGTTCTCTATTGATGGATATTAGGTTATTTGCAGGAACTCAATAAATACAGACTAAATGAATGAATGAATGAATGCTGTAATGAATATTCTTGTAGAAAACTGGGATAATCTTAAAATGCCAGTTTTCTACATTTGTTTGGATTTATTATTCCTAAATTTAAAACAGGCTCACAATTCTATAAAGACAATTCCATAAAGTTATGCCATTTAAAATGAAGAAAAAAATAATCTATAGAATCAACCATAATCTACTTAGCATGAAATTCTTCTCAGAGAAAAGAATACTGTCAGGGACAATCTGGCAACTATTTCTCAAATATATGCATTTAAGTGAAAATATATTTATTTAAGTGAAAACTATCATTAATTTTAATAAGGCAACAAAACAGATCATAAATTAGGATCCACTGTCTCAAAGTTCAACACAGTAACATAAGACATTGATATGGCACTAGTAAATGATCCATAAACAAGCATGTCCTGGTACAGCTTGCAATAAGCAAGTGCAGAGCGAAGGGCTCGTGGTCAACACCCACCCCCCCAGTAGGACCAGGTGAATGTTAGGGATTGGGGCAGGGGTAGTAGCCAAGGGGATGAGTCAATCTCCAAGCCCACTTCAGGCATACTTCTGGCACCTGGGGTCCTGGAGGGCATCTGAGGGAGACACAGCATGTGGAGCACAACACAGCTCAGGGGCACCACTCCATATACTGGGTTGCAGGACCCAGGCAAATCCAGGAAGGGAGAGCCCATCAGGTGCCCAAAACCAAAACTCAGAAAAATATGAAGCAAACCAGAACGCATATAGGGAACTCAAGCTCTGGAACTTAGTAACAAGCTCTGAGGCTATGTGAGAGCAGGGAGTCACTGAACTTAGGAGGAGTGAATCAGCATCTGGAGACAAAGAACCAAATGTAGGTCACAGGAAATGCGGCCCAGCCACAGCTCCAAAGCCCAGCGGTCAGAGCCAGGCCCCCAACTTCTGGGTCAGCCCCCACACCGCTACTCCCAGAGAGGCCCCGGGAGAGCTGAAGTACCTCCTACTTGGCTCATTTCTCCTGGAACCCAGGAGAGCGCTAGGCCAGTGAGCCCACCCACGGGAAGGCAACAGAGTAGGAGTCAGGGACAGTACCAGCAACAAAGAAGGGCTTTGCAGCAAGCACCTGTTCAGAGAATTTCCCACAGTAGTGCCTGTTAAACCCAGCAGTTTGCCTCACAGACCACATAATACGGAAATAAAGCATTTCATCTTCAGAGCACCTTTACTAGAAAGAAGGGAACAGTAATGACCTCACCTTCCCAGTCTGATTTGGTAGATTCAGAACTGTTTTTACGAGAATACTCATGCTGAATGAAATGAATTTGATGTCAGGAAAAAACGTGTGAGCTATTATTGAAGCCCTAATACTTGCCATGGTGGCCTGCAAGAATCAATTCATTTTCTGTAGTGTTCACAAACACTGATTTATGGGAAGTGTGCCATAAAGTCTAGTTTTTGATAAACTATAACATTTACCAGAACCTCACATAAACACACTCAGGTAGAGCATGGATCTTAGGAGAGCTCCCATCTTACTCCGGAGAGGGGTAAGGGTCGGTGCAAAGGGTTTTTAAAAAAAGAAAGCTAAGCCTGCCCAGTTTGGAGCTCCTCTTAGGATGGTGGTCACCTGAACAACTTGTGCCCCTTATCAACTGATGAAAACTGCAGGCACAGCTCGCTGTCTCGACAGGGACAAATCTGTTCTTTTTCTTCCAAATAGTCAATCACGTGCAACATCTGCGCCACCACACAGGAGGGGTGGAGCTCCTTAGCAGTTGTGCAGTAAGGAGCACATGGGCAGAAACACACAGCCACACAGGCTGCCCCTCGAAACACTGGGCTCAGCTATGTGTCACACAGTCTTCCTGCTTCATAAATATGATCACATTTAATCTTTGCAACACACCACCACGAGGTAGGTAGCCTTAGACCCACTTTACAAAGCAAAACACTAAGATCTAGACCAAGAACAGACAGCTAGAAAAGAAACCAGCTTGGACCAAGGTCAGTCTGACAACAAAGTCCATTCTCTTAGATAAAACCTCAGCTGCCTGTTCAATTTTTAGAAAAAGTCCATCAAGAGTTTCTGAGTCTTGGGACTTCCCTGGTGGTGCAGTGGTTAAGAATCTGCCTGCCAACGCAGGCGACACAGGTTCAAGCCCTGGTCCAGGAAGATCCCACATGCTGCGGAGCAACTAAGCCCAGGCGCCACAACTACTGAGCCTGAGCTCTACAGCCCGCGAGCCACAACTACTGAGCCCACGTGCCACAACTACTGAAGCCCACGCACCGCAACGAAGAGCAGCCCCCACTCGCTGCAACTAGAGAAAGCCCAGGCGCAGCAACGAAGACCCAACGCAGCCAATAAATAAACAAATGAATGAATAAAAATTAAAATTAAAAAAAAAAGATTTTTGAGTCTCCATAAGGAGGGACTTTAAGCCAATGAGAAATCTCGCCCAAAGCTGCTCTGCAAATGGGATGAGAAACAAGGTGGCAGCCCGGCTCCTCAGTCATCAGACTGAGGCCTGGACTCCTGGCTCGGCTCCTCAGCAGCCCATGAATTCCACAGGGTTGGATGCCCCCTCTAAGTGGCCTCAGTTCACTCAGGTAACAACAGGTGCCTGCTAGGGGTGTTGTCAGGATTAAGTAGACTAAATCCATGTGAAAAAATGTTCACAAACTGTAAAGCAATAAAGTAGGAACAGTATAGCTTCTGCCCACACTGCCTCCCCTCCCTGGGCCTCTTTCCACCACCTTCCATCTCTCCCTCTGATGGCTCCTCTGCCTTGCAAACATTTGTTTGCTGTTGCCCCCAATGCCAGCCACTTCTCTCCTCCCAAACCCCTGCTCTGTGACCACTGCCTCACTCTCCCCTCACCACCTTGATGAAATTTCTGTTCCCAGAAATTCAGCTTCCACAAAATTTTCTATTCAACCAAGACATCACTCACAAAAGTCACCAAGGGCCCTGGCTCCGTCATGCAACAAATATTTAAGAAGTCTGCGCTACGTCACAGACACCCCCTGGTACACACATACTCATTAGCTTTCCTCCAGAAGCACACCTATCTCTGACTTCACCTTAGGTTACTAACCTCTTGGTTCCAGATTTACAACAACAACAAAAAACAGAAAAAACAAAACAGATTAGACCTGAAGACATCACTACAAATGCATGTTTAGCTTAATACAGAGATGGTTACATATAGAAATGTTTACAGATGTGTATATATACACAGGGGTCAGTATATGCACATATATCTCCTTGCTCTGTCACCTGAAAGGACCTAAAAGTAGTGACACCCCAGTAGCAGTGAGCACACCCGGCACCCTGATCTTGGTCTCTAACACCATTCTCCAATAACAGGAACCAGAGGTCCTTGGAGAAACACCTGATTTGAGAACCGAGGCAGGAAATGTACACGATGATCCCAGAGCATCCTGTGCTCCAGAAAGTAAACAGCCAGAAAGTAAATAGGTGCTTTAAAAAAAAAGTCCACAATGGTGGGGCTTTGTCAAAGTAGCACAGGAGCCAACTGAAAGCGTTCCCACTGGCCAAAGATGGAGCAACAAAATAAAGTAGTAGTGAATTATAACACAAAGGACAAAATAAATATCCATGAGTCCACAGTGATATAAGTAAATGATTGAACAAATAAATGCGGAAGAATAGATAAATCTCCCATACAGAAAAATTCCAATTAATATATGCAGATACTCTGACCTTAGGGAGATGGAGCACAACCCCCCTCTCCTTAAGTGTGGGCTGGGCACAGTAAATTCCTTCCAAAGAGAACAAGATGGGGGGAGGGGATATCAAGTGGAGACATCTGATAAACAGGACCTCAGCCAGGTAATCAAAGTCACATCAACAGTGATGAGTCGTGTTGAGAGCATGGACCTTTGATGTGATGTGATATGAAGGGCACTTCCCCTCTGTGATATTCCTCCCCAAAACCTATAATCCCAGTTTTATCATAAGAAAAACATTAAACAGATTTCAACAGAGGGACACTCTATAAAATCCCTGACCAGTACTGCTCAAAATTATCAAGGTCATCCAAAACTAAGAAAGTCTGAGAGACTGTCACAAGCCAAGAGGAGCCTGAGGATACGTAACAACTAAATGTAATGTGGCATCCTGGATGGGATCCTGGAGCAGGAAAAAGATAATAGGTAAAAACTGAGGAAATCCAAATAAAGTATGGATAGACTTTGGTTGATATTGATAATAATGTATCAATATTGACTCATTGGTTATGACAAGTGTACAATCCTAATGCAAGATGTTAACAACAGGGGAAACTGGGTACAAAGTATACAGGAGCTCTATCTTCTCAATTTTAATAAAATTCTAAAACTATGGACAAAAAAAGAGAGAGAAAGTCCTTTTCCCCTCCCCCACAAAAAACCACCACACAGTTTTTCTTTCTCCCAATTATTCACCAAATCCCATGATTCTCTCCTCATGTCTCTCAGAATGTTACTACTCCACTTTACACCCCAACCCCTACTCAAAAACCTTCAAAGATTTTGTTGCTTTCCAAATAAATGTCATTTCCTCACGCTACCATTCAGGCCTTTAAAGATGTGGAGCAGACCACCTCCTGCCTCTGGAACCTGAGGCTTCCTCTCACTCTGGGCAAACCCTTCCCTCCCAACTCCATACTATTCTCTCAACTCCACCTGCCAAAATTCTACTCTGTCCTTCAAATGTTTTCTTGCTTCCAGAGCTTCCCTGACACCCACCTACCTTTAACACCAGGTGTGTGAGCCCCCTGAGGCCCACGCTTCTGCAGTATCTCACCCGAGCACTAGTTCTCACCACCAAACCTCCCGGGGATCCGTGCCCTCAGAGCAGAAGCTGGTCCTAACTGGACCAACTCTTGCTCACTGAAAACCTTCAGACGATTAGGTGTTCTGCCCACCTGTGTCCATCTAGAGAACGCCCAGTTAACCTTGGTAGGATGCTGCCGTCATCATCTCCCCGCACATCCATAACTGAAGGAGAAGGGCCAAGCCTTTCTGCTGGGCACCCAAAGGGTCACACTGTGGTTCCACTCCCCGCCCGCCAGCACTGTGTCCCACTGTGTCTTTTCACCTAAACTGGAGGCCATGTATACCCCACCCTAGACGGTCTTTTCCTCTCCATTCCAGCCAGTGCAATCCTTCCTTTCTCTGTGCCCAGCTCAGGTCCTCCCTCCCTCCTCCAGAAGCCTTCCTCAGCCAGACCCCTCTCCTAGAATCCCTCACCAGCCACTGGCCACATCACTACTTCTCACTGGTATTAACACAGCCTTGAGCCACTAGTTAGATGTTTCCAGACGCTATCTGATCCACTAAGCTGGTCTGCAGGTGTACTGATTTCACAGTGCTTCCCAGGGTTCTGGACCAGGTCCACTCCTTCCTCATTCCCACAGAGGAGCTGGTACAGCAGAGGCACTGGCTCAGGGGTCAGTAAACAGCGAGTGAGCAGGTCTTCCTGAGAAGCCAGCAAATCATGGTCTCCCAGGTTCAACCATTAACGCTCATGTTCTCAGAGAGGGGGATAACTCAGCACAATGAGGGCACAGATGCCAGGGCCAGATGGCCGGGGTCCAAGTCCAGGCTCTGTGGCTCACTAGCCACGTGACCTTTGAAAAATCATCTAACCTTTCTTGCCTCAGTTTCCTCAATCACAAAGTGGGTGTAGCAGTACCTGCTCCCAGGGCTGTTTGGAAATTAAAGGGATTGTCAATGTAGGAAGCCTGGACAAGCCAGACACACAGTAAGCACGACTTAAAACTAAGCTAGTAGTGCTACTATTTTCCCAGAGGCATAAAGACGTTAAGAGCTAGTGCCTGTGACAGTCTTGATGATGATCTAGTTCCTGAGTGTGATGGGTGTCTTCCGAGTGCTTATTTTATTGTTATGCTTCAGATCTTACAAGGGTAAGAATGTCAAAAATAGATAATTCAAAATAATCCTTTAACGACACATACAGTATACTCCTGGTTGTGGGGAAGGGGGAAAGGGAAGACAGAGAAGTGGAAAATACACCAAAATATTAACAGTGGCATACAGGATTTTATATAATTTTTATTTTCACTGTTGTGTTTTTCCATATTTTCTAAATATTCTACAATGACGTGTTATTTTTATAATCTGAAGGAAAACAGCAAGTTTTCAAGGAACTCAGTTACTCCAATAAAAAAAAGTTAAAATATTTTTCAAGTATTAAGACCATTTTCAGCATAAAGTTTTATTTAAACAACAAAAACTGGGACTTCCTTGGTGGTCCAGTGGTTAAGATTCCACACTCCTAATGCAGGGGGCCCAGGTTCGATCCCTGGTCAGGGAACTAGATCCCACATGCATGCCGCAACTAAGAGCCCGCATGCCGCAACTAAGAGCCCACATGCCACAATGAAGATCCCACGTGCCACAACTAAGACCTGGTGCAGCCAAATAAATAAATAAATAAATATTAAAAAAAAAAAAAACTCTTCAGGGAAAATATTCATGCCTGCTGGTCAAGTAAAAACTCACTTTCAGGAGAAGAGCTGTATGTACAAAGGAAAAGACTGAGAAGCAATTCTCTGGAGCCAGGCCCTGAAGCCAGACCAGGGGTCTGATCTGGGCTGTGCCACCTACCAGGCCAGGCTGGCAACAGACAGGAAGAAACACAGTCTGCCCTTGAGGTCCTGTGGCCAGAGACTCAGGGAGACGACAGTGCCGAGTCAGCACACTCAGGACGTCCACTACAGCAGACAGGAGGCACCTTGTGTCCCTGCAGTGGTTTCACCTCTGTAGAAACTAAGTCCGGACCTAGGCCAGGGCTTGGAGGGAACGCAGAAAGAGGAAAAGCTTGATTTAACATTTTGACCGTGGTTTTATTTTGATACACCTTTAAACTGCTTGTCAGATCAACTTTTAAGGGTAAAAGAAGTCACGCAAGGAAACACCAAACTGAACGGTATTCACTGTGCCCAGCTCATCACCAATACCTTCAGGCATGGGGACAAGGGGTGCAGCGGGGAGGGATGAAGACCAGATGCCAAGGGGACAGGAGGCTGGGAACCACTGAAGCAACACTTTCAACATTTTCCACCAAAACATTCTTTAAGGAAAACTTTTTCCCATTTCCACAGCCAGATACATGTTCTTTCCCTCCCAAATGCTGGTAGTGGCTCATTCCTCTCCCTCTTACATCCAATCGGAACCAGCAAGGCATTCTGTCGCCTCCTGCAGCCAATGAATGGCCAAGTGCAATCAATCCTTGTTCCAGGGAGCGCTTGGGGCCACCCACGTCTCACTGGCACCTTCCTAGCTGGAGCTATGGCCAGCTCTTCCTCGCTCCCACCTCCCCCTCCTCAGGACGCTCCCGACCCACTCCCCATCCCTAACACACATTCACACACACACACACACACACACACACAAACATATACATACGCACTCACACACCTACACAACACATACACATAAACACACACACACAAACTAACCCGCCCTCCCCGCCTGACTCTATAGCCAGAAGAATCTTTTTAAAATGCAATCCTGATCACTTCACTACCCTGCTTTAAAACCTTCTTTAATTGTCCTTAAGACAAAACCCAAATTCCTAGGGCCTCACAAAGCTTGTCAGGACCTGCCCTGCTTGCCTCTCCACCATCATGGGTCTCCCGGCACTTCTCTCCGAACAGTCTCTGCTCCATTTATTTGCGCAACAAATACTCACTGAGCACCTACCACCAGCCAGTCATTATGTGAGGAGCTGGAGATGTGGCACGAACAAGACAAAGTCCCTGTCCTAGTTGGGGAGGCAAAACAAATGCATAACCCGGTGTCACGGGGTGGACATGCCAACAGAAGATAAAGCAGGTGGGGCTACGGCCGTGGCTGGAGCATGGCCCTGGGGAGGAAAGAGGGAAGCACTGTTCAAAGACCGGCTCTCTCCCCTCCCCACCTCTGCACACCTGGCTCCTCTGCCCTCCCTCCCACCCTCTTCCTTCTTTGCCCAGATCACTTCTAGTCTCTTTCAGGTACTGGCTCAGTGTGCCTGCCTTCCAGGAGGCCTTCTCACCACTCTGCACACAGCCACCACCACCCCAACCCATCTCCCCCAGTAAACTGGTAAACTCCTTAAAAGCAGGAGTTATGTACCAATGAATCGCCAACACTTAGCATGGTGCCTGGCACATAGAGGCCCTCAATAAATATTAGCTGAATTACTGAATTCTTTAAATCAGTTTTTGCAACTTCACCACTCTGTCCCCTTGCTACACCCCCACCTTTGACCTGCACACATTTTCATCTCCCCCATTAGGGACCCCCTATTGCACACAGCTTGGGCAAACAGACGCCACCGAAATGTCCAGAAAGCAGAATTCCTTAAATCACTACCTTATTACTCAAGTGCAGATACATAATTACTGCGTTGGGCTTTTACTTAACTTTGTATAAGGATGCCATTTTCTCTAATAAGATAAAATTCCTCAAGGGCCACGCCCACGTCTTATACCTCCTGAGATCCCACACAATCCCAGGCTCAGTGCCATGTAGGTAAATGGTACAAAGCGCTCATAAGAACAATTATTTCCCCACAAAACACTAAGAAGCCCTGCAACTTGCTTTTAGATAGCGTACACTAATAGTTAGGATTTGTGCATTTCACTGTATGTAAAGTTTGCCTCAAACAATAATGTAAGTGAATATTAACCTCTTAGTTAATAAGTGTGCTTCCTCAAGTGCTATGGGTTAGCAGTTCAGAAACTCCCCTCTGTGTATTCCAGCCAGCAAATGAATCCGTGAGGACAAAGGAGCCAGGTTTTCACTGCTGGGAAGGAAGTGACAAACCTGAAAAGGGGAACAGAGGAGACGGGCCTTGTGGTAATCACCTCTGTGCATCACGGTACAATGCACAGCAGTAAATAAGCAATAAATACAGACAAACACGGATGTCTCCACCCTACCTCTCTGCTGAGGGGGCCTGCAAACAGTGGCACACCAGCAGCAATGGGCACACTTAGTGCCAGGTCTTGCTTCTAAATTCCATTCTCCACCAAAAGGTACTGGGGATCATTGGAGAAAAGGCTGATTCCAGGGCTGAGGCAGGGAAAATACAAGATAAGCCTGGAACATCTTACAGTGCCAAAAAGCTAAGAAACGTTCAAAGCCTTGTATGTCAAAGGGCACTGACAACAATGTGATGAGGCCTTGCTAAGCTAGAAAATAAATAATGACAGGGACGGGCCAAATGAACAGCAACAAAGTTGGGACCAAGCAACATGATGCGATGCTCTGGAAAAAGCAAGTCACTTCAGTAGCATCCTCACCCAAAATGCATAACCTGCATCTGAGTACAAGGAAGTATCAGGCAAAACCAACTTGAGGACGTTCCAAGAAATAACTGCCTGTATTCTTTTGAAATGTCAAGGTCAATGAATTCAGAACAGAAAGTAGGATGGTGGTTACCAGGGGTTGGGGGAGGGGGAGGGAGAGTTAGTGTTTAATGAGGACAGAGTTTCAGTTTGGGCAGACAAAAAAGTTCTGGAAATGGACGGTGGTGATGGCTGCACAACACTATGAATGTACTTAATAACTGTAGCCTTAAAAATGGTTTAAATGATAAACTTCATATTATGTATATTTTATGACAATAAAAAAATTGTCAAGTTCAAGAAATTCTAAGAAAGCCTGAGAAACTCCTTTAGATTAAAGGAGGCTACAAAGATGAGACTTCTACGGCAGTAAGTGAACCTGGATGGGGGGAGGGGCAAAAATGGCTCATAAAGGGGCAAACCACAACATTTTAATGTGAACTGTGGATTAATAATAGTATTATATCGGGAGTTCCCTGGCGATCCAATGATTAGGACTTGGCACTTTCACTGCTGTAGCCTCAGGTTCAATCCCTGGTTGGGGAACTAAGATCCCGCAAGCTGTGTGGCAAAAAAAAAAAAAAAAAAAATAGTATTATATCAATGGCAAATGTCCTGACGTTTACAACTGTCCTGTGTTTATGTAAGAGGATGTCCTTGTTCTTAGCAGATACACACAGTAAGGCATAAAGGAGCACAGTCTCCAACTTACTCTTCAATAGTTCAGGGGAAAGAATTACATATTCACATTTATAAATAGAGAAAAGTAAATGAGGCAAGATGTAAAAACGGGTGAATCTGGGTAAGGATATATGGGAATTCATTACACTATTCTTGCAATTTTTCTGTAAGTCTGAAATTACATCAAAACTAAAAAATACAAAATAGTAGTAGTCAAGAACAGAAGACCCACCTAGAAAGCACACCGACGGTGGGTAAAATTAACACATGTCTCTGGCTGTCTCTCCTCAGCTGTCTCCCCTTCTGCTGTAAAGGCACAACCCTCTCTGCAGAGTTGGATGTACAGGGCAAGTATAAGGTTCAAGAACATGATTAAAGCATTAACTTATCATGCCATATATTTACTGGAATGGCCTTTTCTATGTATTTAACTACACTTACAAAAAGGAAACAGTATCCACCTTGAGCTCCACGGAGACAAGCATGGTGGATGCCCCAAGCACTTTAATGGATTCTGAACAAAAAGAGGACAGAGTCAGAAACCTAGAGGACACCCTCTATATGTAAGCCACATGGATCTTGTTAGAACTCTAGCTTTACAATTCCACAAGGTGATAATGAGGTAGAAATGTTCTCATCCATTTCAGGACTCTTCCACAGCACGTTGTTCAAAATGGAACACGGGGGCTTCCAGTGGGCGCAGTGGTTGAGAATCTGCCTGCCAATGCAGGGGACACGGGTTCGAGCCCTGGTCTGGGGAGATCCCACATGCCACGGAGCAACTAGGCCCGTGAGCCACAACTACTGAGCCTGCGCGTCTGGAGCCTGTGCTCCGCAACAAGAGAAGCCGCGATAGTGAGAGGCCCACGCACCGCGATGAAGAGTAGCCCCCACTTGCCACAACTAGAGAAAGCCCTCGCACAGAAACAAAGACCCAACACAGCCATAAATAAATAAATTAATTAATTAATTAAAAAAAAAATGGAACACGGTACATTTTTTAAAGCAGGTTAAAAAAAATCTATGTAGATGTCCCTTTGTGGCTCCTGAGGCTCACATGACAAATGCCAAAGGAAAGTTCATATACTTCAAATGCAAAGTGAGAGGGTGTTATAAACCCCACCCCCTTTTACCCCCACATCCAAACCAGACTCCCTTGATTCTACCTTCTCGATTCCACCTTCTGGACATCAGCAGAGGCCCTGCCCTGTCCTCCACCCCTCCCACCACTGTCTCCTCCAGCCCTGGTGGTTCTCACCTGGATTATCACACTCCCCTCCCCAGCTGGTGATGCCACCTCCAGTGTCACCTCTCTTCAAACCCTCCACTCCACCCACAGTCAAAAAGACCTTTCAAAACACAAATCTATGTCTGACACTCCCCTGCTTAAATCCTGAAGCAGCTGCCATCACCAACTACATCAACAGTCATTAGTTGCTGTGAGTTTAAAGCTCGGTCGACTTGACTGATTTATGTTTCATAAATGTTGTTCAATGCAAAGGATTCACTTATTTACTATAAACTAAAGGCTTTCGCTGATAACCATGGTCTCCTCCCCTATAAACACACAGTGCACTATAATTTGATGACACGGCACACTGTCAGTAAGCAATAAACCTCCACTGAGCTGAAGTGAAGACCTCTGGCTACCTCCCCTCGCCCCACTGGATCCGTTCTCCTCCCCTCACAGAACAAGGCCGTCCTGGGTGAGTGGCAGTGTGTCTTCCTACAGGACACGCAACAGGGGCAACAGGAGGCCCTAACGGTGCCTAAAGGGCTACATATAAGGCAAATGCCTTCACAATCACAAAGGCTCTCCACAAGCACAAGCTCAGAGGATGGAAAGAGTGTAACAGATCCCTTTTAGGTCTGTCACTTGATTTCTGGTCAAGCTTGGTATTTTTGGCCAACCATCTGATACCTCAAGCCTTCTTCCTAGTTTAAGTCTGATGCCCACTTTTTTTTTTTTTACACTTGTTTCTCTCTCTATTTTTTTAATAGATCTTTATTGGAGTATAATTGCTTCACAATACTGTGTTAGTTTCTGTTGTACACCAAAGTGTACAACAGAATCAGCCACATACATACATATGTCCCCATATCCCCTCCCTCTTGAGCCTCCCTCCCATCCTCCCTATCCCACCCCTCTAGGTCATCGCAAAGCACAGAGCTGATCTCCCTGTGCTATGCTGCTGCTTCCCACTAGCTAACTATTTTACATTCGGTAGTGTATATATGTCGATGCTACTCTCACTTCGCCCCAGCTTCCCCTTCCCAACCCGTGCTCTCAAGTCCATTCTCTATGTCTACATCTTTATTCCTGCCCTGCAACTAGGTTCATCAGTACCATTTTTTTTTTTTTAGATTCCATATATATGCGTTAGAATACGGTATTTGTTTTTCTCTTTCTGACTTAACTTCACTCTGTATGACAGACTCTAGGCCCATCCACCTCACTACAAATAACTCAATTTCGTTTCTTTTTATGGCTGAGGAATATTCCATTGTATATATGTGCCACAACTTCTTTATCCATTCATCTGTCGATGGACATTTAGGTTGGTTCCATGTCCTGGCTATTTTAAATAGTGCTGTAATGAACATTGTGGTACATGTCTCTTTTTGAATTATGGTTTTCTCAGGGTATATGCCCAGTAGTGGGATTGCTGGGTCATATGGTAGTTCTATTTTTAGTTTTTTAAGGAACCTCCATACTGTTCTCCATAGAGGTTGTATCAATTTACATTCCCACCAACAGTGCAGGAGGATTCCCTTTTCACCACACCCTTTCCAGCATTTATTGTTTCTAGATTTTTCTGATAATAGCCATTCTGACCAGCATGAGGTGATGCCTCATTGTAGTTTTGATTTGCATTTCTCTAATAATTAGTGATATTGAGCACCTTTTCATGTGCCTCTTGGCCATCCATATGTCTTCCTTGGTGAAATGTCTATTTAGGTCTTCCACCCATTTTTTAATTGGATCGTTTGTTTTTTTGATATTGAGCTCCATGAGCTGTTTGTATATTTTGGAGATTAATCCTTTGTTGTTTCATTTGCAAATATTTTCTCCCATTCTAAGGGTTGTCTTTCTGTCTTGTTTATGGTTTCCTTTGATGTGCAAAAGCTTTTAAGTTTAATTAAGTCCCATTTGTCTATTTTTGGAGGTGGGTCAAAAAAGATCTTGCTGTGATTTACGTCAAAGAGTGTTTTTCCTATGTTTTCCTCTAAGGGTTTTATAGTGTCTGGTCTTACATTTAGGTCTTTAATCCATTTGGAGTTTATTTTTGTGTATGGTGTTAGAGAGTGTTCTAATTTCATTCTTTTACATGCAGCTGTCCAGTTTTCCCAGCACCACTTATTGAAGAGGCTGTCTTTTCTCCATTGTATGTTCTTGCCTCCTTTGTCGTAAATTAGGTGATCATATGTGCATGGGTTTATCTCTGGGCATTCTATCCTGTACCACTGATCTATATTTGTTTCTGTGCCGGTACCATACTGTCTTGATTACTGTATCTTTGTAGTATAGTTTGAAGTCGAGGAGCCTGATTCCTCCAACTCTGTTTTTCTTTCTCAAGATTGCTTTGGCTATTCAGGGTCTTTTGTGTTTCCATACGAATTGTAAAATTTTTTGTTCTAATTCTGTGAAGAATGCCATTGGTAGTTTGATAGGGATTGCATTTAATCTGTAGATTGCTTTGGGTAGTATAGTCATTTTCACAATACTGATTCTTCCAATCCAAGAACATGGTATACTTCTCCATCTGTTTATGTCGTCTTTGATTTCTTTCATCAGTGTTTTATAGTTTTCTGAGTACAAGTCTTTCGACTCCTTAGGCAGGTTTATTCCAAGGTATTTTATTCTTTTTGTTACAAGGGTAAATGGGATTGCTTCCTTAATTTCTCTTTCTGATTTTTCGTTGTTGGTGTATAGGAATGCCAGAGATTTCCATCATGTCCACTTTCTTTTAACTACACTAACAAGTCTCAAACATTTGATAACAGGACACCTAACCACTCTTAAAAGATTACTGAAGACTCCCAAAGAGCTTTTTATATGTTACATTTATCAATATTTTCCATATTAGATGTTAAAACCAAATATATATATATATATATTTCCTTATTAATTCACTTAAAAATTATAAACTTATTACATTTTCAATAAAGATTTCTATGAAAAATAACTATTTTCAAAAAAGTGTTAGACAAGTGACACTGTTTTTTGCAAATCTCCCAATGTCTGCCTTAATAGAAGACAGCTGAACTCTCACATTCTGCATTCAATCTGTTGTGATATGTTGTTTTGGCTGAAGTATGTGAGAAAAATATGGACTGAAAAAGACACATAGTTTGCAAAGGGCAGGAGTAACAGAATAGCAAAATAATTGGAAATATTCTTCTATGATATTACATCAAAACTCAGTAAGTGGTAGTTTCTTAAAGGTTTGCTGTAATCTATCTGAATAGAATAGAAAATAGAAAATTTAATCTATCCAAAACCAAAGCAATGACTCTTCATACCCTATTATGTTAAAATCCATTGGCCTAACTTTGGATCTTTTACCCATGGATGATTTTATAATATCATGAATCGGTCATTTGGAAATATTGGTTCACTGAATTATGCAGATGTTCCAAATGTGGACACATTTCATTCTACAATATAAGAAAGATCATATTCATTAATATCACCATCATCTCATCAGAAACATCTTTAAGTACTGGGAAGCTGGGAAGCTCACAGTGGCAGATACAGGTTTTCCAAAACTCTAATTTTCACTTGAAAGCTCAAATTTTATCACTGGCAACAAATACTGTCAGTTATTTTCCTTGAAGTGAAGCTCACTTGGTTCGTTTTCCAGAAAATGTCCACCAGAACCCAAGCCTGACCGTTCAGGGCCGGCCTGCCAGCCTCCTCCAGGTGCAGCTTGTGTTTCAGGAAGGGTAGCAACTGGCGCAGCCGGCAACCGCAGGTGCTCTTCCTCAGACAACCATGCCTCGTGCAAAGGATAAAAAAGGCGTGTACCAAAGAGCCAAGATTTAAGAAAACTAATAATTTTAATGCTTTATCAAGGGCATTCTGAAGTGAAACTGCGATTTTTTTTTTTTACTGAGAGCATATGGCAATGAAGAAAACAATAACCACCAGCACAGTCAGACGCCACCATCTTGATTCAAGCTCAGGCACCAGCAGTTTCACCCACCCACAATCAGCGCAACTGTCAACATGGGGAAAAGGCCAATAACTAACATCTTCTATTATTATGAAAACAGTGTCGCCTCGGGGACCCGAGCGAGCACCGAGCACACGGTGAGAACAGCTAGGCTGCACCATCAGCATTGTTCTGTTGGTGGTTGACCACCACCCGCCTCATCTTCCCCATACATTTTGTTTCAGCCTCCATGGCCTCTCAGCAGGATTTTTCCAGTGGAGACACTGTGATACAGTTTTGCCTGTTTGTTTTTACCTGGGCTGTGTTTCTCAGATTCTGCTTCCTCTGTTGGAGCCCTGTAACTATGTCCCTTCAGACAAGCCTTTTAATCAAGCCCCAGTTTCCTCATCAATCACACATAGATAACGATCTCTGCTATTGAGCCTTGAAAGACATGATCTATGTGGAAGCCCTTGGTGAACAATTCATTTTTTCATCAGTACATTTTTATTGAATCCCTATTGTGTGCCAAGCACTGTCCTCTATGCCAGCAGAAACAAGGTTCTTGTTTTATGATTAAAAAGCTCACTTCTGGGGGTCAGGGTATAAAGAAAAATATCAGAGACATAAAGAGTGATCATGAGCGACTGGGGAGCTGCTTAAGATGGGGTGATCAGGAAAGGAAGTGACCTAGACACTGGGTGCAAACTACAAGAAGGAGCCAAGTGTGCAAAGGTCAGATGGAAGAGCATTCCAGGCCTTTCCATCCAAGAAGCAGAAAAGGCAGGTGGGGTCAGATCAAGAAGATTTGTGAACCAGGGTGGAGTTTGTGTTCTACTCCAAGCGGCCTGGTAAGTAATGGAATCTGATTTACACTTTAACAAGCTCCCTCTGACCACTACGTGAAGAATCAATTGTAGGACAAGAGCAGACATAGGGAGACCAGTCAGGACACGATTCTAGCTATCCAGATGAAAGATGGTAGTTGCCTGGACTGGGCTCACATCGGTGGAGACAAAATGAGGTGGTCCAATATAAGACACAATTTGGAGGCAAAGTTGACAGGTTCTGCTGATGACAGACAGTACAATGAGCAGAGGAAGAAGAAATAATTACAGATAAATTCTAGATTTACAGTTTGAACAACTGAGTGGGTGGTGATGACACTGTGTTGTGATGGAGAAAACCAAGGCAAAGCAGGCAATTAGGTACCTGAGACAAGAGTCACAGCATGTAGACGGCACATAAAACCATGAGACTAGATGAGATCAGCTAGCAAGGGGTGTACAGAGAAAAGAGAAAGGGCTCCAAGATCAAGTTCTGGAACACTCTACGCTCAGCTGTCAACCAGCAAAGGAGTCTGAGGAGGAGCAGTTAGTGACCTCAGAGGAAGACCTGGAGTTTCAGGAAGACACAGAAGCAAGTGAGGAAAAAGCTGTGTGAATGAGCGAGTGGTCCACCCTGGAATGCTGCTGAGAAGTCGAAAAGATAAGGACAGAGAAGTGACATTTAGATTTAGCAACAAATGATGACCTTGTGGAGGGCAGTCTGAGTGGCATGGAAGAGAGCCTAAATGGAGTAGATTGAGAGGATGCAAAGTGAGGAAACAGGAGTAAAGAAGGGTTATAAAGTATTACTATTTCCCCTTGCTCCAAAGACAACCTAAACATTTGACTGTCCATATATCAGTTTAATGTATCTACTTGGCTTCCTCCGTGGTTTATTCAAATATGGCTACAAAGCAAGGTGACTAAGTCTAAAGACTGGTTTGGGAAATGGCTTCATCATTTTATAGCTACATCTCCTACACACATGCAGGTATAGTGTCTCTGTCAATGGTTTTCTTTCAGAGCAATAGCTCTCAGGCTTCCCTGATTCCATCCCACATACGTAAGGTAAAGATCCATCTGAGACCAATTTTCTCCACATGCCCACTTTGCGGAAAATGAACTCTGTGATAACTATAAAGTATCACAGTAAAACATAAATGGCGGAGTTATATACAAATCTGTTTTAGCCATAGGTCTATGAATGATTCACTTCGAACTGTAATTCACATGTCTAGTTATCTGAAAATCACAAGTCAAAAATGCCAGTGAGGCATATACATATTTACTACACACAACCAAACAACAAACTTGATAATTTGATAATAAGAGTATTAAACTTACAGTAACTTAGTAATTAAAATGCAACAATAGTGGCATCTGAAAACCAGGAATGGTTCAATACCAAGACTGTGGGAATCCCAACCGAGAGTGGGCACGTGCTGTAGTTCTGTGAGGATGCCAAATGCCGAGAGGCAGAAAACTTGGAGTCATCACTCAACTTTGGTAAAGTTGTCAATTTTAGGAACCCTTAACAACTCCACTAAATAGGACAACAGTAAGTAACTACTGATACATATACAATAAAAGTGTGTGGACTTGGGACTTCCCTGGTGGCACAGTGGTTAAGAATCTGCCTGCCAATGCAGGCGACACAGGTTCGAGCCCTGGTCGGGAAAGATCCCACATGCCATGAAGCAACTAAGCCCATGCGCCACAACTACTGAACCTGCGCTCTAGAGCCCATGAGCCACAACTACTGAGCCCAGGTGCCACAACCACTGAAGCCTGCGAGCCTACAGTCCGTGCTCCACGACAAGAGAAGCCACCACAATGAGAAGCCTGCGCACCGCAACGAAGAGTAGCCCCCTCTCACCGCAACTAGAGAAAGCCGCATGCAGCAACAAAGACCCAACACAGCCAAAAATAAATAAATAAATAAATAAAATTTATTTTTTAAAAAAAGTATGTGGACTTGCATACGGATCACAGGAAAAAGCAATGACTGAGTCTGCATTTAGGGCAGTCAATTGCCCCCTGGAAGAAGTAGTCTACACAGGTCCTGGTACAGGACAACCAGGTCCACACCTGTTGCTTTACAATGATGCTGCATCATCAGACTGCTGGAGATCACCTCCAGCACAGGGAAACAGTCTGGCATCATGCCCATGTGCTCAAGATTCCTAGAATCTTGAAGTCACATATGGGTAACCCACAGGCCAGAGCCAACCCCACAAATGGACTGCTTCATGTTTTGTAATATTCGAATTAGTTCCAGTATTTTAAAATTGGAAAACTTCACATTAAAAAAAAAAAAAAGTTTTCTGGCTTCTCAAAGAAAAGAGAGAGAGAGGGAGACCTGGCCAGGACCAGCTGCCCCTTGAGCTGCAGCCTGTGCTCTTCAGCGCCTCACTGATCTCAGCCTCCAGAAAGTCAGGCACGAGTCAAACCTCAGCTGCCATTTATCTATGAACCTGTGCCATTATTCTCCTTCTATCTGGCCTGTTTCATTCATTTATGCTACCTTCCAACTCTCAGCATCATTTGGATCTGTACCCTTTACCCTAGCATAGTGTGCTGAAAAGGTCCCCTCAGGGTCTAACCAGGGGAAAGAGACTACAAGGATGTACAGAGGCCAAGCTCTCACAAACTTAACTAAAAATGTTAGCTGCTGATCTTCTTCTTCATTAAACGACTTGCAAAGGTCGGACACAGCAAACTTTCTCCCCTGGATCTTTCTAAGTCAAAATCTCAGTAATTACTCCGACTCCCAGAACTTTTCTTCCTCTTAATAACCTATGAAGAGCTTACCAGGGAATGTTAATCATTCACAAATTGTTTTAATTAAAAGGTCAAAAATAAATCCATCAATCAGTTTTGAACAGTTTAAGCATGGGTTTAGAGTAGCAAAGGGAACCGCATTTCAAAAGAAAAAAGAAAAAAAAGCCCTCCAAATAGAATGGAAAAAAAAAAAAAGATTACAGTTAGTTTTAAAATAAGTCTTTTCATATATGCATAGGAACCACAAAAGCTTTAAACCATATAATTAGTACTAAAGATGTCCGTAAGACAAACTTTATACAATCTCTTCCAATGACCATCTCTTTTTAGTCTCTAAACTACTTTTGGATGAAACAAATTTTCCTAATAACAACTGAAGCACCAGTTACTAGTGACTGACTAGCTAGAATTACCACAAGGGTAATCCTATATATGTTCAACATCATACACTAAAAACAACAATCTTATATAAACATATCCATAAACCCAGAGCAAGCACACTGCATTACAACACCAACTACCCCTCTTAGGCTAAAATGTTCAAATCAATAAAGACAGTTTTGAAGGAGAAAACAAAGCACAAAAAAAACCCCAAAACAAATTATAAGCGTGTATGGGTGAGACGATCCCACCCTTTTGCTCTGGAGGCCAGGAAATAGATGGTGGTTGATTAAGGACAGGTTTCACAAAATTGACTGTTTTCTTTCCTACTAGCTTCTTAAGTCACTATCCACACTCCAACACCATGAGGACCCCCTACCAGACCCAAGTTCCAACCCATCATACTCTATTATTAGAGAAATTGTCTCCACCTAACAGTATCGCGACACCACATAAAAGTACGAAAGTCTTGATTCAAGACAAACTGTTTAGAAGTCTATGATGAAGTTCACTGTAACTTTAAAATAACTTTGCATTAATTTGTTACTAGCTGAACATTTGCCAGTAATCTTGTTTCCTAGCATACTATATTAGACTTCTGCACTCCACCTAGCTTGGACAAAAAAAGTAAACTAGCCACTAAGTAGACTAACCACGTTGGGACAAATATATCCCAAGTTGTCTTTCCTCTAAGTGTTAACAATACAAAGTTTAACAGTACAAAGTATATCAGAGAGTATGTAAATAGTTGCAATGCTGTATTTTCTAACTTGCTTAACTTCCATTGTCTGAATTAGAACTTACTTTGAATCTAATTAACACTATCCAGTGAATAACTACTAACTAAAACAGCTTTTTCCATTTACAATTAAAAAATGGAGTCTGAAATGGTTTGTGCTTTTTGGTTGACTTGCAACATGTGGCTGAGAAAAAATATCGCTGCTCTCCCAAGGACATATTTCTGGCCCTGAACTTTCTTGAAAAAGTTATCAAGGTCTAAGGGACGCAGGCTCAATCCACTTACCCGATCCTTCATCCTCCAGCTCTGAGCTAAAGATTTGGAGCCTTCAATTTTCTCACAGTGCCTCTTTTTCATGAAAGCCAAAGGCAGGTTCCAGTCAGTAAGATCGGCCTCATCTTCCTCCCCGAGACCCAGGAGGGGCGACTGCAGCATCTCGGATTCCATCACCGGGGGAGGGGGTGGGGGAGTCCTGGGCAGCAAGCGCTCGAGAACCTCCAGCCTTAAAAACTAGTGTGTACCAGAATTGGTGAAATAAGAAACAGAGAAGGGGGAAGTAGAAAAGGAAATGGATGGAGAGTGTGCGGAGACCCTCGCTGAGGCAAGAAGTCTGAGATCCTTCTCTCTAACTCTGCGCGAGAAATCAGAAGGGGTGGGAAGAGCGGTGGGAAATGAGGGAACCCAAGGAGCTCCTCACAGACACACACGCCCCCAGATCCCAAGCCACCGGCTGCTTCTGAGGCTGTCCGTTCCCGGAGGGGCTGCGAGCGGAGCTGTCAAAGGCGTGCGAGACTCCAGGCCTCACGACGACCCTGCTCTCGGCCTCCAACGCCTCAGCCGATCCGAGGACAGGCAGGCCGCCCGCTCTTGGTGCCGGTTTGCCGACTGGGCTGAGGTCTTCGGCCGAGGGGAAGAGGTTCAGAGCGCCTCGGGTCTCCTACAGCCACTTTCAGCCCTGCGGATCTCGCACTCGCCGGAGCTGCTGCAACCAGAGCCAGGACGGGCCCATCGTGCTTGCCCGCAGCCGGCTCCTCAGCCGCGGGTCCGCGCGGCCTGGCCGGTCCTGGACTCCGGCCCCGTGGCTCTCTCCTGCCTGAGAACGAGTCCTGAGAAACGGGCGACACGGAGCCGCGGAGAAAACGCGTAACGTGGGCTTATTGGGTTTGGGGAGTTTTGCCCTCTGGCTTGAAGCTACAGTGAAACTCCTCTCATCAGCACATCAAGGAGGACGCCATATTGCCAAGACCCAGCATGCAGCGCGATCTACGGCGTGGCGAACAAGCCAAACTTCCTCAGAGCGTTCTGGCCATGCTTCCCAGGAGGCAGCGAGAGGCGTCCCTGTCTCCCCGTTACCATCGTTACCACAATTACGCTTTCTAGAGTTTATGGCAGTTAGTATAATAGATGCGTCATATCAAAGTCAGTCCTATAAATGAAACTGTGTTATTTGGAAAAAAGCTTTTTATTATTACAAATGGACCTACATGCTTCTGAAATTAAAGGATTCGACCCCTTGTCCAGATTTTGAAAAAGCAGCAAAGGCTTCAGAAAGAACAATTGATAACATTACAAAAGAAGATAGTATTGGGGGGGTGGGGGTGTAGTATCCTCCACAGTATCAATCATATTTTCTTTTTTATTTTCAAGGAACACTAAATGAAAAAATTAATTTCGACAATTATAATTTTTTGCTTAATCCATCTTATTTTCTGTGCAGTTTATTCTTATTTTGATAGAGCTTCATGTGCAAACAACTAAACACTACAGATTTCTATGCGTGTCACGCCTCCTGCGTTACTTTATTGCTGTATTCCATAAACATTGCGTATTTACAGTTTGTGGATAACTGTGTCCCATGCGGAGGGATTATAAACCCCAAGCAGCATGCGGTGCCTGCCTTCAATAAACATAGTGTCTAGTGAGACACAGATGTAACCGTTAGATAGAGCCGGGCAGAAGGCAAAGAGGCTCGTCTTCCCCTCTGCATTTAGGTTTTGAGGTCAGGCCCACCTGTATCTGCATCTCAGCTGTATCACTTTCCATGTCTGTGACCTTGGTCAATCCCTTAACTAGTTCAGCCTCACTTTCCTCAACTATAAAACTGGGTTAATATAATACCCACCTTGAAGGATAAAATTAACCCGTGTAGGTATCTGGTATATAGTGAGTGCCCAATACAATTCCAGCAATGATGCGTCTATAGCTGGAGCGAGATCTAGCAGCCCTGTGTGCTTTACTAATCTAAAACCTCAGGGTGGGCTCTGGAAGAGACCCTTTTTCTCAGTGTGGTTTCCTAGGGCTTTGACACAATGTGGCAGCCCATATAAAAATCCTGATGGCATTTGTGTTCCTTTCAACAGCCGAGTGAATAGTGCAATCCCAGATCATTCTCACCTAGCACGTCACAGGCATTTAATTAAAATTCTTGGATTAAATCATTACCGTTCTAAACATTTATTCAGTTATTACATCCTGATGAGCCCAATCCTCCCATTAAACTCAGGGCAAATTCACCAGAACAGAAATAGAGGCTAAAATCTGCCTTTTCCTTGCTCTCTGTGTTGACAAAATATCCCCCACAGTCACCAGCAGAGGCTTCAGGACTGCAGGGTCCTGAGAAGACCCCACTCTCACCTGAGGGCAGCAGCATAACTCCGGCTCTGCCCTGTCACCCTGCAGCTCACAACAGTGAAGGCCAGGGTCCCCAGGCACTCTTGCAGGAAGCAGCAGTTACAGAAAAGCAGCAGCATTAAACCCATTCATTCCTAACTAGCCCTGTGACATGGGAAAACCCATGTGAGATCTGTGTGAGATTCAGTTTCCTCACCTATGAAGTATGTCACCTGGGGAAATCTACTCACCCTGTCTGACATTCTAAGCGAAGGTAGTAACGGAGCCCGTGGAACCCAAAACTGGCAGGTTGTCAGAATCACCTGGGAAACTATTTTAAAATAAAGATTCACCCATACCTACTGAATCACGGGGAGAGGGAGGACAGGGATTCAGGATCTCTATTTTTTAATCAGGTAACCCTGATGATAACTTAAAATCAGTCAGATGTGGGGATACTGGACAATATTCTCGTTGAGGATATTGAGGATATTAGGCAATATTCTCCCCCAATGATTCTGTTCCAGCCCCATGGTGGGCCCTCAATAACTATTTGTACTGAACAAATGAATACTATGAAGCAATTATCCAATCTTCCATCTAATACATCAGAACAAGACACCCTCTCCCCCAAACTACATAACAAAACACGCCCTCTACTGTTTTACAAATGTGACCCCAGAACCAAGAGGCCTTTAGGGTCCATGTCCTGGACTGAGGGTTGGATGCAAACATTCTGTCCCCAGCCCACCACCAATTCCTGCAGAATTGCCAGAGCCTCTGCCCTCCTCTGTCCTCAGTCTCCACATCTGAGACAACAGAAACTTAAAGAAGGTGAACCTCTAAAGACACTTCGGGGTCAAAATTCTGTGATTCATGTAAAAACCAGAAATGGGCAGATGAAAGCCCAGCTCCCAACCTGAAGTTTCAAGAAGGGGCTTGAATCATTTCACAGCATCATGACTTTTAAAAGAAACCTCTTCCCAGTGTGCCATGAGCGGCTCTATTCAAGTCCCAGATAAGCATTTGGAAGCATGGCTCTAGGTTTCCAGAAGGCAGTGAGCGTCGATGACTAATAACAGGCTGGAAATTCAAGGGCTAACTTTTCTCACCTGGGTGATCTCATTACCACGGCGTGTGATCGGCCAGCCACTTGGGCCTGCCGTTCTGATTCCCAATATCTCCAATTCTTCACAAGCAAGGACATCTCCTGCTTGCCACAAAGCCTCTAAATAAGATACTTTAATCATGAAAACAAGTTCTACAAATCTCAAAAAATGCGTAAAACCTGATCTGGTTCAAGCTATGGAAGGGGAGAGAATGTTAATGAAATCCTGCTGGGGGTAAACATCAGGCTGCCAATGTGGAACTGGGAGAGAGAAGGGGCTTTTAGGCCCAGCTCTGATGTGAAACAACAGAATAACATTTGATCTTCCTGTACAGAGAGGGGGGACCTTGTCTTACAATATGAAGGTCCAGCAGAAGACCCCTTCCAGCCCAAAATCTCAGGGGTAAATTTGGGATAACAACTGGGGCAGGGAAAGGGTCTGAATAGATGACTTGGGAACATAGCATGTTGCCCAGGAAGAACCAAGGAGGCTGGGTTTTCACAGCCTTCAAGCTCAGCTGTTGGCTAATCTTCTCTCAAAACACAAGACCATCACAGCCGAGGCGTTCCATTTGCAGGCAGGACAGGCTGCGTTCCATCCTCCAATATTGCAGTTTCTCCGCTAAATCAATCAAGGGCACTGAATGTGTTTTGTCATCAAGAATCAGGAGCAAGCCTGGAGGTCAAGCAACTCAAGAAAACCAGAGCTTCGCTGAGCTATTATTTTCCATGCAGGGAGACCAGCCATCTCCCACCCTTTCCAGAGAAATCTATGCTTAGCTTAAAAGAAACAAAAATATAGTACTTTGCCATTGTCTGAGCATCATTACTCTGTTTTCAGCAGAATCCAAGCCACTCCCCCCTCTGCAGGTCAGATGTTTTGTTGACAGCGAAGTGAGAAGAGAGAAAGGGAAGTAACAGCACCCGCAGTTGGAGACGCTGGCTTTGAGAACCCAAACGAGCCCACCTCCCTCTCTGCCCATTCCACCGTCTAAAAATATGGCAGTGTTTGTGTATGTGCTTTTCACCTCCTATTGCATATCTTTCTATTTTATGTACAAATTTTTACACTGAGCAAGTAAGGTTTTGGGAAGCACAAACAACAATGTTATTCCATTTTAAAAAGGAAGTGACCCCTGAGTAGCATGGGGACTATGGTAAAAGATTCCTCTTATTGAATAAACTTCACCCACTATCCACATTTCTTCTTTCAGAATTGAGAATTTTTGCATAGCCTCAGCCTTAAAGAGCCAGCCGAGAAGGAAACACACAAGGAAGGGGACAGAAGTGGATCCTTCACCCCCGGCCCTTTCCTTCCCACTCTGGGGGCTATTTTGCATAGGGTGGTGAAGAGCTATCGGGGGACCCTAGAATTTGGAGCAAGGTGAGGAGTGATGGAGTTGGAAGGAAATGTGTCTCAGGCCCAGTCACCATTGGGCCCAGCTTGCAGCACAGGAGCCCTGACCCGTCAGTCTGGAGGCCTGGTGCTCCCCGCTCCAAGCCTTCACTGAACCAGACACCACTGTCCACAGCCCTTGTAGAGAAGGGACGAAAGCCAGTACCTTTCCCAGTCACAAGTTCATTCATGTGAGCCCCGTCTTCCTCCCCTAGAACCTGGAGGTAGAATCACTGGGATGTGGTCTATGCCCAGGGCAGAAAGAGTGCCTAAAAAGAAAAAAGAGGAAAAAAGGAAAGCTTTTATGATAGAGACTATGCTGAGAAAAATTGTTATCCAATAAAAAAATATGCAAATGGAATTTTATAACCTTTTATTTTAATAGTATTGCCTACAATAAGATTCTACCTTTATGAAAATACAAATAATATCACCACTGTCTCTTTTTAAATTCCCCATTTGTTATTTTATGTAATATTCACATCTCATCAATGATTCTCAGGTTCTCAGTGAGCACGAGGTCCTGGGGGAGCCAAGGCTAACCCAACCGTTGCCTCTGCCTTTAATAGGGGGCATTAGAGAATGTGCCAGTAACTAAAATATTGTAATCCTGATAGTGTTTGTGGTGAGCCAAGCCCTTTTCATGAGAATTAACTCCTTTAATCCTCCTAATAACCCCCTGTAAGCCTCCTGTATTAGATCCACTTTACCAGTAAGGAACTTGAGACAGAGAGCAATTAAACAGCTTTCTCAAGATCTCCCTGCTGGCCAGGGCTGGGCGAGAGTCCAACCAGCATGTCTAAGGCCAGGACCTGGGAGCCATGAGAACCTCCTTGGGCCCTTGGGAGTCACACCTACCAAAGTTCAAATCCCCACTCTGGCGTTTCTGTGTCCTGGGACCCAAGGGAAAGGTGCTGAACACACCCCAGCCCCAATTTCATGTGTAAAATAGGGAAACTAATAGTTTCTGTTTCGTAGCGATGTTATAAGTGTCAAATCAGCTAGTGCCAGGCACACAATAAGCATTCAATAAAGGCTGTTTTTATTAACAAACTGCTATAAGAACCAATTCCATGTAGGAAGATTAAAGAGGCTTCTTGGAAAACACAGCATGTGTGCCTGAGCCTCAAAAGTGGATTTCTTTTTTTCAAATAATTTAAATTGTTTTTTTCCAAATGAAAACCTTACACTTGGGGTGGGAAGGAGAGGTCAGAGTGGGATGTCTCGTTTTTCACGGGAGATGTCAGTGGATCAGACTGTAAACTGATTTTTAAAAAGTAAAGAAAGAAACACACTATGTAGAAATGCTGAACTGAATGTTAGAAGAAACAGCCCAATGTGTAGACCATCTGCTCCAGGCGTGGGGTGATGTGGGGCAGGGGGCAGGGACCACCACCTTCCCTGCATTATAATCCCAGAGATAATATTTGACACTTTAAACAGTATCACATAGTACATTGACAATTTTTCTTAAATTTAAAAAATAAAAGTAATAGATATTTGCTGGAGGAAATTGGAAAATGTCAATGTCAATGTCAAAAAAAATTACCCATCAGTCCACAGCCTAGAGTAACTACTGTTTCCATTTTATGTATTTCCTTCTTGCCTTTTCTTTCTGGCTTATATATATTTAAAATTATATTTGCTTTTTACATTAAAAAATAACATTATTCTGAAACATTATTTTGAAAGTAAAGAAGAAACACTTTTAATTCTATTGCACACACATAACTGCTCTTAATATTTCTTTGTATAGCCTTCCAGTATATGTTATAAATATTTATTATAAATGGACATACTTATTTGTAAGGTTTTGCAAAAGAGAATCATTCAATTTTGTATAAACACTGTTTAACAAAACCTTTCATTTTGTGCCTTTTTCACATAGCAGAAGCATTTTCCCGAGTCTACACTTCCTAGCATTCTGCAAATCAACATCATTAGCCACTGCCATGTATCCCTGGCACAGACAGTAACTGAAAAATGTGGAGGGGAGACCCATAGAGAAGGATTTTAATTTAAAAAAAATTTTTTTTTTTTTTATTGTGGGCTAACCCTTGGGGCTGCTGCCTTAAGCCAGAACTTTCACTTGGTTTAATGAAATTCAACAGGCTAGACCTTTGGTTACAAAGACATAAGGCAAACACCCTGCAGTTCATTTCCAAAAACATCCTGAGGGACCTTAAGCCTGCTTGTGGAGCCTTTGGAAGGTTCTTAAGTGTTCGATTTAGTACTAATTAAAATAATTATTGTAATAATGATGGCTAACATAGCATGCTTCCTATGGACCAGACCCTGTTATAAGCACTTCACATGTATTAACTCAATGCCTACAACACTCCTATTGTCCCCAGTTTACAGATAAGGAAGCTAAGGCACAGACAGATTAAGGAACTTGCCAAAGCTACACAGCTAACGAGTGGTGGAACCAGGATTCAAACCAGCAGTTTCCCAAATTTTGCTACATCAGAATCACCCGCGGGGCTTTAAAGACCTGATGCCCAGGCTGCACCTTCACCATTAGAATGTCAGGGGTGGTAGCCGGCAGCAGCTTGGAACCCCCAGGTGCTCCCAGTGCTGGGAAGTGGGGGACCCACGGCCTCGAGGTCTGAGTTCTTAACCACTGTGTTAAGCGCACCCAGGGGCTTGTTTCCAGCCTGCCAGTGCCAGCATGGAGGCAGTGACATGGTCTCCTGAAAAGCGTGATTAGGTCCAGTCTTGGGGAAACGTGCTGTTGTGGTGACACGTCCAGGCTGTGCCATCTGCGCATAGGTGCGGGGGAGGGCTGGTTCAAAGCTGGGAGCAAGCTGGCCAGAGAAGACTCGTGGTGGGCTGGATTAAGTCTCTCTGGGTAACTGGATGTCCTGGTTTCCTGGGGCAGCCCCAGCTGTACCTTCTGCCTGGACATATTATTAACAGTACCCTCTTACATTCCCAAAATGTCCTGGTTTGGATGATAAACTACAATCACCCTACCTTTACCCTCTCTCATGGGACCCTATACTTTCTACTCACAGCATACAGAGTAGTTCTCATCAAACCAGTGTTTATTTTGTATTTATTTATTTTTAAATTAATTAATTAATTATTAATTTATGGCTGCATTGGGTCTTCGTTGCTGTGCACGGGCTTTCTCTAGTTGAGGCGAGCAAGGGCTACTCTTCATTGTGGTGTGCGGGCTTCTCATTGCAGTGGCTTCTCTTGTTGTGGAGCACAGGCTCTAGGCGCGCGGGCTTCAGTAGTTGTGGCATGTGGGCTCAGTAGTTGTGGCACACGGGCTTAGTGCTCCGCGGCATGTGGGAGCTTCCCGGACAAGGGCTGGAAGCCGTGTCCCCTGCATTGGCAGGCAGATTCTTAACCACTGCGCCACCAGGGAAGTCCAAACCAGTGTTTATTTTGATGTCCCTTTCCCCACCTAGGTAGAAACTCCGTGAAGACAGGGACCACATCTTCTGATTCTGCCCCGCAGGGATCACAGAGCCTGGTAGGGTGGCAGACACACCAGAAGTATTGGTTGAATGACTCAGATGAGCAGGGCTGCCCTGCTCCGATGAACACAAGGCACAGGCACACTGACCACACTTTAGGGCCATAGCAGCTACTGTTACCCGAAAACTGGGTTTGCCTCTTGGTGGGTATCGAGCCAAAACACACAACGCACAAGAGCAGGAGAAGGAAGGATTTATTCCTTGCAACAAGTAAGGAGAACACTGGGGATCTTTCCCAAAGCAGTGTCTCCCCAGCAGCAAAACTGGGGAAGTTTTAAGCTAAGGGTACATGCATATTCATGAAGGGGCTGAAGCAGAGGAGAACTCAGCATAGAATTGGGGCAAAGGTCAACAGAGTCCGAGCTTTAGTTGATGGAAGTCACGAGGGTCAGCAAAGTCAACATCATCATTCCGTAGGCTCTAGTTAATCTGGTGGTCGAGCACTGGAGGGGGCTTGGATCCTGCAAAACAGCTCAGGAATGTACTCCAGGCTAATCTTTACCCTTACAATTGATTTATTGTTTCCAATATGGTTATTTCCCTGGTCTGGTAATAGCTGTTTGTTCTTACCTTCTTTTGTTCCCTTAAAATCATTAACTACTGAGGCCTATTCTTGTGCAAGGGCAAGCACTGTGGCCAGGCTCAGATCACAAAATGGTTTAGACCTGAAATGGCTTCTCTTGTATCAAGAAAGCGATGAATACCTGGTTCTCTTCCTCCCGGAACCCCCTACCTTATCTGCCTACACTACAGCTGACCCCTTGGAGGCAGGAAGCAGTGGGGAGGGGCAGACCTGGGGAGTATGTGAGAAACCCCCAATGCCACTCCAAGAAGAATGGCCGCCCAAGGAGTCAAAGGACAAAGACTTGGGGCCATGCTGACCTGATTATGAAAAGAAAAGTGACTTTATAAGTGACTTTATTTTGAACCCCCAAGTGAGTAAAATGGGGCATAGGAACATCTTGGCCCCTGAATCTTGGCTTTTATCTATCTCTGATTAATTCCTTGTATTAGTCAAGCTAGGCTAAGTTCTGGACACCCCCTCCAAAGTCTCAGCAGAAGGCCATTGTTCACCCACACAACAGGTGAGCTCAATACAGGTGTTTGGGATGATCTCATTCCATCTTGTGGGTCCCACCGCCCCCCAGGACTTGGGGTCCTTAGCTAGGTGTCTGCTCCCAGCCAGAGGGAGCAGCTCGGAAGGGAATCCAGGTTTCTATTGGCCAGGCCTGTGGCTTACGTCACTTCTGGCTGCATTCCACTGGCCAAACTCGGTCATGTGCCACAACTAACTGCAAGGGAGACTGGGAAATGTGGTGTATGTGCCTGGGAGGAAATGCAATACATTTGGTAAATAAGGAGCTATAGGGACTTCCCTGCAGGTCCAGTGGTTGAGAATCTGTGCTTCCACTGCAGGGGGCATGGGTTTGATCCCTGGTTAGGGAACTAAGATTCCGCATGCCGAGCAGTGTGGCAAAAAAAAAAAAAAAAAAGGAGCTATAAGATTTCTTCCTAAAAATTAGTCCAAAAAGGCTATATTTGTTTCCCAGGGCTGATGTAACAAAGTACTACAAACTGGAGGGCTTAAAGCAGCAGAAATTTATCATCTCACAGTTCTAGAGGCCAGAAGTCTGAAATCAAGGTGTGAATAGGTGGAGCTCCCTCTGAAGGCTCCAGGAGAAAATCCGTCCCATGCCTGTTAGCCTCTGGTGTAACCCGCAATCCTTGGTGTCTCTCTGCTTGCCCCACATAACTCCAGCCTCTGCTTCTATCACTACATAGTGCCTTCCCCTTGTGTCTCTGTGTCTCTCCTCTTCTTACAAGAACTCCAGTCATATCGGATTAAGGGCCTACTGTAAATCATCTTAACTGACATCTGCAAAGACCCTATTTCTAAATAAGGTCACACTCACAGGCTCAGGACCTGGATGTATGTCTCTGGGGGACACAATTCAACCCATAAGAAAAACAAAGAGAATGAACTTTTTAAAGGTTCTCGAGACATTCTCACATTGCTTCCAAAAAGCTCATTCCAATTTGCCTATGGACCAGCAGAGTACTGGTATCATCCTCCCCAAACCAAGTAAGAGTATTTTGGTTTTCTTCCTGAGTTTTATTATCTTGATTTCTGCAAATTCGATAAGTGAACAATGGCATCTCGTTTGCGTTTTGGTAAGGAAAGACACAGAAAGTGCACAAGGTACTCAGGACTCAGGTTGGTCATCCATTACGACTGAAGGATGGTGGGCAGTCAGGACCAAGGGCTGAGGACAGACAGGAACTGGGCCAGTGTGTGTAGAGCCCTCAGGGCAGACCTGGGAACTGGAGGGCGTTTGCTGAGCTGGGAGTGGCCATCACAGGACACCACCCAGGCAGGGATGGAGGAACATTTAACTAGCCGAGATCATAGCTCTCTTCTTACAGAAAGCAAAAAAGGCAGAGAGGACAGAAATTTCCATTTCTCCATCTGAAATTAATGTTTCCAGCAAGGAGCCTGGATGGCTTTCTGCAGACAGCCCAGCTGCTGAGGCTGGAAGAGGCTTGTCTGGTTTGCTTGTCACAGGGGCGGTTCGGGCTGATGGTTGCAGGGGATGAACGTGGCAGCAGACGCTCGGAGTAAGACATCCACGAGGCCGTCGGTGCCACCACACGTCAGAACACTCTGCTCGGTGCAGAATAACCCCGGCCCCTGTGAATTATTCATACCAGCCACCTTATGACATGTGATCACATTCCAGGCAGAATGTCAGCCAGGGGGAAATTTGTAAATATAATTTGTATTCTCAATTTTTGTCATAGTTTTGGTCGTTATTTTCCCCTCATAACTCTCCATCTTCCTCCCGTATTTTCCCCTCTCTGGTTTTTAATCAGAGGGATCTGTCAAGAGTGACTCTGAAAGTCTCTGCCTTTCCTCGGAATGTGCTCTCTCCGGTGGCGGAGCGTGCAGGCTCCAATCTCCGAGTTCATGTTTACGATACATATTTTTATTACCTTTGAGTGAAAGTGATTGCTATGGTTATCTCCTCCTGAAATATATATTTTCCTTTCATTTACTTCGAGTACGGTTTGAATTTTTATGCATCTTTCAATCCCTGTTCCCCAAAGAGGTAGGTGGGGCAGCTGGGACAGGGGGGCCACGGTTCTCACTGCAGCACGACCGCCCCCTTCACAGCATCCCCAGAGGGATGGTCTCCCTTCTCTGCTCCCGTGGGCACCACCCACTCCCAAGTAAGCCTGAGGAGGGCTTTCCAGGGGCTTCTGAGAGCCCAGCTCTCATCAGAGCATAGGGTTGAGAGAGTGAGCTTGAAATGGGGAAAAAAAAAATGTGTAACTGTCAAGCTGATTTCCACTGGATGAAAAAGATTTTTATGATGAGAGATGCGAGGAGGGCCCTAGGCCAACTCAGAAACTCATTTCTAGAACCAGAGGCTGCATCACGGACTTAATATGGTCCAAGGTTGACAACATAATCAAAGTCAGAACCCCCCATCTCGGGTCTACGGGTCTGTAATTCCCATTTCCCTTTAGCCTTTCACCGTAGCCACAGTCATCATGCAATTTCCCCCCAAGCACTTGGTTAGATCACAAAGGTAATGAGATCCAGTGAGAAGGCCAAATTTCTTGTGAGCCAATTTACTTTCCAAAAAGACAAGTCGGACTTTGGAACCCTTCACCTTGACCCTGACACCACCCTGTGCGCGGGCCTGTGGAAGAGAGTGGTAGAGCCGGGCACACAGACCGAGAGTCGACCGGGCTGTGAGGTGCTCCCACCCTGGGTCTCTGCTCCCCAGATGCTGATGGAAACTAAGGAAGGTGGGAAGAGTTTGACTCAGGGATCAGAGGAGGTGATAGAGCGCTGGCACGTACGTGCTCCTAGCTGTCTGGAGTGGAGCTGGGCCCAAACAGTTACATGGGGCAGGGTACCAGCTGCAGGAGCTGGGACTGGGGGGAACTTGGGGACTCTGGGCATAAGCAGGGCTGCTTGGGGGCCCTGGTGACACATTGTGGCATAGTGTTGAGGGGGTCATTCCCCAAAAAGCAGCTTGGGTGTGTCCAGGAAGCACACGGGCACAGTCATAGGCTCTCCCTCGAGGCTGAGAGCAGAGGCAGGTGATATCAAACCACAGCAGGATGACCAGAAGGGATGACAATCCTCTGGGTGACCACCTGGTTTGTGAGCTCATTTGAGGCTCCTGGGGGATGTGGGGCCGCCTTGCTGTAATTTGGGGCAGGGACTGTGGGTATAGGGGGGACAGAGGGAGGGACTTTGGGCAACTGCTGTTCTGTAAGTTGTGACATTGGGTGACACGTGTGAAATGGCTGCATTTACCCCCGCACTGTCACAGCTACTCAGGCAAGTCAGCACCAGCCTGTCCCCACACCACTCAGGCCAGCCTTCCTCAGCCTCAGCACTACTGACATTTTGGGCAAATGATTCTGTTTTGTTTTTGTTTATGTTTTAGCATTTTTTAAACATTGTGGTAAATACATATAACACTTTTAACCATTTGTAAGTGTGTAGTTTAGGGGCATTAAGTACATTCACATTGTTATACAACCTCACCACCATCATCTCCAGAACTTTTTTAACTTCCCAAACTGAAATTCTGTCCCCGTTAAACATTGACTCCCCATTCCCGCCTCCTCTCAGCTCCTGGCACCCACCCTCCTACTTTCTGTCTCTATGGATTTGACTGCTCTAGGGACATCATATAAGTGGAATCAGACAGTATTTGTTCTTCTGTGTCTGGCTTATTTCACTGAGCATAATGTCCTCAAGGTCCATCCATGATGTAGCAGGTGTCACATGATGCTCTGTTGTGGGGTGTTCTGTGCACCGTAGGACGTTTAGCAGCATCCCAGCCTCTAACAACTAGATGCTAGAAGCACTTCCCTCCTCTCAGTTTTGACAACCCAAAATGGCTCTTGAATTTGCCAAATGTACCCCTGGTTGAGAACCACAGCTCTGTGCACAGTCATCTCTGAAGACTTGAGTCTCCCCTTCATGTACTTGAGCTCCACAAAGGGGCAAGGGCACCTCAGGAATGTGTCCCCAGCCCCCCGCTGCAGCCCAGCTCCCAAATCCCATCAGAAGGTTCCAGCCACACACATTCCATGTCAAGATCGCTTAATAACATTAGGGCAGATTTTCAAAATTGCCATTTTTAATAATTTTTTAAAAACCCTCTCTTTTCTTAAATCCACATTAAGCATATGGCAAGCCATGTGCTGGCTGCAACGCCTCTTGCAAACTCAATGCTGGCCTCTGGTTTTTTACCTTCCATATGGGGAGACATAAATCCTACTTAGAGACAAACCTCAGGAGATGTGAGAAGCATGTACGAGTCAAAGATAAACAGCCTGCTTTGCCCTTGGACACATAAGCTGGATTTTCTTCAGTAATCCAGGCCCTTCTCGGAAACAGCCAAGAGCAAGGAAACTTTACAGCATGATCCATAGCCACACACACACACACACACACACACACACACACACACACACACCCCAAAAAGAGCGAGTCTGGCAGTCAAGGCAGATGACAGCCACAACTTGGGCAGAATTTCAGCATGCCACTTCTTCCTCCCAGACCCTGCCAACACAGCTCGGGCAGATCCACACAAATTCCGCATTTCCACTCAAGCCCCATATAGCTCTGCTAATACCCATCAGCCCGCAGACAAAATCTTTTACTTCCCAGTAAGCCTGGAACAAAAAAGATGCATTTGCACGGGCTTTGGGAATAAAGGAGAGACACTGGAGGCCCTCAGGATTATCTTGGCAGAGAATGAATTTTGTTTGCATGTGTATGATTCATCAGGCATTGATTAAGAGTCACAGGATTCGGGGATTGGAATCAATCAGAGCACCTTACAGTGGAAACAAATAAACCTACCTTCCAGGGCCAGAGGGGAACCCAAGAGTGGTGGCCATCCAGCTTTTGTTGGAACGTTCTGGAGAGGTGGCAGATTTTCCCCCATTCTTCACCCCTCTCTGTGTCCCCATCCTCTGTCAAGTGACCTGCAGCTCTTCCCACAGAGGCAGAACGTGCTTCCCTGACCCCGGACTTCAGGCTTGGCCTTGAGACTTGATTTGGCCAGTGAGACGCTAGCGGAGCAGCAAAAGCAGGGGCTGTGAACGTGCTGGGGGGTAGACTCTCCCCCTTGTTCGCCTCTTTCTCCAGAACAAGAAGCCACCCCAATGAGGCCACCCACCCGAGGAGAGAGAGAGAGCCAAGATGCCGGGTGAGGCAGCCCCCAGCCACCCCCAAACCCAGGAGAGTCAGTGCTGCCGTGTGAAGCCATGAGTTGGGCTGGCTTGTTATGCATCATTATTGGGCCAATAGCTGACCAGTACAGACACTGCAATACCACGCTTCCAGGGGCAGGCCTCTGAGGTCTCGCCATCACTTTTATGAGGAACTCACTGACTGGTTCTGACGAAGAAAGCTCACCTTGACAAGAATGGCATTGCCTTGTCGATATCATTGTCATTGGACAGTGACATTTCTGCTGTGCCAGCTTTGCCCCTCTCCACCAGGCAGTGTGTGGGCTTGGCCACTGAAACAATCCAGAACAAGGGTAGTCAGTCCTGGATTCGGCTGCCTGTCAGCTAGGTTGTGATAGCTCTCAAGTCTCCCCTGCATCTCCCTCTCTCCTTGGGATGCTGGGGGAGACACCACTTATGGAGAAGATTGGTCTTGGCACTCAGGGTGTCCACACAACTGAGGAACTTCACAGGGTGAGCGATGATCAAGCCAGAGGCAGGTCACTTTGGAGAAGGCAGAGCCCCCACTGCAGCCCGGCAGCTCTGGTGACCCTTCCCTCCACCCCTTGCCCTCTGGCTCCCATCACAAGTGTTCTGTCCTGAACAGATGCTTGTACCCCCAGGTTCATGTCGGCATCACTCACAACCACCCAAAAGTAGAAGCAACCCAAGTGTCCATCAATAGATGAATGGATAAACAATGTGTGGTCCATCCATTCAATGGAATATTATTTAGCCATAAAAGGAAGGAAATTCTGACACAGGCTGCAACGTGGATGAACCTTGAGGACATTATGCTCAGTGAAATCAGCCACTCACAACAGGACAAATACTGTATGATTCCACTTAATATGAGGTCCCTAGAGGAGTCAAATTCACAGAGACAGAAAGGAGGATGGTGGCTTCCAGGGGCTGGGGAGCGGGAATGGGGATCTATTGTGTAATGGGTACAGAGTTCTAATTTGGGATGATGACAAAGTTCTGGCGACGGATGGTGGTGTTGGTTGCACAACATGAATGTGCTCAATGCCACTGACTGTACACTTAAAAATGGTTAAAATGGAAAATTTTATGTTATAAATATCTTACCACAATTTAAAAAAATGACCTGTCCTATGTACCAGCTCCTTGAGGCCCAGCTCCTACCTGGCTGTCAGAGAGCAAGGCCGTCTGGGAAGTGGAACCATCATGGGGTGGGCATGGGGAGGGCACTGCTGCCGCTGCCACCCCCTCCTCCTTGGTTTCCTTGGTTTCTGCAGGAATCTCTAGCACCCTCGTTGCTTTAACTCAAATGAACTGACTGCTAACGGGGACCATCCAGGCATAGGGGCGGGCCAGTAGGAAGATACTGGGGCAGAGAGAGTGTCCTTCTGATGCTCCTCTGATCCCACAGAAGCAGCAGCACCCCCGCGGTGGCAAATCTGCATGGGGCATGCTTATTGCACACCCTCAGCGGAAGGGAGGGCTCTTTGTGGCTGGTGTCTGGCTGAAAGTTGGAACTTGAGCAGGTGGGGTCCCAGTTGCTGATCCTCCTCCTGGTTGCTGAACATGTCAGGGGTCTTCCTTCATGACATCATTCCTGTGTTGTCACAACGTTCTCCTCTTGCTTTAAAAGAACATCCTTCACTTGACCCTGCTGCCCAAGAACTTTTCTCTAAGGTTCTGCCAGCCTACGGAGGGCAGAGGAGAATGTAGGCTGTAAATCAGGAGCCCTCATGACATTTAGATCCATTAATCCATCAAAAGAAGATTTGCTACCTCTTAGCATCCAGAGGGAAACCAGAAATCCTCTCCCATGATTGCCCGGAGGCTTAGGCACCAAAATACTACTACTCAGCACTTCGTATAGGGACCTTCAGGAGTTTGCGGGATGTCAGTGCTCTTCCCTGTGTCTATCACTTGCAGGTGTACCAACCACCCAACCCAAGCTGAAGGAGTTTGCTACCAGGTGCCTTTGCTTGTCCCCAGATTGTTTGTGAGGGAAGAAACTAATCTTGAAATGTCGAGGAGAACATAAGCCACCATCGTAACCTACAGGATCCAAACAACCTTCCAGACTGGGAGTTCTTTGAGAGCCGGAGCCACCTCTGTCCTCCAGCACTTAGCCCTGGGCCTGGCAATGGATAGGTGGGTGGCTGGGTGGTGGGTGGATAGATGGATGGATGGATGGGTGGATGGATGGATGGATGGTGGATGGGTGGGTGGATGGATGGATGGATGAGTAGATGAACAAATGAATCTCTGGCCAAGGAGCAGAAGTTCTTGCCCAGAATCTACCTCAGTAGCCTTGCAACTTCCCTCATTTGTAAAATGGGGTGAGGGTAGTTCTTTTACTACCCATCCCGTAAGGTGATTGTGAGGAAAAAATTAGATGATAAAAATTAGATGATAAAGTCCTTTGGCCACCCCTATAGAATTATACCAACGAGAGGAAGTATTGTTCAAAGGAAAATGTTTTCTTCAGCCTAATAAATGCTTCTAGGAGAACTCACTGATTCAATCAGTGACTTAGGGAATCCTCTTAGGGTAAACAGCACTTTCTGTGTTCAGAGGCAGTATTCAGAACAGTAGAGACTTGGGCGACAAGCCATCTCACCTTAGAGCTGCACATTACATTATATTATTACACCTGTACCTCCTACAAGACTGTGAGCTTGTCGGTACTATGTCTTAGACCTATAATCCCCCCATCAGTAAAAATGAGTAACTAATAGGCACTCAAATACCTACTACAGTGATAACCAAATCATATCATGAAAAAAGACATGATTTTACAAAAAGAAAACAATGCATAAATACTAGGGTGAAATACCTGTGTGAACTGTATCCTTGTATGACTCTGAATTTAGAGATAGACATTTGAAGTGGCTTTTTACCCATTTAAGCCTTATATGGACGTGGGGCTTGTGTGATCGTGAGGGGGGAACGGGCACATGCAGGGGAGGTACGTGAGACAGTCTACACAAAGAGCCCGATGCAGGGGCTGACATATAAAAATGCTCCATTCATAGCAGCTTATTATGGTCTCTGTGACTTGGGGGTCACTTGCCACTGTGGTCCCAAACCCTCTGTCTTCTTTCCCTGTCTCGCTGGCCTCCCCTCCCCTTTGGATGGGGCAGGAGGTGGTGAGGGCGGTCCAGGTCAGAGGGGGGACAGGAGCATCCAGCCACGCAGGAGGGGCTGAAATCCCTGCGCCAATGACCCCGTCTCCTCCTCCTCCCCACTCCAGGTGTCATCCAGCTGGACCCCAACTGCCAGGGCTGGAGGGTCAAGCGTTCGCTTCTCCTGGGTGTACACAAGGGTACAGAACCATCCCTGGACTTATTTAGGGCTCCGGACCAAGGCAAGCTGGACTGGGAAAGAAAGGGGATGAGACTGTCACGGGCTTGTCCTCGGAGCACCCCCAGTGTGCTGGCAGCCACCTGCTGCAGGGCTCACTGGGGGGGTAGGAACGAGGGAACACTGTGGCAGTTTTTATGCATGACAGCTCTATGAAAAGGGCATAGCATTTACTTTAGCAAATTTGGGACTGGGGATTGATGAACTGACCAAAGTTGGTAAATATCAAGGGTTAAGCAGCAGGCCCCCCCATTATCCACACTGCCTCTGAGTTGCAGACATCAGGCTTCCTAAAGGACAGGAGCCGGGGGTCAGCAGGGACTCGGTCACATTAGAATTCCTAATATCACAGTCTCACACTTGGGGATGAAATGAAACAGATCTGTTTTAACCACATAATGTCCCCGGGAGCTGGACCCCAAATGATCTCTAATTATTACAGAAGTATCTGATTTCTGGGCTGGTTTCGAAGGCCGCTATTGTGGCCATTCATCAGAGGCAGCCACAGTTGGGGGCCCTGGACTGGTGGTCGGAGAATCGGACACGGTGGGGAGTGGGATGTTGCAGGAGGCCCACTGTGAGCTCAGGACCCACCCTGTGCTCTGGAGGACACAGGCGAGGAGGCATCCCCTAGGCTCAAGACATTAACCCCCAGTTGAGCAGAAAAGCTAGATGCTCATGGAGCCTGGTGCCTGAGGCACTGGCTAAGGGTCCCAGGGAAATTTCGGCTCTCTCACCACCTTCCCTAAGAGGTTCTCATAGGAGACCCCCCTCACCCCTGACCCGGGACTCATTCAGAAGTAGAGAGGGGACTTGTCTTTGGTTGTCACAAGTCTGGGGACACTATGGTACTGAGTGGGCAGGGACCAGGGATGCCAAATGTCCCACAACTGCACACACAGAATCGTTGCAATCGTTAAATTTTCTGTATCAGCTTGGCTGGGCCATGGTGCCCAGTTGTGTGGTCAAACACCATCTAGATGTTGCTGTGAAGGTACTTTTCAGATGAGATTAACATTTAACTCAATAGATGACCCTCCCTAATGTGGGTGGGCCTCATCAAATCAGTTGAAGGCCTTATCTTAAGATAAGGTTCCCAGAAGAGGAAGGAATTTTGTCTCCAGACTGCCTTTGGGCTCACAGCTGCTACATCAACTCCTGCTGGAATGTCCAGCCTGCCAGCCTGCCCTGCAGACTTCAGACGGTCCAGCCCCACAATCTCAGGAGCCAATTCCTTAAAATAATCCCTCTTTCTCTCTCCTCCTCCCCCCCACTCCCCACTCCCTCTCTCTGTATATATATCCTATTGATTCTGTTTCTCTGGAGGACCCTGACTAATACAGCCTGCCCCAAACACCAACAGTGCCCCCCCCAGAAAGCCACTGAGTGGCCTGGCCCAGTCCCACGTGGACCCCCTATTCCCTGCCTCTACAGTGAAGGGACAGGACAGAAGTCCACTCTGCACTAAAGTTCTGTGATTTGACATTAAAAGGGGAACCCATGGGGCTGCCTGTGGGAAAGTGCCTGACGTGTAGAGGAGACAAAAGTTCCAGGTCATGAAATGAGGCCGAGTCCCCTCAAAGCTGGCCTGTGAGCCTGCCCACAGGCCCCCAAAGACCAGCAGCCCCTTTGCAAATGGCTCCAGCCCATAGCCCTTCTCCCACACACGTGGAGGCTCGGATCTCTAGTTAATTTTAAGACTGGATTGTTCAAGGCAAGAAAATCAACAAAATCTCTTCAGTGTGAAGGTCCCACAGTGGATTTCTGGCCTGTATTTTCTAGTCAAATAGTCCTGGAGGTTGTTTTTGTTCTGAAACCTCAGAGCATGACCTTGCTGGGAAGGGCAGTTGTGGATGGAGCAGGGGAAAGCCAAGGAAGGAAGGTGAGCACTGAGGAGCAGAGGTGTCTGTGACCTAGGTCACGAGCCCCCTTGTGAGAGTTTTACAGACTGGTCCATGTGTTTAGGAAGCCCAGTTCTCCAGGGTGGCTCCAACCAAAGCAGTCCAGTGGAGGGACCTGGATTCTTGACTCAGAGAACCTGGGTTCTGGTCACCAATTTGCCATGTGACCTTGGACAAGCCACTTGCCCCCTGGGTCTCAGCTTCCTCATCTGGAACATAGGCACTGAGGTCTCTGGGTGTTGGTTGCCCCTAGTAACCAACATAATGCTGGCCTCCGGGGGCTCTCGGCAGCTGCCCTGCAGCCCAGCCTGCCAGTCCTCAAATCCCACCCATGCCTGCTCCACGCCAGCCTCGCTAGTCTCACACGTGAACAGACAGCCCACTTCCCTGAAACAAAAGCCTCAGCATGAACAAGAAAGCCCAAGGTACCAAAGTGACACAATGACTGGAGTAAATCCAAGATGCAGCGGCAAAAAACAAAAGTGATGAGAAATCCAGGAATAACAACAGTCTGCGCCAGGAAGTTCTGGTCCAAGTGTGGAGCCCCTGGTCTGAGCTTTGAGGAGGATGGATGGAGTCCAAGCCATACATAGAGGGTAACAGGGATGAGATAGGGTCAGGGCAGGGGCTTCTTCTCTGCGAAAAGGAAGGAATAAGCAATCAAGATGCAGGAGAAAATGGAGTGCCTATAAGAAAGGCCTGGTCCAACGTATGCAAATGAAAACGAGGAGTGATTCTGAACCCCTGGTGGGGCGACAGAGCCCAGGTGAGCAGTCCTGCAAGGGGCCTGGAGCCTCAGAACCTTAAGGGCCAGGAGCCAGGCCCTGCCCTGCTCGCCATGTAGTGTTCACGTGCATGTGCTTTCGAATGTAGAGCGTCACTCTGGGGCCAAAGCCTGAGACATGAGAGTGCCTCAGACTGGAATGAAAGACCACCAACCAGGGCAGCGCAAAACTTGAGCGGAAGCAGGGGTGTCCCAGGAAGGCAGGCCCACATCCCCCTTCTCCCCAGGAGGACAGAGAGACTGCAGAAGCCCATACCTGAGACAGAACCGAGCACAGAATCCAAAGTCAGGAAGCGGCAGAGGGGGAACCGCACGGAGGCAGGGACGGGGCCAGGCGCTGTCAATGAGGAAGCCTCACCCAGCACAGCAGATAATCTCTAAAGCAGATAAATCAAGAAATGGCGTTATGAGCATATTATTTAGGCTCTCGGAGGCGACCACCATATAATTAAAAATGAAACAGTTAAAAGTGCTTGCCTTCAGGGCTGAGAAAGGAGGAATAGGAAGAGGGTTCTTTATAAACCTCTCTGAACTGTTTGACTTTTTTTTCTTTTTTAATTTGATTTTTCAAAAGAGCGCACGCATGATAAAAGGAGGAAAGAAAATGAGGAAGACTGAACTTGGACCCCAGCTTCGTATGGTTGTGGCCCTTTCAGCTGCTGCTGAGTCTGTGTGTGACTCTCAGTGCTGGGTGTCCTCCCCCGCCCCCCACCCACAGATTCCCCCACCCCTGGTCTCCCACAGGCCTGCCCCACAGCCCCCTGAGAAGGCGGACCTTACGTTGGCCATTTTAAATGGAGAAGTCTTGGGAGTTCCCTGGTGGTCCAGTGGTTAGGACTCAGCGCTTTCACTGCCCTGGGCCCGGGTTCAATCCCTGGTCAGGGAACTAAGATCCTGCAAGCCATGCTGCGTGGCCAAAATGAATAAATAAATAAATAATAGACAAGTCTGTAGCGAGGGATGGGGCAGGCAGGCTGTAGGAAATGAAGAAAATCAACCATGTGAAAGTACTTTCTAAGCCCTCAGCTCTAGGAACTTCCCTGGTGGTCCAGGGGTTAAGACTTCGCCTTCCAGTGCAGGGGGTGTGGGTTCGATCCCTGGTTGGGGAGATAAGATCCCATATGCCTCGTGGCCAAAAAATAAGAAACAACACATAAAACTAGAAGCAGTATTGTAACAAATTCAATGAAGACTTTACAAATGGTCTGCATCAAAAAAAAAAAAAAAAAAAATCTAAGCCCTCAGCTCTAGGAAGGCAGCAGGAATCATATTACCGTTAACAGCATCTTGGAAACCCTTGTCATCACTGTTGCCTGTGTTCTCTGGTGATGGGGGATTCGCAAGGGTTGGGTCCAGTCCCCATCTCTATCCTCCTGTACCGCATTCCACCACTGAGAGATGACGCTACCGAGCCTGGCTGGATCAAGGAGAATGAGCACAGGCTAAGTTAGGACCAGGCAGGGTTCAAACCACAACTCCACTCCTCAGAGGCTCTGGCCTGGGCATGTCTTTAAGGTTTCCCATACACCTTCCCGAGGATCCCCTCCTGAAGAGGCCGGATCAGTTTCCACTCCCACCAATGGCATAGAAGGGTGAGGTTGGCTCATCCAGCTGTGGACCCTTGAGAAGCTTCTTTCAGCTGGTCTGCGGATAACCCGGCAGGTTGGGAGGGGGCTCTTCAGCCCCTGCTGAGCTGTCATGAAAGAGCCCTGCCCCGTCCATGCACGTCTGAGCACCATCCACAGACAGCAAATGAGTCTGGCCCCAATCAGGGGTGACACACTCAGGACAGGAGGCAGGTGTGCTTAGTGATGTTTTTAGTTATTACTTTTTGTTGTGGTAAAATACAGATAACATAAAATTGACCGTATTAACCATTTTAAGTGTACAGTTCAGTAGCATTAAGCACATTCACGTTGTTGTGCAACCGTCACCACCATCCATCTCCAGAACTTCTTCATCTTCCCAAACTGAAACTCTGTCCCCATTTAACACTAAATGCCCATTTCCCCTCCCCCATCCCCTGGCATCCACCATTCTACTGCATCTCTATGAATTTGGATACCCCAGGAACCTCATATAAGTAGAATCACAGAGTATTTGTATTCTTTTGTCTAGCTTATTTCACTTAGCACAATGCCTTCAAGGTTCATCTGCATTGTAGCATATGTTAGAATTTCCTTCATTTTTAAGACTGAATAATTTTCTGTTGTGTGGATGGACCACATTTTGCTTATCCATTCATCCACTGATGGACAATTGGATTGCTTCCACCTTTTGGCTGTTGTGAATAATACTGCCATGAACATGGGTGTGCACATATCTCTTGAAGACTGTGCTTAGTTTGGGGGACTTTGGCTGTTCATATAATGGCCCTTTCTCTTACAGAATTCAAAGTACTTGATTTAAAATCAGCACAGCGACCACAGCGGAGCCCTTTCCCAGCCTGGCTAATGCTGAGAATATCTTACCTAATGTGCTCAGGAGGGCATTTCTACGCTTACCCCCATTCTATAGATGAGGAAACTGAGGCACAGAGAGGTTAAGAAACTCGTCCAAGGTCACACATGAAGTAACCTCTGGGGAAGGGTTGGACCAGGGCAGTGTGACGCCTGAGCCCACGTTCTAAACCATTCGGTTCAATGTTTTTAGTATCCTCCTTGAAAAACAGAGAGGCCGGCATAATTGTCATTCAGCGGGAAAACTCAAGTCACAGACAACTTAAGTGGCTCTGAAGGCCACACAGCTTTACCTCTGATTCCCCTTCTGCATCTTAGAAACCGCAGTACCGTTATTTGCAGACATTCTGACTTCCTTCCCTCCTCCCCTCACTACCTCTTCAGACACAGTGTTGCTAGGACTTTACTTTTTCTGAATCCAGCCTGGGTCAGCCATCCCACAGCTCAATAGAGACATCGTGACATCATCAATCAACAAGAGGCAAACTGTCTGCTGAAACCTGAATGAATCAGACAAGAGAAAGGCTAGGCGGCCAGGGGGAGCTAAAAGCCCTTAAAAGTTTAAAGAGATCCTGCCAAATGGGTGATTGGCTCCCAATGAGGTTAGTTTTAATCAATTATTAAGCAATGGTTTAATATTTTAAGTGTTTGCTTAATCACAGAGAAATGAAAATATTTCATGATTTTCTTCCCCTGTACCTTCCAAAATAAAAAACGTAAAACAAGTGTAGGTACAGTGGCATGGATTTTTTAAAAATGCTTTCTATTGAAATAATTGGATGTCTTTTTTTTTTAGCTTCTTTTGTATCCCCCACAAAGCCTCGCCCAACGAGAGCCCGAGTAGGTGCTGAGTTCTGATTGCCCAACGTTCCAGCACCGGCTTTGTTCGAGGAACGTTGGGAAACATAATAACGTCCTAAAGTGCCCTGGCTCACTGACAGTGCAGGGGCAGCCTGGTTTCTCAAGGTCTCCAGGTGGGCCACGTGGGAGAGTCCAGCATCGGGTCCTTGAACTCTCACTATCTGGCCTCTGCAATTCTGGTCTCCCCTACTCCTTCTCCCTGCTCCCCAAGCCCTGCCTTTCCAGTCAGTAATGCAGGAACTGGAAAGCAAAGGATAGAGGGCAGCAGGAGAGAAGGATTAAAGCACATTACCACATATATGATCAACCCTGGAGTAATGGAGTGACTGGGCTCCCATTTTTATTCTGTGATCAATTCCCCTTTGGAGTCTGATACAAGGTGGCTTTTTCTATCCACGCATCCATCCATGCACACATACTCCCCATCCATCCACCCATCCACACATTCATCCGTCCCCTCACCCATTTATCCATCCACCCACCCCTCCATGCATCCATCCACTCATCCTCCATCCATCCACCCACCCATCTATCCACATACCCATCAATATATCCAGCCATCCAACCATCCACCACCCATCCATCCACCACCCATCCATCCATCCATCCATCCACCCATCCATCTATCCACATACCCATCAATACATCCAGCCATCCAACCATCCACCACCCATCCATCCGTCTATTCATCCATCCATCCATCTATTCATCCATCCATCCACCCATTCATCAGGGTGCCGGGTGCTAAACCAAAATCTCCTCAAAGTAAGCTGGGCACAAGGGAGAGAGTGGCCCGTCCTCAGGGCAGGTGGGCCTCACAGGGAAGGGTCCCTGCGCTCAGTCCAAGGAAACCGGATGGGGTATGCAGTTGCCAGTCCAGGCAGAGAGACCAGTGCTGAGACATCGGCCCCAAACCCCATTTGGTTCATCTGTCCTAGCTTCAGCATACTCTGCCCCTTCAATATCCAGTTTCCTGCCCTGTTGAGTAAGGACTCTCAGCCATTCTCTTGGGACCTGCAGATTGGGGGTTACTTTGAAGTGGTCTGCATGCTGGGCAGACCCCAGCATTTCCTGCCTGCCCTGTCTTCCATGGGAAGATCATAGCGGGGAGGAGGCGGTCAAGATTGGGAGCTATTTCTGCAGATAATTCAGATTCATTTGCTGTATCTAGATCATGCCGTGTCCTAATTAACGCAGACCTTCAAGGTTATACTGCATTTGCAAAGTTTTCCGAAATGGGCCAGCAGTTTAAACTCCAACCACTTCCGCCTCCCCACCCAGAATTTTCTCTCCCTCCCCGAGACTGCCCCCAGACGCCCCCAGCTTCCGCTCCCAGAGGGGAGTCCTTCTGTACAGCGGGAACGTGAGAACTTGCTTTTGGCTTTTCCGAACTCCGAGCCTCACTTAGCCAAGGGGCATCGGATAACTGATTTGCCTCCATCAAATTCATAGGTGACTAACACGCCCAAGAATTCCCAGGCTGCTCCTGGCTGGGAGCTCTGTCGGTACTGGTGTGGGTTGTGTTCAGGGAACGTCACTGAAGAAGGGGTGGATCCCAGTCAGGAGCTGTGCCTGCGGGGACATTAGGCTGAGCCTTTCCTACAGTCTTTGGGTTCGATAACAGGGTTTTCTTTAACTCTTCAGACAGGGGATCTGTATATTCTAAAGACAGTACGTAAAATATTTATTAAGAAGAGTATCTATTTTTAACTAGGGATGATTTCAGTTCTATTATTCATACAGCCTCGGAGGGCAGGATTCATGCTTGGCGGCTTACAGGAGCTGGGAGACCAAGCAGAGGTGATTCTGAAATTGGGGGGATGTCTTGGGGAGGGGGCAGTGGGGGGATTCCGGGCGGGGGTGTGGGGAGCAGCTGATGTCGCCCTCCTGATTTCAGCCAAACCTCCACATTCAGGGAACTGTTTGCAGGAGCTGGTGAAAGCTCTGGCCCCGTTTAAACCCAAAGCCATCTGTGCCCCCCAGCCGACACTTTCGAGGCTCCCTCTTACAGGGACTGGCCCCAAGCCCTGTAGGAATCAAGGAACATGCCCCTTCAGAGTACAGCCGGCTAGACATCCCTGTTAGAGATGGGCACCTGTTTCCCTGGTAGCCCCATGCTGACAAGTCTCAAAAAAACAAGCTGCAACCTGTCAGAATCCAGACCAGGACATGCTCGGCCACCCACGGGGCTGGTGAAGGGTGGTGACCCGCTTCAGGACAAGTTTTCCTCGCCCTCTACCCCCCTAGATAGCCCCAGAGCTGCCAAACATCTGGTCAGCCCGGAGCAGGGGTGAAGAGCAGGGGCACAGGGGTCGGTCACCAAGCTTGAATCCTGAGTCCAGCGGGAGAAGCTCTGAGCCCTGGGCACAGTCCCTTTGTCATTCATAGCCTCAGGTGCTCTCACCTGTGAATGGGGAACCCAAGAACACACCCCCCCCCCAGAGATGTTCTAATCGGCAGAAGATGCTCCCATCTGCGCTGCTCCAGCACCAGCGCAGATGGTCAGTGTCCGGTAGTGGACACACGGTCCCTGCGGGCACAGGGCTCTCACCGGGATGTCCAGGCCTCCATTCTGCAGGTGAGGAAGTGATGAGAGAGGGAGGGAGATGGACAGACAGATGGACGTTCTCATCCGGTGCCAGGCCTTGTGCCCCCCACGTGTTATTTCAGTTGAGCCCGTGCACTTTGCATTATTGCTGCCACTTCCAGATGAGGAGTTGGTCCCCAGAAACCCTTCCATCCCTCCGCACACACATGGGGACCCAGCGTCAGGGAGGAGGCCCCTAACGGGCTCACGCTCAGGCCATCACCTGCTGCTCAGCTGTCCAGGGTGCAGACCCGGGGCCTCACTTGTCTCATTCCCAGAGGTGGGCCCAGAGCAGGGCGCCCTTGAGAAGCACATGCTCTGCCAGGCACCCCGAACGCCTGCTCCAGGCTCCGGCACCAGCCTGACCTTGCCCAGTAGAATCAGAGTGGAGGATGAAATCAGGACATATGAAGGCACAATGCCTGGGGTTTAAAGAACATCAGGGGCGAACACACAGGGACAGAGGAAGGCGGGAACCGAGACAACTAGGTCAGTGCCAGAGGGCCCCGTGTAAAACCCAATTACCACGCCTGCTGTGAACGGAATGTTGGGGGAGGGAGGGGGCGCCGGGAAGGTTGCCAGGTCAAAGCGGCTCCGGCCCTCGGCTGACTTGGCCTACCTTGGCCCAGCGCACAGATCCCTAAACAGGCCGCTGCGGACACCCAGGGCCCTGACTCCTCAGTGGAGAGCACGTGGGGAGGGGAGGGGAGGAGAACACAGAGCTTTGTCCTACTGCTGCCCTGGGGGCTTAGGGGAGACACTCACCCCCTTCTGCGGACCTCCTCAGCTGTCCCTGTGTGCTGTTCCTCCCCCCTCTGCCCCCTGCCCTCTGCCCTCTTCTGCTCTCACTCCTGGGGAGCTCACAGCTGGAGTGAACCCACAGATGCCAGGATGTCACCCACCTCAGGCTGGCCTTGCTCTCCAGCCTGCATCCTGGGATGGCCCCAGGGCACCCTAAGTGTTGTCCTCTCCTCTGCCACTCTTCCCCCTGTGTCCCACCTCCTGCTCCCTTTCAGCTTTGCAGCCCCCAATCTCTCCGCCCCCGCTCCCAGGCTCAGCATCCCCAGGAAACACCCAGGGAACTGTCATAGGGTTTGGGGCCACATGGTCACATCTGAGGGGCCCTGACAACTATCCACACAGTGTGAATTGTTTCTCACGGGCATCTAGTTTTGGGGTTTTAAAAAAAGTGTTATTAAGCATAAAATTAATAAATGAAAATGTGCCGTCACAATTCTTAAAGAAAAGAAGACAGAGGCCTGGGGTTGGGTGGGGGTAGAAGCCCTCGGTGGTCAGATCAAAACAGAGGAGCAGCCTGGGGACCCTCTGAGCCCTCTCAGGCCCAAGCCTGTCAGGTTCAATTAATCCAGCTTGATTCCAGGCCCCCAAGCATCCCACCCACCCAGCCCCCCAGCGGGGCTCCCTCATGGGGAGCTTTGCCACCAGCCAATACTGTCCCATCTTTGACCGGAGATGAGGTCAGACCCCCTCCCTGCCAGCAGGCAGGCCCGGCGCCTCCTCTGTGTTAGGGTGGGAGATGGAGAGACCCCACGAGCAGCCGGGCCTCAGCCCAAACATCCTGCATGGGACAATCCAGGGCAGGACAGAGCTGAAGGCTGCACGTGTGCCAACCCCCTCTACAGGTGCTGGTGGCTCTGGGCTCAGCTCCCGGGAGTGGAGACCATCACCGTCTCTATTCTATACACGGGAGACCAAGGTTTATCGAGTTGGTGGGACCTGCCCAGTGGCACAGACGTTGCACAGGGACGAGGACTTGCACCAACGTTGGCCTGGTGCCAAAGCCCACACCCACAGCCGCCAGGTTGCACTGCCAGCCCCAAGCCTCAGCTCTGGGTTCTGAGCGATACGCCCCACCTGCAGGCTCCACGTCCAGCTGGGGGAGGAAGGAGGGCCGTGGAGAGCAGCACTCAGAGATGTCACCCTCTGTCCTGCCTCACCGCGCTTACTATGCTCCATCCTGGGGGCGGCCCGCCCCACATCCCTCCCACGCCACCCTGACGGGGGGCACATTGCCTATGCCCACCCCCCACTCTGTTTGCACCCCAGAGAATAAGAGGTACCTGACCCAGAAACGGAGAGCACAAGAGGCTTCTCACCCGTCCCTGCGCTCGCTGGCGAGGGCTGCCTTGCAGCATGCCAGGGCGCTCCAGGGTGGACACACCAGGCGAAACTTCCTAATGGCCAGGTTATTGCCTTTATTTATGTCCCTCCGTGGAGATGCTCGAGGCTTCCCAGCAGCAAAACACTTTAACAACAGTAAAAGAAGCTGGCATCCCAAACCCAGGAATCCTGGAGGCTGCAGACACTGAGAGCCCACAGCTGGCACTCAGCTCTGTCCCAGAGGGTGGGCTGGAGAGGACGGCTGGGCTCCCTCGTGGAGGGAGGGGTGCAAGTGGGCAGCTGGGGCCGAGGGCTCGCAGATGGCAAGGAGGAGGCGCAGCCTGACTCTGTGGGTCGCGGCTACTGCACACCACCCTTGGCCTTGATGTACGGTACTATGATGGTGAATTGGGAATATGATATGTCCAGACACTGTGTCAGGTGCTTCATATACTTCCTCTCCTGCCGTCTTCCCAACAATCCCATGTCTTGTGATCACCATATTTCAGATGTGCTTATTGGCATTCAGAGAGGTGAATTTGAGCAAGGACCCACAGCCGGTCATCGGTGCACTAGGATCCAAACCCAGGCTTGTGGGGGGAGGTGGGGGGTGGGGGGCGTATAGGCAAAGCTGTGCTTCTAACTGTTCAGCCGCATGGCCTTCAGAGGTGGGAAAGTTCCTTTAGCGCTCTTCCCAACACACACACAACCACGCCACCTCTTCCTCCAGTGACCCTCATTTGTGTCTGAAACCCAGGCCCCCTGCATTCCTCCCAGCTGCCTCGCCCACATGCAGTGATGAGCTGCTTGGTAACAGGTGAAACAGCTTCCTCCACCAGGCCAGGCTCCCCGTTGCAAAGAGCAAAGCCTAACTGGGGTCAAGTTAAGCAGAAAAGAAACTTGTTGGACGGGTATCGGTTTCCTCAAAGGAAAACAGCAGCCAGGAGAACGAAGCATGGGCAGGACCTGGGAAGCTGGGCTGACCCCTCGGCCACCTCATCAGTCAGGACGGCTGGACTAGGCAGCCGCTAGGTCATACCACAGTCACAAGCATCCCGAGACATCAGTTACTACAAATGACGGGTGTCCTTTCTTTTTCCCTCCCAAGGTATGTCCCCCACAGGTCAGTCGAGGCCTCCTCTCACCTCGGTCACTCGGGGACCCAGTTGCTGTGCCACAGGGACAAGAAAGGGTTGGTGTGTGGGGTTCTGAAACGCCCTGGGCTGAAGTGACGCTCAGGCTTGATTCACTGACTGCAGGAGGCCTCTAGCCACAGGGGACAGTGTGGTTCCACCTGTAACGGGAGATGGAAGCACTCAGACAACACACCGAGGACAGTCACCAGAGCCACCTGTCAGCATGGGGGTTCCCTGGGAAGCGAGGAGCCCTTCAGTTCTTATCAGGAAATTGAAGAGACCTTGGGGGCAGGTCCCTGGCCTCTCCAGGCCGACTGCACTCTGGGGCTGGACTGGCCCTGGGGAGGGCAGAGCCCGGCATCTCCACCAAGACCAGGTGGCTCTGCTGACCCTGCAGAGAGCTGAGCAGGCCCTGGGGACAGAGGGCATGGCAGCAGAAGCCCCTTCCTGCCGAGCCCCCTCATCCAAGCCACGGAGAGCCATCTGGGCCTCCCATGTGGGGGGTGGGGGAACCCCAAAGGTCCAGCAGACGCTGAGGTGGCCGCCAGGGGCAGATAGCACCCACTCGTGCCTCGGGTGACAGGCCCAGATGCAGAGGGGACCAGAGCCTGCGGTCCCGTGCTCCTACTGCTGCCTTTGAACTTGCTCCTGGTCTGTCTCTCCCCTTGGGAGCCCTCGTCTGGCTCGCCTTCCCAGCGCTGAGTCAAGCCTGGCTGGTGACTGTCCACTTGCCATCCTGGCCCAGTGCCCCCCTCCCCATGATGACAGCATCACAGCTTCAGTGCGTCCATCACAGCTCACCTCTTCCAGAGAGCCTTCCCGAAGGCCTGGGAATAGGCCACAGAGGAGCTGGAGGGCAGGGGTTGGGAGGTGGGGACGCTGGGTCCCTGGTCAAGCCTCTGAGCTCCTCTGTGTAGCCTCAGTTCCTGCATTTGTAATGTGGGGTGGGGACCATATGATCCAGAAATTCCCACTTCTGGGTATATATTTAAAATCAGTGGAGGCAGGGTCTAGGAGAGATATTTGTATGCCCATCTTTATAGTAGCATCATCCACAATCACCAAAAGGTGGAAGCAACCCAAGTGTCCATCATCAGGTGAGTGGATAAACCAAATGTGGTCCATCCGTACAATGGAATAGTATTCAGCCTTGAAAAGGAAGGAAGTTCTGACACCTGCTACAACATGGATGGACTTTGAGGACATTATGCTAAGTGAAATAAGCCAGTCACAACCGGACATATATGCATGATTTCACTTATATGAGGTCCCTAAAGGAGTCAAATTCATGAAGACAGAAAGTGGAATGATGGGTGCCTGGGCATGATGGGAGGAGGGATGGGGAGTTAGAGTGTCATGGGGACAGAGTTTCAGTTTGGGAGGATGAAAGTTCTGGAGATGATTGCATAACAATGTGAAGGTACTTAATACCACTGAACTGTATACTTAAAAATGGTTAAAATGGTAAATTTTATATTATGTATATATTAGCACAATTTAAAACATTTTTAAATTTAAATTAAAAAATTTAAAAGGTGGGGAGGGTGCTGTTGTGCAAGGGCCCAGCCTGAGATGTTTCTCAGAGGCCCACGTTCCTTCCTTGTCTGTGGCTTGGCAGGAGCTCCCTAACCCCGGGACCCCTGGCTCAGCCCCTCCTTCACTCCCCTGTGTTACTAGTACCTGAGCATCTTGAGGGAGGGAAAGAAGAAAAAAATCATAATCAGCATTTACTAAGCTTTACTAATTTATTTCTGTAGACCAACACCGTTCTCAGAGTTTTATGGGTCTTGTCTAGTTTAACACTTGACACAGCTCAGAGAGGTGAAGTCACATGTTCGAGGTCACACAGCAGCTGAGCAGAGGAGCCGGCTCTGGCCCAGGCATGATGCTGAAGCTGCCTCTCACTGCCAGGATCCCTGACCATTTTCCCACTGCCCAGTAGTGTCTAGAGGATGCTCTAGACACTACTGGCCAGTGCTCCCAGAGTGCCTGGGAAGCAGGCAAAGAAACCAGCGGCGCCCAAGGGCCTGAGTCCTGTTTCCTGGGCTACAGCCAGGCCAAGATGCTCCATTACCAAGTGTGTGCTTTCTAATGCACGGCAGGCCTGCCAGAAAGGAACCATCAGTCCTTCTCTATCTGGGTGGTGATGCCAGCCATGCTTTTCTGTCTGGATGGACCCCTGGCCCCAGCATGTCCTCCTTCCCTGGATGGCCCTCAGCAGCCCAACAGTGTGGTCCATGGGTCTCATCATACCATCATCCAAGCTCACAGATTCTTTGAAGACCACAATATTTGCCTTGTCCTATTTCCCCAGGAATGCAGAAAGGCAGCCCAGGTGTTGCAAAGGCCCCACCGGGGTCCAGAGACCCTGGTCCAGCACTGGCTCTGCCCCTCTTCTTAGAGAACCTTCAAGTCTCAGATGTTTAGATCCCAGCTCTAGCCCCTGTGGTACCCATGGCTATTGCCCACAGAAATGGACCCCTCCAGGGGTCTTTGGGACAAGTCTCCCAGCAGGCTGCAGTTGTGGGTGGCCATTGCCTTGTGTGGGCATTTGAGACACTGAGGATTAACCATGAGCCCACCACGAGTGGACACAAACATGTGCACTGAAGTGAGTGGTGCCCAAGTCATGTTCTGGACGCATGGCGTGTGACCGGTGTATACATGGCCGGTGAGACCCCCGTGTGAGGGAGGGAAGGGCACCAATGCACCTGCCACTGTGGATATGCCCCAGGCACGCTGTAAATGCTACGGCAGCAAATCAAATTTACAAAGCAATTTGTCCTCTCTCTCCAGCTGGCCCCAGGAGGCTTAACTTAATCACTCTGGAACAATGTCAGAAGATAGCCCCGGATGCACAAATCCCTGCCTTCTGAGACAGTCGGTGGCCTCGCCAGGGCCTGCGGGTCTGAAGCGCCCTCAGGCAGAGGCGCCCAGGCAGCATTAGGAGGTTGCCCAAGTGTCTCTTCTGGCCCATCTGTGCTTGCTCCCACTCCTCACTTCACTTCTCTCTCCTCCCCCACCAGAATCAGAGCTCTCAGGGGCCTCCTCCTCCCTCCCTGGAAAGAGCAAAACCAACCCCCCACCCCCCAGTGAAGGTCCCTCATTGGAAACGAAATCCCAGTCTACAAGCTGCAGGGCTGGTGGCATCACCCAAGTCCGCTCCGGGAGGGAGTGAGGTCCAGATAAAGAAATAAGACTTATGGTGGCCTTTCAGACACTTGTGATCCCCAGCAGGGGTCCTGTGGACTGCCACCCTGTCACTAGGGGCCACCTCCGCCATAGCCACATGGGGGTAACAGTGACACAGGCTGTGCTGCCTCAGATCTGGGAGGCCCTTCACTCATTCTCAGGGAGTTATGGCACTGACTTTAGGGGGCAGTGGGGGTGACCAGAGTTCAGAGAGGGCAGGTAACCTGCAAGAGGCCACACAGCCAGGAGTTCGGGGTGGGGTGGCAACTCTGGTCTGGAGGGGCCTAGGGTCTCTGGTGAAAGCCTCCCCCACCGCCACCCCAGCCCTCCGCCAGCGTCTGGGTTCCGGGGAGCTGCCCTTTCCCCATGGCTGATATAGAAAGGGAAACAGTGCAGGCTTTGGAGAAATAATTTCTATGAATGGTCCAGTCAACCCCCCCTCCAGCAACAGCAGCAGCAGCTGTGGCCGGCGGCCAATCAGAGAGGCGTCCGCTGCTCCAGCCCTTGGAAGGCCCTCTCCCTCTCCTGGGGCTTGGGATCCCCCCTCCCCCCAAGATCTGCTCACCCCCAACATGAAGCCTCTCCCTCCCTTTATATCCTTTTAAAGGAAACACTGCAGATTTAAACCACAAATTAAATTTTTAATGAAACCGCATAACAGTAGTGCCCGATGCCATGCAATATTGATGAGATCACAGTGTCCAGCCGGTGGGAGCTTGCCCTGGAAAGCTTTTTAGGATGTTACGCAATATAGAAGCAAATTGATTATTTGCAACAAAGGGATCCGTGTCTCTGTAGTGCTGCTGGGGCCCAGCGAATGTAAAACAGGCGCCTTGGGCTTCCCTGGTGGCGCAGTGGTTAAGAATCCGCCTGCCAGTGCAGGAGACACGGGTTCGAGCCCTGGTCGGGGAAGATCCCACATGTCACGGAACAACTAAGCCCGTGCACCACAACTACTGAAGCCCACGTGCCTAGAGCCCGTGCTCCACAACAAGAGAAGCCACCACAATGAGAAGCCTGCACACCACGACGAAGAGTAGCCCCCGCTCGCCGCAACCAGAGGAAAGCCCGCGTGCAGCAACAAAGACCCAACGCAACCAAAAATAAAATAAATAAAATAAAATAAATAAATTTATTTTTTAAAAAAATGGGCGCCTTTCATTACTGCCAGCTATAAATGGCAGTCACGGGAAGGAAGCCGTGACTTCACAGACCCAAATACTATGAGTGTGAGGCCGAGATGAAAGGATGGAGAGGAGGGAGATGGGAGTGTGTATGTGTGCGAGACAGAGAGAGAGGGGAGATGGAGAGGCCTCACCAGGGAGCACCGGGGCCTGCAAGCCAGATGCTGCAGCAAAATGCAGCTCAATTCTTCGAAGCAGGCTCTGAGCTCCCCCACCCAGCTCTCTGAGGCATCCCTTCACTTAAAGGGGCAGCAGGGCTGGACACCTCCAGATGGGGTCGGATATGATGCTCCCCACGTGGGATGACGGCTGCCCACGCAGCGGGGCCTAAGTTTGCCCATCAGAAGGTGGGCTTCCCAGTGACCAGGTCTCTGCCCTGCTGCGTTACTCTCCCACCTGTGCCTGGTCCAACTCTGATGGGGGTCCCCTTCTGCAGGGTGCCCCCAGCCCGCCCAGGACATGGAGAGCATGTGGCTGGACCAAGCAACCTGGCCCCTCCAGGCCGGTGGAGCTGGGCCTGCAAGAGCCTCCCTGGAAGCACCCTTGAGTGCCTGGTCACCTATGGTCAGAGAAGACTTTGGGGTGGGGTCGGGGGACGAGCCCACACCCTGAACAGGAGCTGCCCTCCTGGACCCCCAGAACCTCTGTGCCAGTCCCACTGCTGGTCCACCACTGGTCCATGCTGTGCTCTTGACATGATTTCCTAGGAGGCGGAGAACATCCCTCTTTCACAGATGAAGAAGCCAAGACTTCAGAGATCGAGTGACTTGTCTTAGGTTTAAGACTAGAGTGTGCAGCCTGCACCCCGGCCGGCCACTAAGGGGCACGTCCGAGACATCTGAGCTGTTTTCCACGTCCCTCCTGCCGTCCCTCCTGCACTTCTGTTTAAAGGCCAGGGGTTATGAGACAGCTGGCTGGAGCTGGGAAAATGCCCCCAGACTTGAGTGCTGGGAATGTCCCCAGACTGATCTGAGGGATAAGGAGACAGGAAAGGGGGCGGCAGGGCTGTGTCAGAGGCCTGTGGAGGGGAGACCAGGCTGCTGGGTCCCTGAGAAATCAACCAGGACAGTCATGGAGGCCAGAGATAAATACGGTCAGCCTTGGACTTCACATAGAATGGATGCTGATTCCGCACATGGCATAATTTTGGGTGTTCTCCCCACCTCCACCCTTGTTCCAAGCCGTCATCCCACCTGGTCACCAGGACAGCCTCCTAAATGGTCCCCCTGTCTGCTCTGGTGCCAGTGCTGGATCCATTCCCCACTGAGTGGCCAGAAGAAGCTTTCAAAAATAGTCACCTGCACCCTCCTACGCTGTTGGTGGGAATGTAAATTGGTAGAGCCACTATGGAGAACAGTATGGAGGTTCCTTTAAAAACTAAAAATAGGGACTTCCCTGGCAGTCCAGTGGTTAAGACTCCACGCTTCCACTGCAGGGGACACAGGTTCGATCCCTGGATGGGGAACTAAGATCTCGCATGCCGCACGGTGTGGCCAAAAAAACCCCCCTAAAATTAGAGTTGCCATATGATCCAGCAACCCCACTCCTGGGCATGTATCTGGAGAAAAATCTAATTCAAAAAGAAACATGCACCCCAATGTTCATAGCCGGACTATTTACAATAGCCAAGACATGGAAGAAACCTAAATGTCCATCGACTCAACAGATGAATGGATAAAGAAGATGTGGTACATATATACAATGGAATATTACTCAGCCATAAAAAAGAATGAAATAATGCCATTTGCAGCAACATGGATGGACCAAGAGATTATCATACTAAGTGAAGTAAATCAGACAGAGGAAGACAGATATATAATATCACTTATATGTGGAATCTAAAAAAATGACACAAATGAACTTACAAAACAGAAATAGACTCACAGACATAGAAAGCAAACTTATGGTTGCTAAAGGGGAAAGCAGGGTTGGGGGAGGGATAAATTAGGAGTTTGGGATTAACATATACACACTACTATATATAAAATAGATAAACATCAAGGACCTACTGTATAGCACAGGGAACTATATTCAATATTTGTAATAACATATATATTATATATATATATATATATATATATATATATATATACATAAAACACTGAATCACTTTGCTGTATACCTGAAACTAACACAACATTGTAAAATCAACTTCAATTTTTAAAAAATAGTCACCTGCTCCAAACCCTTCTGTGGCTCCCCATGCCCCTAGTGCAGTCTAAACCCTTTAGTGTGACCTACAAAGAAGGCCCTGCTGAACTCCATGTCCACCCCCTGCTCATCCAAACACCTTGCTGCCTTGGGGCCTTTGCATGTGCTGCCTTTCCTCACCTAGAATACCTCTTTGCCTAGACAAGTCTCACTCCTGCTTCAGAACTCAGCTTAAACGATACTCCCTTGGGAAGGCCTTCCCTGATGCCCTGCCTGGGTGGGAGCCCTGCTGTGTGCTCCTCAGATGCCCCTGAGTCAGCTGGGCTCTCCCAAAGGTAGAGCCTGAGGCTGGTAGGTGGTTTACCTGTGAAGTGGTCCAGGGGGAAACAGGAGTGCAAGGATGAGTGATAGAGTTGGCCACTGCTGTGGGCACCAGGTGTTCAATCCCAGGGGACCTCCTGAGAGACTTATGAACCACTCAGGGCCATCCCCCCAGGGGGCAGAAAAAGGTTCTTATCCATTGACTCTTTGCGCCATTGGTCCAGTGTGGCCTCACCCCACACTTCCAGGTGTGCACTTGAGTGTGCAGAGCAGAAAGGAGCCCCAGGGCCACAAGGAAGCGAGGACCGCTGGGCTGCAGCACGGTCGGGGGTGGGGGCGGGGAGCTGGCCGCAGGCTGTGCAGCCCAGACGCCAGGCAGTAGCCGCTATGAGAGGTGACAGGTTCGCTCGTGGCCGCAGCTCCTCACTCTTCAAGAATCCCTTGTTAGGTCGATTTACCCGGCCTGAGGGTGGGGACATCTTCTCCTCCCCGTGCCACCCCCTGTGCCCAGCACTGTCCTGGCCCATGGGTATCACCGAGTAAAGAGCCATGGCAGAAGGAATAAAAATGGACACTTACTAGGACTTCCCTGGCAGTCCAGTGGTTAAGACTCTGCACTTCCGCTGCAGGGGACAGAGGTTCAATCCCTGGTCGGGGAACTAAGATCCCACATGCTGCATAGTGTGGCCAAAAAAAAAAAAAAAAGGGACATTTACTTCCCACCCCACTGGATACGGATGGGGTGACCAGGAGGGGTCAGGAAGCATGATGCACGTTACTCCCTGGGAGGTCGGCCTCCCCTCAGAGCCTCAGGGACAGTCACGGCTAAGGCCAAGCTTCGACTGGCTTGGGGGACCGGGGGACCCTGCCGGAGTCACTGTCAGCCGATGGGGCTGGTCCTGAGTGGGGGTGGGATGGAAGGGTGAGGGCTGGCTTTGACCAGTTTCCTGCTGCAGCCCTGCCTCCCAGGGCACTGGGCTGTCCCTGTGCAGACAGGGAATGAAAATCTCCCCAGGAAAGAGGCTTTGCAACCCTAAGACAACCAACAGGAGGATGTCACTCCTTCATTCTTTTGTTTTCTTCCCACTACGTGACAATTTAAGATTTCTCCTCTCTGACCGCCCCCCCAAACCTCTCTCTTTCTCTCTCTCTCACATACACACACACACACACCCTACAACGGGTGTTTAAAGAGGGCTCCTCTCCCAAGAGCTCCTGTTTCATCCCCATGACATGTCCACATGCCGCAGGATCTGAGAGGTTTGGACACTAACTCTGACTCAGCATCAAGAAAAACAGAGATGGGAAGCACAGCCACAATGGAAAAACAGCTCTCTGCTTCCTGCACGTCATGTCAGCTCCCCTCCTGGCTTGGAGACCCTCCCCGGACTGGACCAGTGCTGCCAACAGCACAACGACATCACTGTAAAAATGATAACCACCACCACCACTGACCAGGCGCTCATTCCACGGGGTGCCTCCCCTGTGCCACCTGATGTCATCCTCACATCCACCCAGAGTCTCGCAGCTGGTGGCCAAGGCTGTGACCCTGGAGCTCACATGCTGAGCCTCTTTCCCTCCCGACGTTCCTCACCCTGCCCCAGAGGGTGCCCACTGCATCTTTTGGATATTGATAGACCGGAAAGCCATGGGTTCATGCTTCGGCCCAGCCAGACACCACCTTAGAGGGATCTTAATACAACTGCTAGTAGCAGATAACAAGGTTTTAAGAAAAGTGCATGAAATTGAAACTTAAAACCAAGAAATCAACTTTAAAAAAATTAGCTGGAAAGCTCTTGCATCTCCACTGTCTGGGAGAGTTCCCGGCAGCACACAACAGATACTGGAAGACTGACTGTTCACTGAATGAATAAATGAATGAATGATTGGAAACAGAAGGCCAGTTCTTACATTACAAGAATTAGCTGTGCTGCTTAAGCCAAGACACTGAAACGTAAGGAACCTCGATTGCCTGGTCTGTAAAATGGGGGAAATAAAATGTAATAACCCCTGCTGTGACCGCTTCACAGGTCCCTCCGTGATCAAATGAGGGAACGAAGGAACTGGTCTGTGTCGTGTTCTCTGGTGCACTGGGAGGTCCCCCAGGGCTCTCAGGACCTTGCCGGTGCCTGGCAGCCTGCGGCCTCTGTCCAGTGAGCCTTGTTCGCGGTGGCCCAGTCCCCAGAGGAGGAGGCTAGAGAGGCAGGAGCTCATGCCCTCCCCTCCCAGGTGTGAGTGATGGCATCAGGCACAGACCTTGTAATAATTGTAATCCCTTGCCGGTACATACCATTTTTATTCCAAAACACTTTTACACCTCGGCTCATTTTATATTTCATATGCCCTCTCCTGCCTGTGGCAGATGGTGAAATTGATGTGGAAGGACACAGCGGGCTGGCGGCCCCAGCACCCACCGCACCAGCCAGATGCTGTTAGCTCGAGGGAGCCAACCAAAGGGATACAAATGGGGTTCTGGAGTGGGGGCTCCAGGACCGCTCCAGACCTGGCTTTTGAATTTACCAGTTCCGTTGTCTGGAGGGAAGGGAGGACAGTGCTGGGAAGCACGCTGGTGTCCAAGGGCACCACGCAAATGGCTGGGAGTGCCAGGACCTATCGCCAGTGGTGTCACTCTCAGAGATCAGAAATCTTAACTAATCTCTTGAGCAGTGGGGTCCCGGGCGCTCTCCTCCATCCTCTCCCTGGGCGGTCTCTATACTGGTTGGCTATAACTCCACCGTGCTGAAGATGCTCTCGGGGTTCCATTGTCAGCCCCGACCTCCCCACTGACCCGTAGTCCCTGTTGGCTCAGGACCAGTCTCCTCATTGGACAATATGGATAGTCTAATAAGTACTGGGTTTGGAGCCAAGTACCTGGTCCCCATCATTTTAATTTCCTCCTGGCTGTCGAATAACCACTTCAAACGTGACATGTCCCAGCAAGAACTCACGGTCTCTCCCTCCCTCCAGATCTTCCCCTACTCAGCGGGCGGCACCAGACTCAGGAATCTTCCCAGGTTCCTCCCTCTGCTCACTCCTCACACCCAAGTCATCACCAAGTCCCGACGATTTCATCTCCTCAAACGTTCTCAAGTCCGTCTCTCTTTCCCTGGCTCCTGCCACAAACTCCTTCCCACCCCTCATCACCCAGCAGCAGCCTCTCAGCCAGTGTCCCCCTCAAGTCTGCCCTCCCAGGCAGGTTCCCAGGCAGAACCTCCTACATACACTCGGCACTGCAGCTGTGCCTCCTTGCAGACAGGATGAAATGGACAGGACGGAACTGTGGCTCCTACACGCTTGCCAGCCCTCACCCACGCCTCTTCCCAGCCAGCTCTGCAGTTTACACTGCGAAGATGGAAGACGTCCCCTCCCTCCACTCACGCCCCTCATCCCTCACCCGGCATTGCTCGTGCCAGCCACCTCCCTCCCCACTCGCTCCTCAAGACCGTGCTCTGGTATCACCTCCTCAGGAAATCCCCCTGACTGCTCAACCCCAACCCACCCACCTGCCCTGGCCTGGGGCACTCACGTGCCATCCCGCCCTGGAGGTGTGTGTTACCCCATCTGCCCACCAGGCTGAGCAACCTCAGGATGGAGAGACTGTTGTGTTCATCCCTGGCCCCGGCACCGGGTCTGCCCCTCAGTAGATGCTCTGGAAATATTTGCTGAACTGAGAGCACACAATGAATATTTACACTGTACTAAGTGCCCACGGTTCTGCCTGGGGCCAGAAACCCCTGCTTGGAGAAAAGTGAGTTTTCACCGAGACAGGATGGTAAGTTTATGCCTGTAAACTCCTGTTTACTGGGGTAAGCAAGTCATCAAGTTCAAAAGCACCTGTTCCCCACCTGATCCCAGCATTGGGCTCGGTCCAGAGGAGGGCAGGCCACCCAGGGCTCTGTTCCAGCCAGACTGGGCTGACGGCTGCCCAGGCTGGCTCAGAGGAAGGGGGTCCTCAGGGTGGGAAATGCCCCTGGGTGCAGGGAGTCTGGAGGCCCGGGGTGGGGGGACCCCACTGTCCAACGCTAATGACCACGGCCCACGACTGGTTAGTCCCCATGTGGCTGCCGCAGGGATAGTTGTAGTCACACAATGGGCATGAACTTGAACACCCTGTGGTGAAGTAGGGAGGCTTCTCCTCCAAGGGTAGCAGGTGAGAAGCTCCTCAGCCCGGGGTCTGCGGTCCTGGCCTGATCTGCCTCCACCACCGGGTGTGGGCAGGATGGGCCACTGTCCCTTCTTGGGCCTCCTCTCTGCCACCCGGTCCTGCCAGTCGGAGAGCTCTTTCCCTTGCGGGTTCGGGGTTGAGGGGGGAAGTAGTGGGGTGGGCAGGGAGAGAGGGGACTGTGCCGGGCGGGGAGAAAGCTGGGTGGGAGTGTGAAGGCCAGGGCTTGCCCCTCAGCTTTTCCTTCACTGCACGTGTGGGAGACCCTGGACTTCCCTTGGTTTCCTTATCTGCCACGTAAGGACAATAGCCCAGTCATGCCTTAGGAAGGCAAATGAATGAACATGGACAGAGGGCTTTGAAAAGGACAATTCCTTGTTTATAAGATAAGGCTATTACTGCAGGGGTGTCTGAGAAGAGGGCAGAGGGGACGGCTCTGGTGTGGTCCCTCCCCCAGCAGAGCTGGGCAGCAGGGACCTGTCCCCATCACGCCAGAGAGGGTGGATGGGGCCTGTCAGGAATACCACTCCAGGCCAGGGGTCAGAGGCCCCATGGGGCTTGCTGCTGTCAGAGTGGCCCCATCCCCAATCCCTTGGGCCCAGGGGCTTCTCACATGGGAGTCACATGGCCTGGCTCTGTTGTGAGGGCTTGGCTGCCAGAGGTCTCTGCTGACTCTCACCTGGTAGCAGCCAAAAGCCTGTCTCCTCTGCTCCAGGGACAACCTGTGGGTGCTGCCCTCCCAAATAACCATACATAGAGGGGTGCATAAGTCATCCTCCTGGACACAAAGTGAACACCCGTACGAAAGCAGCACCCAGACTGAGAAACAGATCGTAACCAGCATTGTGGGGCTGCCGCAAACAGAAACAAACCAAAAACAGAAACAAAAGCAAAAATCAACACAGGAGCATGGCAGACGTGTCCCCACACATTTAAAACAGCAGCCACTGACATTACCACAGTGTCCTCCCATCCCAGGTGAGACGCCAGCTCACCCAGCAGGGTCCACGGCGTGTCCTTAGCAGTGACATGGGCCTGACTCTTGTCTGAGGAGCCCACCAGTGTCCAGAGCCAGATCAGTGAGGACTTCTGCCTTCTTCTCTTCCCAGATGGGGTCCAGGGGCCTTGCCTGGCCCTCCCCCTCCACTCTCCAGCCTCCCCCTCCACTCCCTAGCCTCCCCCCTGCAGGGAGAGCTATTTCAAAAGGCAAGGTGGACCCTCATGCTAGATGGGCTCAGAGTCAAGTGGTGGGTGGGCCCTGGCCTGGGTCCATTGTCCCCCCAGCTCTTCCCAGTGCCCTCCCAGGTCCTCCCAGGTCCTCCTTGTGCCCTCCCAGCACCCACCCAGCGCCCCCCTATTGCCTGACATGAGGGTAGCTCTTTCCTTCCTAGGCCGGCCCATGGCCTTGGCCCTTGAAGAGAACAGGGCCAGGAGACACCACAGGATGGGTGAGGGTCCTGGGCACAGCACCAGGCTTGGGTACCCTCCCTGGGTGGGCTCCCACCATCCGCTGGGTAAAGACCCTCAACAGCACTGACGTGCTCAGAATAGTGCCCGACCCACCTGTTTAGCCTTCCTATGCCTGCCTGCCTTTACTACACTGGCCACAGCTGGGGAGCCTCCGGCCACACTTCTCCACCAGCCCCCTTTGCTTTCCCTACATCGAGGTACCTGCCCCCCCGACCCCAATTTAACCTCTGAAGGCCGCTCCATCCTCTTCCACCAGTGATGTGCCCAGCTGGCTGGCTCCAGCTGATTGCTACATTTTCAGGAATTTGCAAGCTGATTGTTAAACACAGTCATCATTAAAATTTAAATTATACAAACTTACAATTATATAAATTATATTAAGAACAAAGGTAATACATAGAACTCATCACTTTCTAATATTTTCTACTACATTTTACTATTATCTATGCTTTTTAGGTTATTCACATCTATTGCATCCATGAGGTGGGAAAACCATATACTTGTGTGATCCTGCCACATCTTTTCCCAACTCCACTGCAAGTGTGTATACAGCACTTCCTCCCCCCCACCCCCACCCCCATCCCCGCTGCAGTCCTGATGTACAGGGCTCAGGTCGGGAGAACGGGTGTACACATATGAGACCTTCAGACCAGGTAGCTAGGCAACTTGAAGTTCTTCCTCTGAGGGTTTTGGGCAAGGCAGCCCTTGATTTTCTAGTCCCCAACTCCCAGATACCTCTTGAACTCTAGGGAGGGAGAGGAAGCTGCAAACACTACTCAGATTGAATCTCTCCTGCCCAGGGTCTTGGGTCCAGTTTAAAAGATTTAAAGAAGGCAGACGGCTGCCATAGTGTGCCCCCCACCAGCCCCTCAGCAGAGCCCAGCGTTTCTGCGCAGGTGTCCCACATACTGCCTTCTGGCAGACAGAGAGCTCCACAGAGGTCGCCCTTGGGACCAAAGGGTCCTGGGCCCTTGACCGCAGTGTCCTCCCCTCAGGGTTCCATACTTCCCTCCCAGAGATCCCACTGCCCCTGGACATTGCCCCAGGGCCCCTCCTCCCCTTCCGACTCAGTCTACTCCATCTTCTGTGTGTGTGTGTGTGTGTGTGTGTGTGTGTGTGTGTGTGAGGCGATGGGGGGGGGTCGGGGTCTGGCCCTCAGTGCCCAAGTGCCGAGTGCCAACGGCTGAGATCTCCTCTGGAGGTAAAAGTCCAGGTCCCTGCCTTGCTCGGGCAAGCCCCTGCTGCTCTTGGGGCTCAGGACGCAAGGCCCAGCCCAGGGTTCCCGCTCCGTCCACACCTTCCGCCCGGCCCAGCTGGGCTCCTCTCTTGCGCCCACGTGCAATCTCTGCAGAGCGCGGTCCCTCTGTGCCCTCAGGGCCCCACGGAAATCAGCCTCCAGCCACAGCCCTGCCCCGGGGGAGCGCGGGGGGGGCGCTGACCCGGGGGTGACCGGAAGATGGGGTGCTGACCCGGGGGGTGACCCCCTCCGGTCTCAGGGAGTTGGGGCAGAAGCCGTGGTGCCCTTTGCGCGGGTAATTCCTCCCGAGTCGCTTGCTGGCCTGGGGCGCTCCGGTCGCAGACACGCGTGGGGCAATCGTGGCCGGCCCCCTCCCGCGGCCTGGGGCCGGGCGGTGAGCTGCGGCAGGTCTCAGGGCTCCGTGGTGGGCGAGCGCGGCCGCCGGGGCCGGAAACCCCCGCACAGCCCAGGACCGAGGCGCGCCAAGCCCAGGACAGCCACTTGCGGGTCGCGGGGTCCCTCTGGCGCCGCTGAAAGACTCTGGCCGCGGGTAGCCCAGGGGGCAGGGGGTGGGAGGAGGCTGCGGAGAGGCAGGAGATCGTGGCTTATCAAAAAGGTGTCAATAGAGCTGGTTTCATCTCCCACCCGCGAGGCGGAAGTCAGCTCCGCACCCAAGAGCTGCCTGTGGGTCCCTCCGGGCAGGGACCCGCGCACTTGCCAACGGCGGGGCCATCGCAGAGCCCAGAGGAGGCGGAATGAAGGGCTCGGGGCGTGGGGCGGGGGTGTCCGCCGGGCGGCCCCGACTGCGACTGTAGGTAGCTCTGGCTCGACCTGTCGCATCGAGCCGGACCCCGGAGTCCTGGCACCTCAGTGCCCTCCTCTGTACAGTGGGAGCTGGGAGGGGCGGTTTCCGAAGCGCCTTTGGCTCTGACCGCCAGGGACGGGCCAGGGTCTCAGGCCATAGTCGGGAGCTCCGAACCGGGCACTGAAAACTGGACGGAAATCTGGGAGCCGAGCCCCGCGGCGCCGCTGCCCAGAAAAATGGCTCGAGTGCGTGGGCGGGTGAGTGGGGTGACTATGAGTAACCTACCATCGTGTGGAGCTTCGCAGGTGCGACGCCCCCTCCCAAAGTCCGGGACCCCTCCCCAGCAGCAGAGAAGTGGGCAGAGCTGGGGTGCATGGGGTCCAGAAAGCCCAACACACACGCGGACACACACAGACATGGACACACGAACGCACCGCAACTCGCACAGGGACACACACGTGCCCTCACATCTCCGCGATGGGAAGGCGCTCGGAGAGCGCGAAAGGGTCCGCCTGTAGAGTCCCCTCGGAAGCGTGACACCTCCCCCGGGGCTGGAGGGACCGTCCAGCTCCGGCGGCGCCGTCTGCCCGGAATCGGGCCCGCTCGGCTGGCAGGAAAGGCTTAATCCGCAAGGGACGCCTCCGAAAGTGCCCGCCTGCCCCGCCGGCACGAGGTGGGGGCTGTCAATCCCAGGAGACGTTGCCAGTCCCCAAAGCTCGGAGCTGGGGGGTGGGGGAGGGCACAGGAGAGCCAAGAACGAGGGCGTGGGAAGCCCCCAGACCTGGGGTGTATAGCATCTTTTTAACCCCATACGGACATCTAAGAAACTTGGAGCGGTCCCGCGACCCCCTCTCGGGACTTAGCGACGTAGCGAGGCTCTGCTCCCGGCGCTCCCCACCCGGCACGCAGGTGTGGACGACTTGAGTCCTTGGGGACCGGGTCCGGGCCCCGCGAGTGTTCAGTGCAGCCGAGCGGGTTGAGCCGAATTCTGTCTCCCGGGTCCTCCGTGGCCTCCCACACGCCCCGAGCCCCGTCGGAGATTTGGGGACACCACGCAGGTGGCCCATCCAGGAGTCCGAGGCCGCGGCCCGGCCCACCCTCCTCCCCCCACCCCACCCCCTCCGTTCTCGGCTGGGGTCGGGGACGGGCCGGTAGAGGGTGGTGCGAAGGCCGCGGCGGCGCCGGGGGTTGGGGGAAGTTTCACCCACTGCGCACCCCTGCGACCCCAGCCGAGCAGCTGGCCCGGGCCGCAGACAATTAAAGCGGGATTCCTCCCCCGCTGACGTCGGCAGCGCGAGGCCCCTCCCGCGGTGGCATAAAAGGCGCGGGCTCCGCAGCGCAGGCGGCAGTGGGGGCCGGACAGCGCGGCCGTGCGGACTGCGCGGCGGAGCAGTGAGCAGCGCGGCGCCCAGAGCGCTGGCCGCCCGCGGAGCTCCAGCCGAGCCGAGCCGGGCCCGGAGCGCCGGGTCCCAGAGCCCGCAGCCATGCTGGCCGGCCGCGCCGCGCGCACCTGTGCGCTGCTCGCCCTCTGCCTCCTGGGCAGCGGGGCCCAGGATTTTGGGCCGACGCGCTTCATCTGCACCTCGGTGCCGGTGGACGCCGACATGTGCGCCGCGTCCGTGGCCGCCGGCGGCGCCGAGGAGCTCCGGAGCAACGTGCTGCAGCTCCGCGAGACCGTGCTGCAGCAGAAGGAGACCATCCTGAGCCAGAAGGAGACCATCCGCGAGCTGACCACCAAGCTGGGCCGCTGCGAGAGCCAGAGCACGCTGGACGCGAGCGCCGGCGAGGCGCGGACGGGCGGCGGCCGCAAGCAGCCCGGCTCGGGCAAGAACACCATGGGCGACCTGTCTCGGACGCCGGCCGCCGAGACGCTCAGCCAACTCGGGCAAACTTTGCAGTCGCTCAAAACCCGCCTGGAGAACCTCGAGGTCCGCGCGCGCCGCTGTTTCCCCTCTGGCTCGCGCGCCCCTCTGCCCTCCCCCAACTCCATTCCCGACCCGGCCCGACACCCCCAACCCCGGCCTCGGCCGGGTGCCGATGCCTGGCTGGGCCCTCCCCAAGCGTACGGGGCCCCATGGACGGCCACTCGCCCGAGCTCCCCGCCAGGCTGCCCCCGCAGTCGCCCTGAGGGGACCACGCCACCGGCCTCCTGGCACGGCCCCTGCTCCACGCGTAACGATATGGTTTCCCCCCCACCCCCGCCCTTGCACCCTCGCAGCAGTACAGCCGGCTCAATTCCTCCAGCCAGACCAACAGCCTCAAGGATCTGCTGCAGAGCAAGATCGATGACCTGGAGAGGCAGGTGCTGTCTCGGGTGAACACTCTGGAGGAGGGCAAGGGGGGCCCCAGAAATGACACCGAGGAAAGAGTCAAGATCGAGAGCGCCCTGACTTCCCTGCACCAGCGGATCAGCGAGCTCGAGAAAGGTAATGGTCATGGGGGGCTGGGGGTTCATGCATCCTGTCTCAGCTCCCTGGACCAGCGGGACCCTGCCTCTGGTCCTGGCTTCCTGCATAGCTCAGGTTGGGAGTGTAAAAGCCCTGAGCTCCTCCACCCCTCCAGCCCCATCCCTGCCCCAGGTTCTCCAGTTGGTGTTCCTGGCGGGACTGGGGTGCCCTGGGCTTGGGACATCTCAGGAAGCAGAGTGAGGAAGGGATTGCCTGGGGTTCCCTCCCCCCTCCCCCGCCACACTCACACACTCGCACACTCACAGGATTTTTCCAAGTCTGATTTGTTTAATCTTCAGCAACTTTGCACTATAGCTTTGGCTGGCTCAAGTCCTCCCTGGCTAAGAAAACCTGGCTCTAGCCAGTCCCCATCCACAGCAGAGAGCAGCGCATGGGCTGGGGCTGGGTCCTCTTGGTCCATGGCACATTTGGGCCCTGAGCAGTTTCCTCCCAGCTCCTTGGTACCCTTGGCATCCTCTGGGGATTTCCGGGTCCTCCCCTCCGCCCTGAGCACACCCCCGAGGTTTTCTCTTCTGAGTGACCCAAGCCCAGGCATCTTGCGTGCAGCCCCACGGTTCCCGAGTCGCCAACTACAGCCAGCCCCAATCTCGCCCCAGGCCCACGGATGAGCTCGGGAGGCTCAGCCTTGAAGTCGCAGAAATCAAACAAGGTTGTAAAAGTGGGGGAGGGGGTGAGACTCGGGGCTCGAAGCAGGGCCACGTGACCCTTCTCGGACTGCAAAGTGTGCTGGATGGATTTAAACAGTGCCATCTTAAGGCACGTTATGTAACTGAAAAACAGATCGGGGAAGGGAGGAGGGGGGGAGAAAGGGGAGATTGGGGAAATGAAGAACACCCCTTGGAGAGACCAGGGACCAGATGTGCTCCAAGGGCAGGGGGCTGCCAGCCTGAGATGGAAGGGGAACACTGAGGGCCAGCCCCGCTCTGTTCCCTGACACCTGGCTTAGAGGAAGGGGGTGGGGTTGCTGGCCCAGTAGGATGCCTTCTAGAAATAATTCTTGGCCTGGAGGGCCGGTTTAGTGCTGGGCTCCCTGGCAGCACCCAGTGTACACCCTGGAGCTGGTGGGTGTGTGTTCCTGGCTCTGGGCCTGGTGCCCATGCCCACTGCTGGATTGGCATGTTTTGCCTGGACTCAGTCACACCATGCCCAGGGCCACAGCCACAGTGTGTGTGTGGGTTGGGAGAGGGCAGAAAAGCATTCCCTGGAGACATTGCTGGCAGGCGGGGAGCTGGTGGCCGTGTATAAAGGGAGGGTATGGGACCAGGAGCCTGATTTTTCAGGAAACGCACAGGAAGCTCGCCCTGAGAATGATTGGCATCATCCTCAAAGCAGTCACCTTAGGGGAACGTGGCTTTAGGGCTACCTCCCGGCTCCCTGCTGTCCTGCCCTCTCTGCAGGGGGCCAGACAGAGTTGCTAGAAGAGCCTCGAGGGGTACAACTCTCCCTCCTGTGGGATGGATGGGATTCTGGAAACAGCCTGAGTCCTCGGGGCAAATTGGCTGGGTCAGATGAGTGACCAGGGGCTGCAGTGTGTCCTGGCCTCAAGGAAAGTGTGACGGGCACCGGGGGCCTGGTTCTGAGCACCGTCAGCAGTCAGCATCCTGGAATCAGGTTGGGCTCCTGGAGGGGCTGCTCTGAGGGGAGTTAGCCTCTTTACTGGCCGGGAGGAGACCTCCTTCCTCTGTGGTGACACCTTCGAGCGTTGCTTTACAGGGTGTGCACTGACCCACTCCCTACCCACGCCCACTGCCCAGCCCAGGTGCAGACACTCAGAGCCCAGCGTGTGCGGGCGGCTCCCCACACCCCCATCCCAGCCTCTCCACAGGGGTCACCGTGTGGGAGCCACCTTATGGGAGCCAGACCGGGAGCAGAGACCTTGGGTCAGCTCTTTTGTCCTGGCCCTGTGCCCTGGGGCAAAGTACTTGACCTCTCCGAGCCTCCTTCTCAGCATCTACAGAACAGAGGGGAGTCTGCTGTGTCTGCATCACCAAGCCTGGTTGGGGGCAGGGGCATTGGCAAGCCTGCTTTAGTCAGGGACAGGCGCTTCATCAAGGTGCAGGTGTCTGGACTGTGTCCCGTCCTCCCCAGGTCAGAAGGACAACCGCCCTGGAGACAAGTTCCAGCTCACATTCCCCCTGCGGACCAACTACATGTATGCCAAGGTGAAGAAGAGCCTGCCGGAGATGTACGCCTTCACGGTGTGCATGTGGCTCAAGTCCAGCGCAGCGCCAGGGGTGGGCACGCCCTTCTCCTATGCCGTGCCCGGCCAGGCCAATGAGCTGGTCCTCATTGAGTGGGGCAACAACCCCATGGAGATCCTCATCAACGACAAGGTAGAGTCCCCACCCCTCTGGACTTGCAGGGCAGCAGGGCGAGGCCCCCAGGGCCCCAGTCTGTGCCAGCTGCTGGGACAGGTCTGGGTAGCATGAGATATACAGCCTCAGATGCTACTGTGGCCCCAAGAGGAGAGCCTGCCAGGCAGGGCTGAGGGAGGTGCAGGGTGAGGACTGGGAGGAATGGGGAGGGGTGCCCTTGCCCTGCTCCACGAGCAGGCCTCCCAGACAGAGGCCTCCGGGCTGGGGTGGAGGAGGGTGATCCAGGGGGACAGTCCATCTGACAGAATCCTCCTCCCCCAGCTGGCCTTGGAGCTGACTTTGCTCCTCCATATTTGGGAGACCACAGATGCTGGGGGGGTGGTAAAGATGCTCCTAGAGAGTCCAAATCAATCCTGCTTAGCCCCCGACCCCTGGGAGGAGGCCAGATCTGGGTGAGTCCTTGGGAGAGGGCAACCTTTCCCTCCAGGGAACCCGTCTCCATCCTGGCCCTCTGTTAGCTGTGGGAATAGCTGCCAACTCTCAAACTCCCTCATCTCTATGCCAGCTTTGGTAGTAAATGTCTAAAACCTGGGCTGGGAATTAGATTCCAAGCCCTTGCTCTTGAGGCCTTGCCTAGAAAGGGCTGTGCCTTTCTGGGGCCCCATTTCCCCCAAGTTAAAAGGGTGTGAGGGTTCTTTCATTGGCTGAAGCAGCCTCCCTGCCTGAAATGGTAAGAGCGTGAGTGAAATTTCAGGTGAGAGGCTGGTCTGAGCGTTAAAAGGTATGGTGCCATCTCCCCTGGCATCTTTCAGAGTCTCTGTGAAAAGGCTGGGCGGGTTGTAGACCCAGAGATCTGGCAATTAGAGATGGAGTGTTGGAAGAGAGGAGAGGCTCAGAAAGCAGCAGTGAACTCAGCCCCCAGGGGTGGCCCTCCTCCATCAGAGGGCCTGTTTTGTAGACTAGCCAAGAGGGAGGAGGGTGAGTAGGAGTGAGGAGATTGCATATGCAGATCGATCTTAGGAGCCCCCTTGACAAATCTTCCCATTTCCTTTGTGATTTTGTGCTCCATCAATGGATGGGCCTGACAGTCCAGAGGGGCAGGTGCTGCAAGAACTCAGTAACGGCTCTTGATATTTATTGTAAATGCATATGAATATCGGTTGAACTACTAACTAGTGATGATAATTGATTCTGATTGTACCCCTGTTCCCATAATGTCCTGTATGTTGTTCTCCTTCCCAGGTGGCTAAGCTGCCCTTTGTAATCAATGATGGCAAGTGGCACCACATCTGCATCACCTGGACCACCCGGGACGGGGTCTGGGAAGCCTACCAGGATGGCACCCAAGGAGGCAACGGCGAGAACTTGGCGCCCTATCACCCCATCAAGCCACAGGGCGTGCTGGTGCTGGGCCAGGAGCAGGTACAGGCCATGGGGGCAGGGAAAGAGGGAGGCAGCTGCAGGGGGAGGAGCCCCAGAACCAGAGACTCGGCAGGAGAAAGAAGAATGAGGGTGTTGGGAGAGAGGGCAGAGAGGCAGCAGGGAGCAAAGTGGGAGGGAGCTGGAGAAGGAAGTGGTTTCCCCTGAGAAGTAGCTGAGGGAAGCAAGTGATGCAGCAGTTTGGGCAAAGTCCCTGCTCTGAGTGGGCACTTTCAGGAAAGGCAAGCAGGAGTGGGCTCTGGTCTCAAGGCTCTCCACAACTTTCTCAACAACTGCAGCAATGCTCTTTGGCACAGGAAGACCAAATGTGCATTTAGTGATGCATAATTTATTTCCTGGAAGTGGTTTGTCTCCCATTGGGCACCCAGGAGGGAAAGGCAGGCAGGAGAGCCCCAGGGCTTCCATTCTCATTGGGCAGGTATTGCTGTCAAAGAGTGACATCTGAGTTTCTTGACTAGAGGCAGGGAGTGTAGGGGAGGCCCCCCAGGCGCTGCTCCCACAGTTGTTCATGGACCTGGCTGACACCCTCCCTCACTGGGCACCTCTCAGGTGCCCCCAGGAGAAGCTCTGCATCCAGGGCAGAGGAGGCCAGCATCACTCCTTTTCCTGAGCTCCCCACAGGGGAGGGACTGATGGATAGCTGAAGACCAGACGCAGGGAGACAAATGGACCAGAGGTAGACGTGAGAGCCTTTCCCCCTAGGGATGCCCTCCTGATAGGCCCCCACCGCAATGACCCCCTCCACCCTCATCCTCTGCTTTTCTCTGAAGGACACGCTGGGTGGCGGGTTTGATGCCACCCAGGCGTTCGTGGGCGAGCTGGCCCATTTCAACATCTGGGACCGCAAGCTGACCCCGGGGGAGGTGTACAACCTGGCCACCTGCAGCACCAAGGCCCTTTCCGGCAACGTCATTGCCTGGGCTGAGTCCCACATCGAGATCTACGGCGGAGCCACCAAGTGGACATTTGAAGCCTGTCGCCAGATCAACTGAGGCCCAGGGCCAGGCTGAGCCTCCTGGTCCCCAGGTCCCCAGCCCCCTCCCGCTTCCCCCCTGCTTGTGCGGAGATGATCCGTCGTCTCTTCTTCTCTCCCTTTCCCCCAGGAATGACTCAAGGCCATCGCCCTCGCACATGCGCACACGCACACAGCCTGGTTTCGTCCTCATGCACGTGAAGCAGGCCCGGCTCCCATCTGTCCCCGAGGTGTCCCCACTTCTCTCTAGGAGCCCGCACTGTTTCTCAGGCATGCCCCGTTCACCAGTAAAGCCGGCAGCTGCAACATTTTGAAAAATGCACACGTAAGTGAGAGGACCTGTGTGTGAGTGTGTGTGTGTGTGTGTGTCTACAAGGGTCTGTCTCTCTGGGGAGGCCTTCTCTTTTAAAATGAGGTATTTCATTTCTTCTTTCTCTGTGGCTTTGGGAAATCTCATGACTGGTCTAATATCTGCATTGCCAACTTTGGTGTCTGCCCGCGTGTCTTGGGGCTGGTGCATCTTCTTCTGCAATGCATTCGTCTTTGTTTGTAAACGTTTTTCAGAGCGACATATCTCTATATTGATAAAATAAATATCTTTTAGCAGTTTGTTAAAGGCCGGGGGCCTCTGCATGGAGAATTTGTATTTTGTCATAGAAGGAATTCTCTCTGAAGGGTTGAAGGCAGACAGTGTCCTGTGATGGCACCACATGCTGGGCGGGGGCAGAGGAGGTGGGACCAGCCTCAGGATCCGGGCAGTCCCTCCCCCAACCCCCAGTGCCTGGCCAGCATCCTGTTGTTGGCATCTGAGGGCAGCACTGGGCCTGGGAGGCCAGCCTGCATACCCAGCTCGGCCAGCTCTGGCCCAGGATACCGTCTGTGGCCCTCAGCCTTCCCACCTCCTCAGACTCCCCTTCAGCTGCCAGCTAGTGCCCCCAAGAGAGGAACATCCCATCCACAGCCCAGGAAGCCAGGACCCCTGGTCTCCTCCCCTTGGCCTCTGGCAGTGGCAGACCAGAGGCTTCAGTGGGTCAGCTTGAGAGCAGACCTTTTAGACCAGGAAACCCGCACTCTGATTAAGACCCAGCCACACAGGGCCACTGAAACTTGAACCCAGCCAGTCGATGGGCCAGGTCCGTGGTAACTCTGACAGCCATATTCTTCACCCGGGCCAAGGCGAGCCCTCCAAGGGGGCAGGGCCTCCGGAGACCTCTCCTGGGGAGCCACGCATGGCTAGGCCGGGGCCTGAAATCCACTCCCCCATCTTACAGAGCGCAAGTCCTGATGTAGCCTCCAACCTGTCACCAGCTGGTGACACTGAGACCCAACCAGTGTCAGAAGCTTTGACATTTCTTTCCCTCCATGAAAAACTAGCATGTGCACCTCCTTCTAGTCCTTCCAAGGTGGGGAGAAAAGTGTGTGTGTGTGTATGTGTGTGTGTGTGTTGAATGAGAGCGAGAAGAAGAGCACTCAGACGGATCACACCCAGGGGAGGGTGAGCTCCCTGCTTTGTTGCACCATCTGGGGGTCGCACACCCCAAGGGCAACCTGGACTCTGTCACCAGGAGTCTAATTAGCAAAAGGCTGGCAAGTCTTTCTAGAAATTTTACTGCATTGCCTGGCTCATCTACAGCTGCAGACATTTCTTCAGGAGAAGCAGGTGTTTCTGTCTTCTGTTCCTTCCAGGGCACCTGTCTCCTTAAACGCAGGTCCGTGTTGTGTCGGAAACCTAGTGCATCTGTGTGTGTCTGTGTTGGTGTCTCTGTGTTGGTGTCCGCGTGGGTGTCTGCACGGTACCCAGTCGCCGTTCTGCAATGCATCACTCTAGTGCCGAGGGTGAGGTCCAGGCGCCAGGCTGCGTGTTGTGGTTCAACAGTGGCTTTTTCTGAGACCGCTGTGCTTTGTCAGAGCCCATCGGGCTGTGGCACCTGTGGATCTGCAGGGATCTTCTCTGTTCGCATGTTCCTTGGGGTGGCATGTCCCTTGCTTCCTCAGTCTGGTGTGTGTTCCCCTGCCTGCATGAACTTCTCTGGTTCTGTGTTGTGTGCGCAGTGCCACCCATTGTTCTGTGACCATCCATGTAGCTACTGAAAATGGCTGGGTAAGCAAGCCAAGGGTGTCGGAGGAGGTCAAGGGAGAGATCGATTCCCTCTCCCCCTCCCCACTCCCCAAACACACCAAGAAGTATTTTTAACGTGTAGGTTGAGAACAAGCCTAACAATGACTGTGGTTGGGAGAGAGTGAGAGCTTAGTATCCCCCTCTAGACCAGATCGGCCCCACCCCTCACTTCAGCCATCTCAGAGCTGTAGGCAAGGCCCAGAGTGTGCTAGGTGCTCTCCCATCAGCACCTCCCACCAGCCCCTGCCGATCTATGGATCTACCAGACCCCGACCACCTCCTGTCCCAGTGGGCGCGGTGGGAGCTGTCCTTTCAGGACCACAAGCCATCCTCTGCCCTAAGTAGAGAGGGGCAGAGCACACCCCAGATGCTTACGCCTGTGTCCCTTCAGCCTCCCGACCTGTTCACCCTCCTCGCCCCTCCCCTGACGCACCCACGGTGCCAGGGATGGAAGCTGATGTTTAACTCCCTCCGCCCTCCCCAGCTGGAGCCTGTGCCAAGCCCCGGACTCCCTTACTGTGGTAACACTTGGCACTTTGCCAGCCCCGAGGAAGGCAGATGACACAGCCACATATCTAATCCACATAGTTTCCATCTACCCCTTAATCTGATTGATGTTCCCTCTTGCACTGAATAATACATGCCTATCTCAGGTAAGCGATTTTATAAAATAAGAAGATAAAAAAGCACTGTCGAGACAGTGTTTGCTTTCGCCGAGCTGGTGTCCTACAGCTCCCTGGGTGTCCGAGGTGGGAGAGCTGCTGACAGAGGCTCTCCGGGCCCTCGGGGGATTAGAGCCCACTTGAATCGTAAGCCTTTCTTGCTTTTGATAACAGTATTATTTCTCTTACTCTAGAAGAAAAAGTTTATTACCAAACAAGAGTATTTTTATGAAAGAAAAGGACAAACCTATAAATTAACTCAACCTATATTTCCCTTGAAAATACTTTCAGGCTCCGCCAAAAACGTAGAACTGAAAGCATGTTATTTTGGAAGAAAGAGATACATTTTGTATGCTTTCTGTTCCTTTTGTAGATTCACAGTTTTATTTTCTAAGACTGCAAAGATCACTTTGTCACCAGCCCTGGGACCTGAGACCAAGGGGGTGTCTTGTGGGGAGTGAAGGGGAGGGAAGAGGCTGGCATGAAGGTCACAGTCATTCCAATGAGCTCCAAAGAGGGGCCACCTGTTCTCAAAGATGTGTCGGGGATGGGATGTACACTGGCCATTTATGGTGGCCCCTCTGTCTCGGAGCTGACTTGTTAAGTGGAATGAGTTGAAGACTTGATGGTCAGTTCCAACCCTGATAGAAGAAACTAGGGTTCTGAATTGTAAACATTAAGAGGATAGTATCCTTTGTAATCTTATGGCAACCAAAATGTGGCTTAAAGCAGTCATGGTTTCATCTCTTAAAACACAGTGTGTAAATCTATTCAACTAATGACGGGAAATATATCACTTCCATGCACAGTGGACTTAAGTGCCATTTGTTGAAGGGGAACAAGTCATTGAGGAGAAAAAAAGCCCAATACTTAAAGTCCCAATTTTGTCTTATTTGCCAAAAAAAAAAAAAAAAAAATCAACGACAACAACAAAGCAAACCCCCTATGGTTGATATTGTTATATTGTATATACTGTATAATAGGAAACAGAATTGATGTATCTTACTTTTTCATTATTTGCTAACCAAAGCTGTACATTTTTCACATGATCCGCAGCCTTTTGGGTATCTAATGGGTCAAAACCATGGGACCTGCCACCTCCCATAAGCAGTTCTGGAAATGCACTATTTCTACTGGTATTCTTGCTTTTTTCTTTTTCTTCATTTTCTTGCTGAAATGACATGAATTGTTAAGTTTATTTTTACACAGTAAAGAGTGAAGAAAGACTGTGGTCTCCTTGGAATGTCTCTTCTTTTCTCAAGCTTGCAAATGTCACCTCAACCTGCTGGATGACCTCAGGGGTCCTCCCAGGGGATGCATGCCTGCCCATTGCCCTGTGCCGCTCGAAAATCCCGCAGCCATCTGGTGACACTGGACATCAGAGGTGGGGAGGGGGCCTGCCCAATAGCCGATACCAAGGCAGAGAGAGGTGAAGTGATTTCCCAATGTGTGGAGGCCACACTGGGGCTTGGGGTGCAGAGTAACTGCCCATTCCTCACCTCGCCTGCAGCCCTGCTCCTTACTGAGTGAATGCACTGCCCACAGCACACCTGGGCACAGGTCCCAGGTGGCCTGGGCTTGTCCTTCCCAAACAGCCCTGCTCTGCTCTCCTTTGCCATATCCCTGCTGACCCATCCTTGGCCAACACCTGGTTACCTCTCCTCTTTTGGGGTTCCCAGGCTGCTTTCCTGCTCTCAAGCAAGACAGCATCTCTAGATTCACATAACAAGAAGATGGGTGACGCGAGAGCCCTGGGCACTGAGAAGAACTTACTTCCTTGGCCCCTGGTGGACCAAGCTAGACTCTGGATGAACAAAGAGCTTTGGAACTGTTCCCTTCCAGGGGACAAAATTAATGACCAGGGGCCAAAGTAGCCTGCCTGGTTGGTGGGTCTCCCCCATGCCCCAACACACGTGCCCACACGCACACTGGGTTAGCAGAGGGGACCTGGCCAGGACTCAGGACCTGGAGTTTGGTGGAGTGTAACTGAGCCGTCCATTGCCTGGGGTGGTACAGAGGGAGGGGATTTGGCCTCAGAGCAGGTGGCCACTCGCCCTATTGCCCCTGCAGGAGGAGTCCCAGTTGGGAGAGAGAAGCCCCTGCCAGGCTGAAGACCCCGGACCTGTTTTCTCCAGAGTTGCCCTTGGCGGGTGGTATCCACCTCCAGACACGTGTGGCCAGGCCAAGGGTTGTACCCAATCCCAGCAGCTCCAGCCAACACACCACCTCTTTGCCTCCCACTCAAGCCAAGTGCATAGTTATGCCTATAATAACATCACTCTTACATTTCTAATTTCTATGGAAGTGCTCATTCAAAAACTTGGGTATTTTAACTATCATTAGAAACAAGTTACTTTCCCCACCTCTCACACCTGATATTGGTACATCAGTGACTGACTTTAGAGGCCATGGAGCTGAGAACAGCAGCTCGCAGGGAGGCAGTCAGACCTTGCTGCTGAGCTCGCTTGCGTGGAAGCCTGGGGCAGAGGGACACAGGCTCGGGACTTCAAAGCTGGAGAGTGTCTCCAAAGCCATTGACTCCAACGGCCCATCAGGTGCATGAAAATGTTTTCAGCTTGCACACTTCTAGTGATGAGGAACTCACTATTCATAGAGAGTCTGCCCCATTTTCAGACAGCTCCAGCTGGGAGTTTTCTTTTTTTTTCTTTTCTACCTTTTCTATTTCTTTTCTGTAGTGTCCAGTTCCTTATACTGAGCTGCAGCTTCCACCCACCTGTCTGCACACAGGGAGACAGCCCCCATGTCCCCTGGGTCTCAGCCTTCATGTCTCTCCTGCACCACCTGGCTGACCTGCTCTAGGGTCACACCCCTCCCACCCCGGAAGCCCCCCAGGGGGCAGCATAGGAGTGTAGACCAACCCCTGGAGGGTCCAGGGAATGTGTCACCCCACCCCCATCCTTGCTCCAGGAAGCTGGGGCTTGTGCATCAGCTGTGGGCCCCCAGGGTAGGAGCGGCGCAATTCAAGGAGTCCCGACCTGCTCCATCTCCTTGTCTGGTCCCCATGAGGCTCCCAGCGAGCGGGCCTGTCCGCAGCAGCCCCCTCTCTGCAGACCTCCAAGGAGCACAAAGCCGCCTAGGCTCTGAGAAGTTAACTACTCGCTGGAATGGGGAAATAGGAGAGAATAAAAGTGGTGGCTGTGGGGAAGTTACAAAGGTTCTGGAACTCTTTGAAAGGCCTGTGGTTCTGAGCTCAGGGCTTGGTTTCTTTGTAGAAACCAGATGCCCTTCGGAAGAGGCTGGAACGCTCAGCCCAGCCAACGAGGGGCCCTCCCTGGGATGGAGTCAGCCAGCACTGCTGCCTTGACCTTAGCAGAACTGCCTCCCCCGTCCCCGACTAGGAGATTCTTTCCCATTCACAGCCGGTGGTGCCCACCTGGGCTCAGGCCCATCGGCTAGCTTTGCCAGGGGCCCAGACCCTCACGAGTCTCCACGGTCCACCTCTGGAGGTGCCCCGGCAGTGCTGCCACCCTCCAGGGGCCCTTGGCATCCGCACTGTGCATCGTGCTCTGTGCTTAACTCATTCCTACGCTTCATCTCACGTCATCCCAATGGCCACCCTGATGATAACACTGATTTTGCAGATGAGGAGCTGGTGGGGAGGCCAGGTGACCTGCTGAGTTCATGAGTGGCAGGGCGGGCGATCAGACTGCAAAGCCCCTGTCTTTCCACACTAGCTATCAGGTTCCGAGTTCATCTGCAGGGGTCAGCACCTGGCAGGCCACCCGTTCACAGAGGACCTAGTCCCAATCTGAGCCCGTGAATCTCTGGCCAGACCTGCTCTTCCCTCGCACTTTGCTGCTCTGTCATCCTTGACCCCTCAGGTTCTCACGCACCCACGTGTGATGCACGTGGTAAGTCCCTGTGGCCTTGGGTTCCCAAGATGCCCCTCCCCACGGGAGCAGAGCCTCCCTCCTCTCCTGACATTCAAATAAATTGTTTCTAACAGTCTGGTCCTTAAAAATTGAAAATCCTTTCATTTCTTGGTTTCCCCATGAAGCACACTTGCATTTCCTGAGACTCACGTGGTCACTCAAGGAAGTGGACAGTGGTCTTCAGGGCCATGGTTTCCCCCAGCATAGGAAGACAGGGTGGGACCAGCTGGTCTCTGCAGTCCCTTTGGGCTCTCCCTGGAGCCTAGGAGGCAACCTCCCCAGTCCGTGGGGACCAGCAGGGCCCTCTGTGCAGGATGCCTGACCTACCTGCTGCAAGACCCTTGCTCACACAGGACCCCTCTGCCCCCTGCCCCACCAGCAGTCCAGCAGCCATGGGATCTGCCCTCACCAGACTTCTCCTCAATGTTAACTGTCCTCTCAGGGTCCCTGTTCAGGCTACATGAGTTCATATTTCTGATCATTGTTGGTGGACCTGGGTCACATTTTCTCCCCAGAATCTCTTAGCTACCATACAAATCAGGTTGCATGTAGGTACTTGGGGTGGGGTCCACAGGCCCTGAGCCCACTGTCATGACCTGGACTCATCAGTCTCCCTTTGGAGACAGGGGCAGAGAAGGATATTAAGGAAATGAAGAACCACAACTGACCCTTTAGAAAAACATACACACAGGAGATCAGCCAAGATGGCGGAATAGAAGGACCCTGAGCTCACCTCCTCTCACAAGCACATCAAAATCACAACTATTTGCAGAACAACCATCAATGAAAAAGACCTACCAGAAAAGATCTTCTACAACTAAAGACATAAAGAAGGAACCACAACGAGACGGGTAGGAGGGGCAGACGCTCGATAAAGTTATGGGTTGCCCACCCATAACCCTGGGTGGGCAACCCACAAACTGGATAATAATTACATTGCAGAGGTTCTCCGACAGGAGTTAGAGGTCTGAGCCCCACATCAGGCTCCTCAGCCTGAACGTCCTGCACCAGGAAGATGAGCCCCCAGAACCATTGGCTTTGAAAGCCAGCAGGGCTTAATTTCAGGAGTCCCATAGGACTGGCGGGGGGGAAAGAGACTTCACTGTTAAACGGTGAGCACAAAATCTCACATGCTCTAGGACCCAGGGCAGAAGCAGTAATTTGATAGGAGCCTGGGCCAGACCTACCTGCTACTCTTGGAGAGTCTCTTGGAGAGGTGAGGGTCGGGGGGTGGCTCACCCTGGGGACATAGACTCTGGTGACAGCCATTCTTGGGAGCTCCTTCTACCGCGTGGCCACTGGTGCTGGTAGGCGCCATTGTGTGGGATCTTCCCTCTAGCTCATCAAGGCCGAGACCTGGCGCTACCCAACAACCTGTAGGCACCAGTGCTGAGATGCCTCAGGCCAAGCAACTAACTGACACAGCCCCACCCATCAGCAGACAAGCTGCCTAAAGACCTCTTGAGCCCACAGCCACCCCAGACACTGCCCTGCCCACCAGAGGGCCCAGGACCCAGCTCCACCCACCAGTGGGCAGGCACCAGACACAAGAAAACCATAATCCCACAGCCTATGGATACAGCCTGCCCACCAGCAAGCTAGACCCTGCCCTGGAACCATCTGGGTCCCAGTCCTGCCCACTGTCAGGACAACACAAGCTTCAGGACACCCTGGACCCTGTACCCAACTGTTTCAAGAACCGTCCCCCACCCCAACAGTGATGTGACACCAGCTCTGGGATCCCTGAGCCCGGCAACCAGACTCTGGGACCTGGCTCTGATCGCTAGTATGCAGGCACTAAACCCAGGGTTAACACCTATCCTTCTCAAATTATTCCAAAAAATTGCAAAGAAACACTTCTGAACTCATTCTATGAGGTCAGCATCACCCTGATACCAAATAACAGACAAATATATCACAAAAAAAGAAAACTACAGGCCAATATTACTGATGAACATAGATGTAAAAATTCTCAACAAAGTATTAGCAAACCGAATCCAACAATACATTAAAAGGATCTTACACCATGATCAAGTGGGATTTATCCCAGGGATGCAAGATTTTTCAATATCAACAAATCAATCAATATGATACACCACATTAACAAATTGAAAAATACAAACCATGTGATCATCTAGATAGATGCAGAAAAAGCTTTCTGACAAAATGTAACACGTATTTATGATTAAAAAAAAAACAACTCCAGAAAGTGGGCATAGAGGGAACATACCTCAACATAATAAAGGCCATGTATGACAAACCCACAGCCAACATCATACTCAACAGTGAAAAGTTGAAAGCATTTCCTCTAAGATCAGGAACAAGACAAGGATGCCCACTCTCATCACTTTTTTTGTGGGGGGGCAAGCCATGTGGCTTGTGGGATCTTAGTTCCCTGACCAGGGATTGAACCTGGGCCCTCAGCATTGAAAGCACAGAGCTCTAACCACTGGACTGCCAGGGAATTCCCTCTCATCACTTTTATTCAACATAGCATTGGAAGTCATAGCCACAGCAATCAGAGAAGAAAAAGAAATAAAAGGAGTCCAAATTGGAAAGGAAGAAGTAAAACTGTCACTGTTTGCAGATGACATGATACTACACATAGAAAATCCTAAAGATGACACTAGAAAACTACTAGAGCTCATCAATGAATTCAGTAAAATAGTAGAATACAAAATTTATATACAGAAATCTGTTGCATTTGTATACACTAACAATGAACTATTAGAAAGAGAAATTAAGAAAACAATTTCATTTACCATTGCACCAAAAAGAATAAGATACCTAGGAGTAAACTTACCTAAGGAGGTAAAAGAGCTGTACTCAGAAAACTATAAGACACTGATGAAAGAAATTGAAAACAACACAACCAGATGGAAAGATATGCTGTGTTCTTGGATTGGAAGAATCAATATTGTTAAAATGATCATACTACCCAAGGCAATCTGCAGATTCAATACAATCGCCATCAAGTTACCAATGGCATTTTTCACAGAACTAGAAAAAACAATTTTAAAATTTGTATGGTAACACAAAAGATCCTAAATAACCAAAACAATCTTGAGAAAGAAGAACAGAGATGGAGGAATTACACTCCCTGACTCCAGATTATACTACAAAGCTACAGTAATCAAAACAGAATGGTACTGGCACAAAAACAGCCATATAAATCAATGGAACAGGATAGAAAGCCCAGAAATAAACACTTATGGTCAATTCATCTATGACAAAGGAGACAAGAACATACAATGGAGAAAAGACAGTCTCTTCAGTAAGTGGTGCTGGGAAAACTGGACAGCTACATGTAAAAGAATAAAATTAGAACATTCTCTGACACCATATACAAAAATAAACTCAAAATGTATTACAGACCTAAATGTAAGACCAGAAACCATAAAACTCCTAGAGGAAAACATAAGCAGAACATTCTTTGACATAAATTGTAGCAATATTTTTTTGGATCTGTCTCCTAAGGCAAAGGAAATAAAGGCAAAAATAAGCAAATGGGACCCAATTTAACTTAAAAGCTTTTGCACAGCAAAGGAAATCTCAACAAAATGAAAAGACAATCTACTGAAGGGGAGAAATTATTTGCAAATGGTATGACCAATAAGAGGTTAATAACCAAAATATACAGACAGCTTATACAACTCAACATCAAAAACACAAACAACCTGAATGAAAAATGAAAAATGGGCAGAAGGGACTTCCCTAGCGGTCCAGTGGTTAAGACTCTGCACTTCCACTGCAGGGGGCATGGGTTTGATCCCTGGTCAGGGAACTAAGATCCCACATGCCACGCGACCAAAAAAAAAAAAAAAAAAAAAAGGGCTGAAGACCCAAATAGACATTTTTCCAAAGAGCACATGCAGATGGCCAACAGACACATGACAAGATGTTCAACATTGCTAATCATCAGGGTCAAAACCGCAATGAGATATCATCTCACACCTGTCAGAATGGCTGTTATCAAAAAGGACACAAATAACAAATGTTGACGAGATGTGGAGAAAAGGGAACCCTCATACACTGTTGGTAGGAAAGTAAATTGGTGCAGCCACTGTGGAAAACAGTTTGGAGGTCTCAGAAAACTAAAAATAGAACTACCATATTACCCAGCAATTCCACTCCCAGTATATATCCAAAAAAAAACAAAAACACTAAGTCGAAAAGATATGTGCACCCCAATGTTCATAGCAGCATTATATACAATTGCCAAGACAAGACACGGAAGTAACCTAAGTGTCCATCAACAGATGAATGGATAAAGTAGATGTGGCGTGTATACAAATGTATATGTATACTACTCAGCCATAAAAAAAGAATGAAATTTTGCCATTTGCAACAACATGGGTGGACCTGGAGAGCATTATGCCAAGTGAAGTGAGAAAGACAAATACTCTATGATATCACTTATATGTGGAATCTAAAAAATACAATAAACTAGTGAATATAACAAAAAAGAAGCAGACTCACAGATACAGAGAACAAACTAGGGACTTCCTTGGTGGTCCAGTGGCTAAGACTCCATGCTCCCAGTGGAGGGGGCCCAGGTTCAATCCCTGGTCTGGGAACTGGATCCCACGTGCTGCAACTAAGAGCCCGCATGCTACAACTAAAAGATTCCACATGCCGCAACTAAGACCTGGCGCAGCCAAATAAATAAATAAATAATTTTAAAAAAAAGAGAGAGAGAGAGAACAAACTAGTGGTTACCTGTGGGGAGAGGGAAGGGGGAGGGGCAAACGTGGGGTAGGGGATTAAGAGGTACAAACTACTATGTACAAAATAAGCTACAAGGATATATTGTACAGCACAGGGAATATAGCCAATATTTGATAATAACTATAAATAGAATATAACCTTTAAAAAATGTGAATCACTATATCGTACAACTGTAACTTATACAATATTGTACATCGACTATACTCCAGTTTAAAAAAAAGAGAAATAAAGAAAAACGTACATTCATGCATTCATTCACTTATCGAGGACCTGTTTCCTGAGCACCTACCATGAGCAAGTACCTGGGCCAGGTGCCCGGTGGGTGGTCTGAGGGGCGGAAGAAGAAGGCTCAGCTCAGGCACCTGGGCCAGCTTCAGGCTTAGAAACACCGAAGGCAAATGGTGCCGGAGGATGGGGGAGGGGGAGGAGGGCGGGTGTGAGCTTGCATGCTTATGTGCCTATAAGGCATTGCTAAGGAAGCCGTCTGTCTGCTGTTTGATTTCTGCGCTTCTCAATTCAGGCCAAGGTGGGGGGCCATCTGCTAAAGTGGACACAGAGAAAACATTTTCGCTATGCAGAAAATTGGCTTCTGAGGGGAGGCTGTGCACTCAGCACAGAACCAGCCTGCAGAGGTGCTAGAGGCAGCGGGCAGGGCTGGGTGCAGGGAGGGAGGGCTGGAGAGACGCCCCTGCTCCTGCCCCATCCTTGGGAGGCCTCAGGCCCGCCAGTGTCTCCAATGCATCAAGCCCCTGCCTAAAACTTCCGGGTCTTTGCATGGGACTTGCATGGGGGGAGGGCTCCCCTCATTTTTAATACTTCCATTAAGATATAATTCACATACCATAAAATTTACCCATTTAAAGTGTACAGCTCAATGGCTTTTGGTATATTACATTACTAGTTTTAAAAAATCGTGGTAAGTATATATAACATAAAATGTACCATTTTAACCATTTTTAAGTGTACAATTCATTGGTATTGATTATATTCATAATGTTGTGCAAGTATCACCACTATTTCTAAAACGTTTTCTTCACCCCAAACAGAAACTCTGTACCCATTAAACATTAACTCCCGACTCCCTCCCCCAACCCCTGGTAACCTCTAATATACTTTCTGTCTCTCAAAATTTACCTATCCTAGGGACCTCATATAAGTGAATCATACAGTATTTGTCCTTTTGGGTCAGGTTTCTTTCACTTAGCATAATGTTTTCAAGGTTCCTCCATCTTGCAGCTTGTGTCAGAATGCCATTCCTTTATGGCTGAATAATATTCCACTGTATGGATAGACCACATTTATTTATCCATTCACCTGTTGATAGACACTTGAGTTGTTTCCACCTTTTTGTGAATAGTGTTGCTAAGAATATGGGTGTGCAAGTATCTGTTTTAGTCCTTACTTTCAATCCTTTGGTGTATATACCTAGGAGTAGAATCATATGGTAATTCTATGTATGGGTGTTGAGGAACTGCCACACAGTTTTCTACAGTGGCTGCACCATTTTACATTCCTACCAACAGCGTACTAGGTTCCAACGTCTCCACCTATATTTGTTATTTCTGCTGTTGTTATTACTCGATGGTAGCCACCCTAATGAGCGTGAGATGCTATCTTACATGGGTTTGATTTGCATTTCCCTAATGATTAGTGATATCACAAAATGTTAGTGATATACTGATTTTTTAAAATAAATTTATTTATTTATTTTTTGGCTGTGTTGGGTCTTCGTTGCTGTGCGTGGGCTTTCTCTAGTTGCGGTGAGTGGGGGTACTCTTCATTGCGGTGCGCGGGCTTCTCATTGCGGTGGCTTCTCTTTGCTGTAGAGCACAGGCTCTAGGCATGCGGGCTGCAGTAGTTGTGGCACATGGGCTCAGTAGTTGTGGCTTGCGGGCTCTAGAACACAGGCTCAGTAATTGTGGCACATGGGCTTAGTTGCTCCGCGGCATGTGGGATCTTCCCGGGCCAGGGCTCGAAACCGTGTCCCCTGCATTGGCAGGTGGATTCTTAACCACTGCGCCACCAGGGAAGTCCCTGATATACTGATTTTCATGTGCTTATGGCCATTTGTGTATCTTCTTTTGCAAAATGTCCTTTTGAACCCTTTGGCCATTTTAAAATTGGGTGCTTGGTTTTTTGTTGTTGAGTTATAGATGTTCTTTATATATTCTGGATGTCAATCCCTTATTGGATATATGACTTGTGAATATTTTCTCCCATACTGTGGGTTGTCTTTTCACTCTCTCAATAGTACCCTTTGATACACAAAAGTTTTTTATTTTGATGAAGTCCAACTTAGCTATTTTTTGGTCAAAGCCGCCTCTGCACTGTGTTTTTGGTGTCATATCCAAGAAATAATTTGCTAGACTAAATCCTACTCATCTTTGATCCCCTGCCCGGTGTAAATTAGTCCTCCTTGCGATCCTGTCTCATTGCACCTGTGTTCCCTTGGCAGTGCCAGCCGCGCTCAGTTGGTCTGCACAGCTCCGAGTCTCCCCAACCCAGAACCCCAGTGGGCAGAGGTCATGTCTGTTTCCTTCCTCCTAGAAGCCCCTTCTGGATGAACATTCTTGGCTCTGGGCTTTACTCTTCAGAATTCTGGTTCTCTAAGAATCACAGAATGTTAGTGCAGATGTAGAAAGAAGAAAAAAACCAGAAACGCTCTTTGAAATAAGAACCAACTGCTTTCATGCACCAGGGGAGCTGGTACATGTCACAGGCTGGCTTGACTCAGCCAAGTTACCAACGGATCCAATGGATTTTGTTAGTCTGGAAGGGGAACTCACCCTCTCCCCTGCCTGCAGGGGTCGAGGCAGGAAGGAAAAGGTGAAGGGAGCTGCTTTCACAGCAGCAAAAGGGACTGTGGTTTTCACAGACATCCTGGGAGAGAAGAGGTGAGAATCTGCAGAACAGAGAACTGGGGAGAGAAAAGACGTGACGGGGTGGAGAAAGGCCAAAGGGGGAAAGCCCAGTTGGCCAGAAATGCCTGTGTTGTCATCTGTAATGAGTTGCTCCGTCACCCCAAACACCGGTGAACGTCTGCTCCCAGAAGGGCCCATGTGAACCATGCTTTGCACAAACCAAGAAGTTGGGTGGTGTCCAGTGTAGACCCCCCCCCGCATCGAGTGCGCAGCAGAAGCAGGGAACGTGAAGGCAGATGACCCAGAGAAACGTGGGGATCCTCATGGGACTCTGGGTTTTCCACCTTATATGGATGGGGGCTGTACTGGGGTGAGTAGTGTCCCCCCAAAATTCATATCCACCCAGAACCTGTGAATGTGACCTTATTTGGAAATAGGGTCTTTGCAGGTGTCATCAAGTTAAGATGCAATCCTACTGGATTAGAGGGGGCCCTAATTCAAAGATTGGGAAATTTGATCAAAGACACAGGGACACAGGGAGAAGGTCATGTGAAGACAGAGCAGAGACTGGATGATGTGTCTACTAGCCAAGGGATGCCAAGGATCGCCAGCAGCCACCAGAAGTTGGGGAGGGGCCTGGAACAGATTCTCTCTCAGAGCCTCCAGAAGGAACCAACCTGCTGACACCGTGATTTCAGACTTCTGGCCTCCAGACTGTGAGGGAATACATTTCTATTGTCTGAAGCTCCCCTGTCTGTGGTATCCTATTATGGCAGCCCAAGAAATGAATGGAGGGGCTAACGTCCTTCTGTTTTAAGAGCAAAGGAATGGGAGGCCCCAAGGCTGGAGGGCTGGGAACATCAGGAGCCGACCCTGGCTAGCGTGGGGTCCCTGCCGCCAGCAGAAAGAGCCAGACCGGCTTTGGGCAGAGCCTCCGAGCTCCAGTTTCTCTGCTCTTTAGGGCTCAGGGTCACCAGACTGTTGGCCCCTTGGCATCTGGCAGTAGAAAGGGGAGGCTGAGAAGCCGTCTGGTCAAAACTGCCTCTGCACGTCACACACCACCACAGCCAGCTTGGGTCTCTAAGTGCTGCAGCAGAGACAGCAGCGCAGAGTGGGATCACCAACCCTGGAAAACGCCCGAGTGCTTTGGGAGGACAAGAGCTGCCCCCGAGAACCATCCCCTGCCCCCAGTACTGTGACACCCTGGCGTGTGACCAGACTCTCCCTGTTGTGGATTTGGTGGCGGCCTGGGGAGAGGAGCAAGAGATGAGGAGGGACCAGAGGATGGAGGATTCCCTTAGCAGAAGGGAAGGCAATGGTGAGAGCTCAAAGCAGGATAAAGGGACAGAGAGTGAGGTGGGGCAGGGAAGGGTTCCTGGGCAGAGGGACCGGGCAGAGGGCCTGAAGGGGCAGCGACATGGCAGGAAAGCACAGAGCTGGAGGCGGGCAGGGGTTGGGGGGCTGGTCAGGTCACACAGGGGCTTGAGAAGGAGAAAAACACCTGGCCTCGGTGTTGTGCTGACAATTGCATGGCTCAACAGTGTCACTGTCGGGACTTCCCTGGTGGTCCAGTGGTAAATAACCCGCCTTACAATGCAGGGGATGCAGGTTCGATCCCTGGTCAGGGAACTAAATGTCACATGCCGCGGGGCAACTAAGCCCTCACGTCACAACTACTGAGCTCGCACGCCTAAAATAGAGAGCCTGCGCGCTGCAAAGTACAGAGCCCACACACTCTGGAACCTGCGCGCCACAACTACAGATCTCACGAGCCCTGGGGCCTGCGCGTCACAACTAGAGAAGAGAAAACCCGCATGCCACAACTAGAGAGAAGCCCACGCGCAGCAACGAAGATCCCACGTGCTGCAACTAACACCCGACGCAGCCAAAAATAAATTAAATAAATAAATAATAAATAAATAAATCTTAAAAAAAACAACAACAACCAATGTCACTGTCATCAGACACAGCCCCTCTGTGACTGAGATGGATGGAGACAGAGACAAGAGGCCTCTGCAGTCATATCTGAACACAGAACGTGGACACTGTCCAGACCTAAAAATGGGCCCTGGTCCCCTTTCCTTGCTGATTGGCGTGGATTTACCAATTTCAGCCTAAGCTTTGCTCTGTTCTCCTGCCTTCTAGACACAAATTATTAAGATACCCGATTGTGGCATCAACCCTGCTTCCTGACGGCCTCTACCCCAGCCCCAGTTTCCCCAGCACAAGCCCGTCTCCAGAGTCCTTCCTAACACCTCCTACGGACACACACCCCAGCTCCCCACGGTGTGCTGTTGCCATCGCTCCATTCCACTGCAGTTGTGTTCCTGGGGGTCCTTGGATGGAAGGTAACTGACACTTCATACACCATGGAAAGAACTGTGGGTTTTGCTCTGAATCATACGGGAAGCCACTGGATGGTTTTAAGCAGAGAAGTGTGCCGCGATTTTCAAAAGAAATGTTCTGGAAGATCCATCAGGAGGCTCTGTCTGGAGCGCATCTGGAGCAGCGTTCCCTGTGGCTACTCGGTGGGGGAGGTAGCTCCTTCTGCCTCCAGCGCAGGAAGAAGGGAGGATGAGAGCACACGGATGGCCCTTGTGTCCCAGAACCACTTTCTAAGGGGCTTCTGAGATAAGAATTCAGCTGCGGTGAGCTACACAGGGCTGTTTGCATCAGCTCTAGGCAGCCAGGGAGACAAGCACTCTAGTGGACAGTGCAGAGGCGCCTACCCACCCCCTTTCTGAGCAGAGGGGCCACCACATTCAAGATACCCTTTAAGACAGAGTTTGTGGAGGGAATTCCCCGGCGGTCCATCGGTTAAGACTCCACACTTCCACTATCAAGGGCCTGGGTTGATCCCTGGTTGGGGAACTAAAGAGCGGCCAAAGGAAAAAAAAAAAAAGACTTTGTGGAAAAGACAAAATCAATCCACACCTGCAGGTGCCAAGAAGCCAAGGACATAAGGGTCTACACAGATGTCTGATGTTTCAGTCTGGATGGATGGTGATGTCATTCCCATGACCCTGTGTGTGCTCAGCCAGGAGGGCTAAGGGGTCAGACTTGTGAATAACTGGCCCCCAGGTCAGGAAGGGAGCTCAGATGAGGAGGTGTATCCACCTCCCCTGCCCCAGTGCATATACACATTGCTTCCAACTTGTGCCCGGGAGGGTGGGCTAGCTGGGGGGCTTCTTCCAAGGTGCCAGGCTACAACGTGTCCCCTTGGCCGGTGAAACCATGTGTTGTTTGTGTGTGTGTGTGTGTGTGTGTGTGTGTGTGGTCCTCCTTTGGTTATTGGTCCAACAGCATGCCCAGTGGTCCCCAGGGAGGGCAGAGGCAAAGTGTTTGTATTGGGCCCCTTGCTGCCTCCCCATCTGACCTGGCTGCTTCTCCTATTTCTCCCAGGACCCTCTCACGCCTGGAAGGTGGAGCCCTCTGTTAGGCCTGCTTGCTTGAATTTCCCTCCCTCACCTGGATTGGTGGGTTCCTCAAGCCTCATCTTGACCCTGTCTCCCACCGCAGCGCCCCTAACCTAGAAGAAGGTGGAGAGAACTTGGGACTGTAGAAACAAACATGGAGCATGGAGAGCTTGCTGTCACCCCCAGGACCCCCTCTGCATTTGGAAGGTGGGGTTCTGGGAACTAGAAGCTACACTGGTATCAGCTGCATCAGTGCACATGTGTGTGCCCTTGAGTGTTGTTTGTGTGTTGGGGGAGAAACTGGGATACTGGGGAGGGAAAACCCTTCAATCACATCAGGAGCCTCCATTCCCATTCACACATAAGGGTCCATGGGGCACTGCAGCACATGCATAAATTTTATCTGAAAAAAAATGTGTATGCAATATATTGAGAAAAAAAGACTAGAAGAAAATATTCTGAAGTGTCAACAGTGGTTTATCTTGCGATGGGATCAAGGATTTTTATACTTTCGTGTTTTACACCAAACATGTGTTGGTTATGTAATTTAAATTTTATTTATTTATATTTAAACCAAATTCTCCAGCCAACTGTGCTCTTCCCCAGTTGTAGTAACTTTCCTTTGAGTTGGATTTCTGGGTGAACCTAAAACAACGACTCCCTTTCAAGTTCACACTACTTCATACTCGTGATTTCATTCCTCCTTCCTTAGACAATCGATGCATTGGGCCGGGGTCCCCGTCCTCAGAGAGTCTGCAGCCTAGGGGCATTCTCTCCCTACGACCCGCTCCTCCGCGAGGAAACGGGGGCGCAAGGGGCGGCGAGCATGTTCCGGGGTGGGTGGTGTCCGAGGGAGGCGGGGTAGCCCTCCAGGAGGCGTGGGTGTCGGCCTTGGCTCAACTTCCGGGACAGTGGGTGTAAAATGTTCGGACAATGTTAAAAGGGTCGACTGGGCTTTCTGCGGTCTCCTGCCCCCGAACCCTCCTGAGAGGGCGCCCTGGGGAGGAGGACGCCCGTGACCCCGAGCGCGGGAACGGCGGCACCCAGACCACACGTGGACCTGGGTACCGAGGCCCGGAGGCCACGCTCTGGGACAGAACCTCGGGACCCAGACGCCGGGCGGGGTTGCCACGGCAACGCCCTCGGGCGCGCGGCGATTGGCGGAGCGCAGAGGCGGGGCCCGGTAGGTGCTCCCGCGAGAGCTCGGCCCTGTGGCTTCCGGTCGGCGCGGGCCAAGGGAGCGTAGGGCAGAGTTTCCATCCTAGGCTGCCACCTGGACTCTACTCCCGCGTACCATGTGGTAGCCGACCCTGCTGGCTGTGCCACCGAAACGTGCCCAGAACAGGAACCTTCTCCCTCCTCCGCTGCGACCACCCTGGTCTGGGCCACCTTTAGTCGCCTAGAATACTGCCCAACTTCTCGCCGGGTCTCCCAGCTCCGCCCTTCAGTCCGTGTCATCTTGTGGTGCCCTGCTTCCCTCAAGAGAGTCAAGGCCCTGCCCCGTTTGCCACCCGCTCCCTGCTCCCCCACTTCAGCCTCGCTGACTGCTTGACTCTTGACTGACCTTGCTCCATACCCCGCCCCTCCCCCCACCCCACCTTTGGACTTGCTGGTCCTTCTGCCTGGGACACGCCTCCCCAAGACGTTAGCAGGATGCTCGCCTCTTTAGTGAGGTGACCCACCTGCTTAAAGTTACACCCCATATTCCCCATACTCCCTGCCCTGATTTTTCTCCGTAGGTCTTATCACCATCCAAAAGAGTTGATAATGTACTTATATGTCGTCTGAAAGCTCCATGGCCAAGAGTTTGTCTTGTTAGACCAGAGCAGGTACTAAGTGTTGTAGACTGAGCAGGTGGAAGAGGGGTCTTCTTTTCCTTCCCAAGAAGGGTGGTGAATCCCTTGGGTCACCCTCTCTGGAAGGAGAACCGGCCAGGACTGGCTGACTGCCCACATGCCAAGTGCCTTACTTTCAATATCTCACTCCCAAAGAGTAGCCTCCCATTCCTGCAGGAGGCCCAAGGCGTCTCAGGGAGCCCTATCCTCCAAACACTGTCATCCTCAGCTCAGAATCCTCTGGGCTCCAGATGTCGCTGGCTGGTGCCGGCAGCCCCTCCCACGTGCCTGGCACTCTGCTGGGTGAACTGGGTGAGAAAGTCTGGTGCTGCCCTCAAGGCTCTCAGTCTGGTGGGACAGAGGAGAGTGATTACCACCATGCGGAGGGCAGTGCTGAGGCCGGGCGTGTGAGGCACAGTGTAAGGAGGGTGGGCTCAGCGTCCAGAGTGGGGCCTCTGGAATTCCTCCCGGTGGTCCCTGGAGGCCCTTCTGGCGTGAAGTGTGCACTGTGGACGACAATCACTGGTTGTCTGCTCTGTGCTGATGCAATTCCTGGGATCCAGCTCTTTGTGGCTGAGAAGGCTGTGCTCTTCCCAGGGCCCAATGCTGCTTCTCAAGCGGGAAGCCAGACAAGCAACCAGGGCTGCCCAGAATTGCATCCAAGTGTCCAGACAACTGGCTTCCCTGTGGGTGTAGGCACTGGGAGAGGAGCTCTTTGCATGGTGTGTGGCTTGGGTGAGCCAGGGCAGCCATATGCCGCCAGCCTTGTGCGGAGCAGGGCACAGGCCACCCCGGCAGCCAGATGCTACTGGGCCGGTCTGTGGCTCAAAGGCGTTTCCTTCAGGAGAGGAGCCACCTGGCTCCTCTCCACCCGCCCTCCTGCTCCTGCCTCCCTCTCAGCTCCAAAGTCTACGGTTCCAGGGCTGTGTCAGCACGGGGCCATGCTGCACTGTCCTTCTGGCATGGGGCATGGTGGCCTGGAATGGACATCTGGTCTGCCTCAGCCCCCGCAGCCAGGGCATCTGTGGCCCCATGGAACGCAGTGGCAAGGAGGAGAGCCGGAACCAGGGGAAGGCCATACTCTACTGTGATCGCCAAGTGGCCGAGCATTCCTGGCATGGCCCGCCTGGCATTGCTCTTTCCACTGAGGCTTACTGAGGGCAACCCCTGAGGGCCCTCCTTGTCAGGGATCCTTCTGCCAGGCAGTGTCTGCTCAGGCTGAGGGAGGGAGGGAGGGACACTGGTTACAACTGATGATGCCAGGCCAGTGGGATCTTGAATCTGTAAATAGTAGGAGAGGAGGGCAGCCCCCGCACCTTGCCCATGATGCGCCCTCCAGCTGGCAGAGGCATCCAGCCTGCTCTGCAGGAGTTGGGTCTACAACCTGAGAGAGGGCTTCATTTTACAGATGGAAAACTGAGGCTCTCAGAGGGGAAGGAAGCAAATGTGTGCTCAGTGGGCTTTATCTTGTTTGCAGGGCTGAGGTTGGTGTCATTAGCTCCGTTTTACAGAGGAGGAACTGGGGATTGGAGAAATGAAGTGCTGTTTGCCAGTTGTCCTGGTAAGCCCCTTATCTGGCCCGGGATGGCACGGATCTGAGAAGGAGCTGGGGCAGTGCCAACGCTTGCTTGTTTTGCCACGAGATGGAAAAGTGAGCCCAAAGATGCAAGGCTGAGGGAAGGGAGACCCAGGATCAAGGTGACCCTCCTGCAGGAAGCAAGAAGTCCTGAGGCCCAGCTGGGCTGGGAAGTTCGGAATGAGGACGCCAAGTGCAGCAATGTGGGTCCTCACTGTGGTGGGTGCCCTGCCCCTCCCTGGTGGATGGAGTCGCACTTGGTCACTGGATCCTGAAGAAATGAGAAAATGGCATCTTTGGCTTCTACCTGGGGTTCAGACGAAACCATCAGGGTGACCCCTGCCCTCCTCTGCAGGCGCTGCCCTGCCAAGCCTTCCCCCACAGGCCCTTCCCTTCCTTTACATCAACCGTGGGAACCTGTGCCCGAGAGACATGGCACCGCAGGCCTAATGCCATTCCAGACGCAGAGGGGAGCCCCCTCCTTCACCACCGTATCATCCATCGTTGTCAACAGTGACATGACTCGGTCACACCCCTTCAAGGGCCGGGCGAGTCCAGCTGGGGGCAAAAGGAGCAGCCTGTACCAGGTGACTGTGACAGAACAGATGGCCGAGGGGCAGAAGAGAGGTACAGACGTCCCCAGGTCCCTCCACAGGGGCCAGGGAGGAAGGGGCTGGTTCCAAGATGGAAGGGGGCACCCCAGGCCCGGTCACCCCAGCAAGCTGCCCTGGAAGGGTGTCTGAAACCCGGGTGCACACCGGGTGGTGGGACAGGCTGCCATGGGGGCCAGGGCCAGGGGGCCCTGGGAGTCAGGCTGAGCAACGGGATAGTGTCCATGGTCTTTGAGCCCAAGGCTGAGGGAGCGCGACCCAGCTCGCGGAAGCAGCTTTTTAGCAAGTGCCTTGAGCCTTCTTAGAAGCAGGCTGAGTTTAAATTATAAATAAACAAACGAGAACTCTGCAGCAAGGCGAGGCGTGGGCTGGTGGGAAGACGGGAGAGACTGGAGGCAGAGACCTCACTTAGGAGCTAATATTCCCCCCTGAACTTGAACCCTCCTGTCCTCTCTCCCCACCCTGCCTCTGCCTCAGGGGCTCGTGGGCCTTCTGCTGAAGGCATCACCTGGGGTCTCAGGCTTCAGGGGCTGACCCTGGCCGGTCTGCAGGAAGAGGCCCAGCGCGGACCTCCACGGTGGGGAGTTGGGAGGCCCACCTGGCTTACACCACCCAAGGCGTTCAAGCCCGAGTCTCCCTCGGACAAAAACAGGCCCCGGTGGACACTCATCCGTGTGGGAGGTGTCTTACCAAATGTTTGAAGGGGAAAAAAATCCCATTTTCTTAGCTTTTTTTTTTTCCTTTCTATTTTTTGATTATTTTTCTAGATGACTTCATTTCCAAGAAGGGTGTAGGGGAGAGAAGGAGGACAGAGGGAGGGAGGACAGGGGCCCTGAGGAGGGATGGAGGGGGGAGAGTGGGTGCCAGTCCCAGGGAAAAGCTGTGGGGAAAGTGGGGGCCACCTTGTCCTGACCGCGGTGCTTCCAGCCCAGGCTGTGTTTCCTCCTCCTGATCCCCATGGACCTCTCGGCCAGCTCCACTCCCACAGTCCCTGGGGCAGAGTTCGGCTCTCATCCAGCCAGGATTAGCAGGAGAAGGGCTTCTAGGAGCTTCTCTCTGGGGCATGAACTCCCTGCCCCATGGACAGAGGTCTCCTTACCCCTTATACCGCTCACAACCAGCAGGACACACTTTGGCTAGCTTAATGGCAAAGAAAGTTTCTGCTCAGTGGCCACACGCCCAGGAGCAAGGCCCCAACCACACGGCCTCCACCACTGGGCACAGACCCAGCAGCCCACGCGTGATAGGGCACTGCTGCCCAGAAGCCAGGACCTTCCACCCCCACCGTTGCTAGAAAAGAGATGCGGGGGGATCTGCTTTCTGGTGTTGGCTGCTTCTGAGTCAGTCTGTTCAGGTGACTCTTGGTTGGTGGAGCCCAGGTCACATTCCCCCACTCTAACTGCAAGGGAGCCAGAGAACACCAGCAAGGTAGCAGCCACCCCAGAACCCCTTTTAGTTCACAGAGCCCAAACTCCCAGCAGCTGCTGCGACCTGAGGGAGAAACCGTCCCAGGCCTCTCTCCCAGCCTCCAGTGGCTGCTGGCCATCTTTAGTGTTCCTTGGCTGGTGGGCGCACCACTCCAGTCTCTGCCTCCAACTTCACATGGTCGTCTCTTGGGTCTAAGTCTCAAATCTCCCTCTGCTTTTCTCTTCTGACACCTGACACTGGATTTAGGACCCACTCTAATCCAGGATGATCTCATCTCAAAATCCTGAACTTGGTTATATCTGCAAAGACTCTATTCTAAGTATGGTCACGTTCTGAGGTTCTAGGATTCCATCTTTGGGCACCCAGCCATTCAACCACTCCAAGAGGCATGAGAAATGGGCACTGAGAAGGGAGCAAGGGAGAAGAGGAAGAGGTGAGGTGCAAAGGGACGTTCGGGCAGGAGAAACCAGCTGCCCCAGCCGAGCATCCATGGGGCTGTCGAATCTCCTTTTGCTACTCAAACCCCAAGTCAGCTTGTGGCTGCCCAGACAGAGCTTCCCACCACCTCCCGTATCCCCATCATTGTGTTTTCCCCAAGGCCAGGCATCATGAACACCCCATCTCCTTGAGGGCTCGCAGGCCCCCCTGCGCCTCAGACCCCCAAGATCTCCAAGTCCAGGAGGCAGAAGAAGCTGCCCTGCCCCTCCTGCCCAAGGGGAAGGGTGGGTCCCACAATCCCTTCATCTTTTGACTTCCCACCTCCCAAAGCGCTTCCTTTCCTCTTCCCCAAATTCTCTGTTGGAGTTTGGGCCATTTCTTCTGATGGGGCTCATTCCCATCCTTGGCAGAAAATGCTCTCAGAGATGGAGAACCTTCAAGATGCAAGATGCATGGGTCAGAACCAGAATATAAAAACATGTGTGTGCACTCTGCAGTTTACACTGCCCTTTATCCTACACTGTCTCCTGGGATCCTCACTGCTGCCTGTGAAGGAGATACTAATCCCATTTTACAGAAGAGGAGACTGAGGCTCTGAGAGGTTTAATGACTTGCCTGAGTTTACACAAACCTGAGACTCAAACCCGAAATGTCTAACGCCAGCTTTTAATGCTCTTCCCACCAACTCCACCACACCGGGCTCAACCCCATGAAGAATCCTGTCCATGTCACAGCTTCAATCTTCCTATGAACAGGGAATTCACCACCTAACAAAACAGCGAATTCCACTGACAGTCCCAAGTATCAGGGAGTCTTCCTTCATTGAGGGAAAGCCCTTCCTTCTTTGTGTAACTCACCCCCCTACCCCCCGCCTTGGCAATGGGCAATGCCCCTGCCCCAGTCTTCTCCAGGACACATCTCTCCATTTCTTACCCCTTTCTTGAAAAGTGGGGCTCTGGCCATCCCCTCCGGGTTACCCTCCCTAGAAGGGTTTCTGGCCTCTTGATGCCCAACCTACAATGTCAAGGACACAGGTCCTTGAGGCAGCTGCGAAGGGTGACTTTGGACAGGTGTCCCCTGGCACTGTGCCCGAGTCAGGCGGAACTAAGGTGAGGACTGTGCCTGCTCTGGAGGTGACAGTCTCTCTGCCCATGACCAGAGTCTGGGAGTGAGGCCCGGCCACCTGGCCACCTTGGCCACCTCAAGCTGGGGCCACCACGGACAGTCCTGGGCAGAGGCAGTCACTGTGCCACAGCACAGTGGCAATGTCACATGTTGGAAAAGAAGAAGAAAGGCAAGCACCAGCCAGCACAGTGGCTGAGGAACAGCTGAGCTGAGTCACACTGCAGCCAGGCGGGTGGAGGCGGCTGCAGGGGTGGGGTGGGGGCCTCCCAGGGACGGAGGAAGGAGGAGGGGACACCAGGCACCTGGCACTCTCCCCTGGGCTTCTGGAGCTGTGGAGGGTCAAGGCACCTAGCAGCAGGGTGCCCAGGGGGTCGAGCTGACCATCAGGGCTGTGCAGCCAGCTGGCCTCGGGCTCCATTCCCAGCTCAGCCACCAACTGGCCCACAGGCCTCTGCCAGCCACGTAATCTTTCTAAGCCTCAGTCTCCACCCCTGTCTAGTGGGGTAATGGCTGCTTCCCCCGCTACTGGGCCGATTACTGAAGGCCACGGTGCCAAGTGCTCAGGGTGGCATCTGGCACACGAGGGGGTGCTGAGCCAGGCCCCAGTGGCTCTGCTCACCATCATTATGAATGAGGAGCCTTTAGGTTTTCCCAGAGCAGGATTCTGGGGTTTGCCCAGTGGACCTCCCCCACCCCTGCCCTAGGCCCTCCTGCTGCCCCATGGGTGCGTTTCCGAGGCTGTCGGTGGTCTTGGGCTGTTTCCTTGTCGACTTTCCCACACTTCCCCCTTCATGGGCCCCAGGTCCAGGTCCAGCAGGCTGGGCTTTGGGGCAGCCAGGTCTGTATCAGGGCAGGGCTCCCACCTCAGCCGGCATCCTGCCCCCATCACCTGCCGGGACCCACACTGCGTGGTTCCCGCTGCGGCCAGGCAGGGCTGCAAAAGCCGGCGCTGAGTCCCACTCTGCAGAGTGACCTCACCTGACACACAGCGCTACCCTAACCTCTCTAGGAGCCACAGCAGACTGTGCTGGTGTGTCGTCCCCGCCTCCCCTGCCACGCAGGAGGTCCCTCAGATGGCAGGCTGCCCCCATCCTGCCGAAGCTCAGGGTTTAGGAACTGGAAGGCATCCTGAAGACAATCCAGACCCACTCCCTCGGGCCCTGAGAGGCAAGGGACCTGCCCAAGGCCAGCCAGCCAGTGGTGACAGGGGGATCCCTGCCTCGGCCAGTGCTTCCAGGCTTCCCTTCCCCTCGGCGGTCCTGCTGGGATTTCCTTGCCCAGGAACCAGCACCACAGGCCTCACCCCAAACGGGGAGCCCATGCGATCCTAGCCCCTCCCTCCTGTGTGCTCCCCGCTCTCCCTAGGCAGGCGCCTGCCTCTCCCGCCCCCATGCTACCGCGGGAAGGGGTTCCTATGGCACCCCTTCCCCCGCACACACTTAGCTCACTGGCAGCCCATCTGCCCGGAGACAGTGAACAGCAGATGCCTCTATGTACAGCGGTGCCTGAAGCGCAGCGGCCCTGCGCCTGCCGGACGAGAGCATGCCAGCCCAGCGCAGGGCTCACGTGACACTTGGCTGGGGCAGGGGCCCCTCATCCAAGGCTGGGCCAGGAGGGGGTCAGGACACCCAGACAGCCTACCAGGGCTGGGGACCAGGGTGTCTGAGGCCGGAATCAGAGTGTCCTGGGAGGGAGTTGCTGGATGGGCAGCTCTCTAGCAGGCTGCACCCTTGGGGGACAGGCTTCTCCAGCTCTCTGACTCCCTGGGGAAGGCCTAAAGTGAGGGGATTGGTGGACTCCATGGACAGACCCCACAGGGTCAGCCACTGCACAAAGCGCGTGTGAAGGCTTGTGGAAGAGGGTTCAGAGCATCCAGCTCCTGTACAAGTGTGGGACCCTCGGCTGGGCCTCATGGGGCTCCTCACTCTCTCTTGGCCCCAGCCTCATCCCAGGCTCCCTCAGCAAGCTTCTCTCTCTCTCTCCTGAGTTCTTACAACCAATGGGGGTAGATGGCAGAGCAGGGTCAAGGGACCCTAGGGCTGGGCCTCCTGGGAGGTGGTCACAGTTCCTGGACCCACTGATTCCTGGACTCACCTACTGTTTCCAGGATGCACGTGGCCAGTTGGCAAAGAGCCTCGTTTCCATGGTAGCAGCCTCCAGCCCTGGGTCCAGGAGGAGGGGCTGGCTGAGGACCCCGAGAGCTCGGCCTTTGTCTCTGCTCTGCCCTCCCCAGCCAAGGAACAGAGCTTTGTAGCCCGTGGGTGGCCAGCAGAGCACTGGAGGGCCAGCCCAGCCTGGGGGAGGGGAACTGCTGGGGGGTGGTGCACATACTCTTCCTCAATAAAAACAGGAAAATAAATTGGCTAAGTCTGGAGCCCTATGGACTCTGGCTTGACATTAGCTAAATTTGCCTGATTCTAGAAAGAATTAGAACATTTCAACGATCTGCAAATGGGGCTGCTGGCTGCTGAGCCCTTATCTTGTTCACGGCCTCTAGCCCAGTGTCCCATGTGAGAGGTGAGGGGGAGCGAGGTGAAAGGGGTCTTAGGCTGGTGTGAGCCAGCCTGCCTGGGGCAGAGGGATGGACAGCTTGGCCTCTGAGGACCCCGTTAACTGAGACGGCAGAAGCCACGACAAACAAAGCTCACTTCCAAGCCCTGCAGCCTCCCTTTCTCCCCCACCTTCACCCTTTGTTTTCCTCCCCTCCTCCCAGCGCCCCCTCGGTGCAGGCAAGCACACGCACACACACACGCACGCCCCCAGGCCGCCTCTGCTCCCCTCACATCTTGCATTTGTTTTCCTTCAGCAGGGCTCGAATGGGGACACGCTGCACTCTCACAATTGGCAGCTCCCTCCGATCCCCCCCCCCCACGGAGGTGCCATATGTCAGTGTCATGAATAAGCATGAGGCGCTGTAGCTGGGGGGCTGGGAAGTGGCAGCTGCCAATCACCTGCCGAGCAGACATCGGGTGGGGGCTACCACAGGGTGGGGTGGGGGGGGTCACCACTACCAGAGGGGCGGGCCAGGTGGGGGGATGGTGCGGGCAGAGGCATGGGAAGAGGGTGGGATCAGAGCATGGTCACTGGTCCTCACCAGAGGGACCCACCTCCAGGTGACCAGTGTGCTTTCCTGAAAACAAGCAAAACCCAAATGGCATGGTGTGACCGTGTGGGGTAGCCAGAGTCCCTGAACCCTGCCCCTCAGCTTCGTGTCTGCCTGTGGGCCCGCTGGCCAGCCCACACCACCCCCTCCAGGATGCCCTTCTCCTCCCAGGCTGCATGCCTCATCCTGTGCCTCTCCCCAGCACGTGCTCCATCTGAGCCTCCCACTAGTGAGCTGGGGACCAAGGCTTCACCTGCAGGGAGGAGGGGGATGCAAATTCAGCCAGCACCTGTGCTGGGCCAGGCATGTCTACACAGGGCCCCATTCGCTCTCACAACACTCCTGGGAACTGGGGGCTTTTAGCCCCATTTTACAGGTGAGAAAACAGGTTTAGAAAAGTTTGAAGAAACTGTCTCCAAGTCCTATGGCTCAGAGTCGGGTAGCTGGATTGTGCTCAGGTCTGCCAGTTGATTGCCAAAGGCTCCGAGCACTGGGACCGGGGTACTGTTCTGTGTCTGCGCTGTCCTGGGTGCCCTCCACCTGACTGCCACCCGGGACCTGGCCACTCCTCCTTCACCTCCCTGCCCTGCCCTCACCCCTTTAGAGTTTACCCTTCCCTGAGGACACTCTTATCCATATTGGATCCTGTGGAGACCACGCAAGTCATGGACACCTGTCTGCACATTTGTCCTTCCCCAGCACTGTCCCACCCCCTGACCAGCAGTGACCAGTTCAGGCCTGACCCAGCAGGTGGCTGTGGAATGAATGAAAGAATGGACAGAATCAGGCTGCAAGGCAAGAGCCATGTGCTGAGCACCCCAGTGTGACTGCAGAAGTGTGTCCCAGGGAGATGGAGGCCAGGCCCCGCCTACCCCACACCCTAGGTCTTCTTCCTCATTCCCAGCCCTGCCGGAGGCTGAGGCAGGCGATTGCGTGGATTGGATTAACCACTCCGGGTTAATTGGCTGCCCCTCACCACCAGCATGACAGATCCCGCTTGACATTTCTCTAGATAGTTAATTGACACCCAAGTAACTTGTCACAGAGACCTCGTTATATGCCAACTGGGTCCCCTAAGCCGTCAGCATCTGTGCCCCAGAAATAAGATTGGCAAGTTAATAATGGAGCTTTAATCATGCCATTCCCTGCTGGTATGGGAAGAGAATTGCCCGGAGACAAGATGGGGCACTGCTGGGAAGAGACGGTGCTTTCTTAGGGCCTTGGGAACAGAGCATCCTCAGAGAGCCTGGGGTCCCCTCCCCTCAGTTTCCCCAATCAGGTGTGCCTTCTTCTGGTGACAGTGCTCTGCCCACTGAGGAACGCCCCTCCATGAGATGCGCTGTGGCTGACTCCACTCCCCGGCTCCAGGCACACATGGTTCCCCCTCCCCTCCAGCCACAGTGATAACATTAAGCAGTGATAACAGTCCATCCAGAACCCAGGGCCTGGGGCTTTGGATGGAGCCTTTAGGATAGAGGCTGCACTTTGCCTGGGAACACCACAGGGGAGAAAGTAAGCTGGGGCTGCTGCCAGCCATCCAGCACCCAGAGGGGAGGCCCCCTGGGAACGGCACAGAGGGAGAGGGCAGACGTATGTTGCAGCCAGGCCACTCACAGCCAGCTCTGCCCTGGAGTGAACTAACAAGCCCCTATTATTTGCTTAAGGTGGTTTAAGTTTGCTTCTGTCACATGTAATCTGGAGAGTTCTCAGCTCAAGCACCTACAGGATCTTACTTCAGGATTCAAGCCTGTCTGCAGAGCCCATGTGGGGTCTGCTTACAAGAACGAGAAGGAGCCCTGAGCAGGAAGACAGCCTAGTGCAGAAAGGTGAGGCCTGGACAGAGGGGATCTGGGTGGAAGAGGAGGAAAGCTAGAGCTGAGGCCACCCAGCATCTGGGGCTGGCACCCGAGGCCAACATGACGGCGTTGAGTTCAGCACCGTGGACGGCGGTGGCCTTGCCCCACACAGCGCTGCAGGCCCAGAGGAGGGAACAGATTTCCCACCCACCTGGGAGAGACAGGACAATGTGGCCCATCTTGAGGTTACTGACAGACTCCTGAAAGACGTCGTGGTGTCCCTGTGCCTTAGAAACAAGGACTCTTCTGGGTACTTAAAAAAGCCCCTTTCCAAGGTCTCCCCAGTTTCTACGGTGGGGCTAGGGTGGGGTTGTAGTTCTCAAGAAGACACTAGATGACGCATACCATTATAACAAGGAGCCGGAGCAAAATGAGGGTGGAGAGAGGTCCCTGGTGATGGATGTGAATCAGGTATACAAGGCAACCAGGACAGGTGGGTATGGGAGGAGTGGCTCTGTATTAGTTATGTTTTGCTGCATAAAAATATTATTCCAGAACAAAGGTCTATTATCTCACAGTTTCTGAGGGATAGGAACCTGGAAGCAGACTGGCTAGCTGGTTCTGTCCCAGGGTCTCTCATGAGGTCGCAGACAGATGACAGCCAGGGCTGGGGGCATCTGAAGGCTTGAGCAGGGCTGGAGGGTGCACTTCCAAGATGGCTCCCTCACATGGTGACTGGCAGGTGGGCTCAGTTCTCTGCCACGTGGACTTCACAGAGCAGTTTACAACACAGCAGCTGACTTCTCTCAAGGTGAATGATGAGGGGGGAGAGAAAGGGAGGGGGCACCAACAAGACAGAAGTCCCAGTGTGTTTCAGGCCTAGTATCAGAAGTGACACGCCCTCGCTTATGCACCTCCATCGGTCATTGCATAAGTGACCTGGTTCAGTGTGGCCACAGGGCGACACCAGCCCCAGGAGGCCGTCTTGGAAGCTGGCTACCACAGGCTCTGAGGAAAAAATAAATTCAAGATGGCCTGATGCTCTGAATGTACCAAAAAGAGATTTATATTTCATTGCAGGGTTTGGGAATAAGTAACGGATACACAGAAAATAAACCAAATCCAAAACATGAGGCAATTATCACGTGCAGGAAAAACAAGAGGTTGTACAAAAAAGGAGATGTAATTACATTACATTACTCAGCTGTGAACAGTATGTGCAAAGAAAGAATAACACAGACACTGAATTCTGATTCAATGAAAATGAGAAGATGGGTGGAAGGAAAGTGTATGAGAGGCTACGTGAGAAGGAACAAACTCTCAACCTCCATGGCAGAAAGTCAATGGATAATTTCTAAATCTAAAAAAAACAGAAAAAGAAAAAAAAGAAAGGCAGCATTAGCATGTTATTTAGAATATGAAAAACCCCCACACCAAAGAAAACTAAAATAACAAAATTTTGCCTCTGAGCAGGCGAAGTCAGGAGAGGAGAGGGGTGGGTGAATAAGGAGCTACTGGGTTTTCGTTACAAGTCTTATAGAACTATCTGACTATTTAAACTATGTACGTTTATAACCTTGATTAAAAAAAAAAAACACCACCAAAACACCAGTGCAATTTAAGTAACTAAAAGACAAAACTACTCCAGCCTGCTCTCTACTCCCAGCTCTCTATCAGGCCCCTGCAGCCCCAAAGAAGGGCCTAGGGAGCCGTCTCTTCTTCCAGGGCAGGACCCCCAGTGTGCTGGAGTCGGGTCTGGATCCTTCCTCCCCTGCCCCGCCACGGGCCTCCAGCGGTCTCCCCCAGTCTCTCTCTTTCTCTCTGAGTCGCTCCAGGTCGGCTTGCCTATCTGTCTTGGGACCGCATCCTTCTTCCATTAGCCCACCTCCTGCCTTCTGCGCCCTGTTCCCAGGTCTTCTCCCGGTTGGGTGGAGAGCAACCAGACCGGGGAAGACCCAGCCCTGTCCACAAGCAACAGCTGTGCCCTGGCCCCTCTGGCCTGCACTCCCTACCCCGCCTCCAGTACCGCCCATCATGGCAGGAAACGGAGAAGTTGCTCCTGCTTCCCAGGGAGGTGAATTGGGGATAGCGGGCCATGCTCCATCATTTCCCTGACACCTCTCCTAATTACCCAGTGTGTTATTCATTTGGATGTCAGAGCTGCCGCATGCCTATGCCTTTAATTAATAATTTGGTAAAACTCCACTCAGGCCTGGCCAGGGCAGTGCAACAGGGACTGCTGGGGCTGGGCCAAACCTGCGGTGGGTGGGCCAGGCCAATGAGGACCCCCCCACCCCCAGCAAATGCAGAGGCCTTGGGCGGGAACCTGGGCCCTGCTTCCTTGCCCCAGCTGTTCACGCCAGGCCACAGAGCCCCAGGTGAAGCCCCTTTAGGGACCCTTCCAGGAGGAGGCAGGAATGCAGACCCTGAGGGGTGTGTGTGCACCAGTGACTGGGGCCTAAGTGGGGGGATTTGCTCCCCTGGAGCCCAGGCTGGCCCTTGAGCCTTGGGAAGTTGAGACCCCAGGAGCCTAGGAGGGGAGGGGAGGTGTGGTCAAAGGGGCCAAGAAGCCTGGCTCAGACCCAAGCTCAAACAGGCCAATGCCTGTGATCAGAAAGTAGGGGGGCAAGGGAGGTATCCTTGGGACGGCTAGGAACATGGGTGGGCCTCCTCCTTGACCTGATCATGAAGGACTCCCAGCCCTGGGTGTCCTCCCTTCCTGACTCCTCCAGGTGAGGGGAGCGTGGGCAGACTGGGGTCCTGGAGGCGGGTGTCCTGAGGGGCCTGGGTGTGACCTGCAATGGTCAGGCCAGCCCACCACCTCGTGGGTGCCTCTCAGGCTCAGCCCCTGGGGATGCAGGGAAGGGGCACAGAGGCTGCCAGGCTAACAGAAAAATCTATTTGGATCCAACTTGAATTATTGAGTGTTTCGAGATTTATTCTTGGTTCTGGGGTGGGCTGTGATCTGCGAAGATGGATATCATCTCGGCCCTATTTTTAAGGTTCTGTGAGAAGAAGGCCAGACACCACTGCACTTAGGGCTCCTGTGTAGCCTTCTGCAGGGTAGAGCCTCTGGGGGTGGGGGATAGAGGTGGGCAGGACATGCCACCCCCAAACCCCCTCCCCATTCCCAGTCCCACTGCTTTCCCGCTCTCCCATGAATGACCCCAGCCAGTAGGTCCCCAGGCACCACCTCAGCCCCTTCTAGTTGCTTCTGCACTCCCACAGCCTCCCCAACCCCTCCACATGAACTCTCAGCATGGCCCATCCCTCCAAGATGCTCAGGGCTATAGCCACACCCACCACCCTGGGGTGAGCCAGGGGTCCCAGCAAGCTGCTGACATGCTCTACCTCTTCATCTTATCTCTGATACGGCCTTGGTGTAGCCAGTAGACAGGGCCAAGGGGCCAATGGCACCACGCACTGCTGCAGATTCTCTTCCATCAGGCTGTAGCTGAAACTCTCGTCCCTTTAAGGTTCAGACACCCCCACCTCTGCCCACAAGCCTTCCATGCCAGGCTTAACCCCCCCCCCAACTCAGCCCACCCAGGGTTATACAATGTCTCTGCTATCCTCCAACTGGTTCTCCTGGAACCCTACTCCCCCCCTGAGGTCAGGCCCAGGATTTATTGGGGCCATAATTAGTTTCTGATGGGGTGGGATTTACACCCTTTGGGGCTTGTGGGCAGAACTGGAAACTCTTGAAAGCAGAGGTAGGTTGAGTCTTGACCCTCTGAATCTTGCAGGGGACGCTGCCCTCCCACTCCCCACTCAAGCCAGGGGCACTAACAGTGGCATCTTGGGGGTGGGGAGAGGGCTCCTTAGAAAAACCACTCACAGCCAGACTAACCCACTAAAGTCAATAAGCAAAGTGGAGACACTACTACCAACTTTATAGAAATAGAAAGAAAATATCACAAACAATTGTAGGCCAACACATTAGATAATCTGGATGAAATGGACAAATTCCTAGAAACACACAAACTACCAACTGATTGAAGAAATAGAAAATCTTCATAGACCTATAACAAATAAAGAGAGTGAATCAGTAATCAAAACCCCTCCCAACAAAGATAAGCACAGAGCCAGCTGGCTTCACAGGTGATTTTACCAAAGGTTTAACAAGAATCAACACCAATCCTTCTCAGAGGAGGGAACACTTCCTAACTATTCTATGAAGCCAGTACTACCCTCATATCAAAGCCAGACAAAGACATCACAAGAAAAGTACAGACCAGTATACCTTATGAATATAGATGTAAAAATCCTCAACAAAATACTAGCAAATCAAATTCAGCAGCTTAGTAAAAGGATTATATACCATGACCGAGAAGGATTTATTCCATAAATTCAAGAGTGGTTCAAAATATGAAAGTCAATCAATATAACACACCACATTAACAGAATGAAGGAAAATGATCATTTCAATAGGTGCAGAAAAAGCATTTGATAAATCCAACACCCTTTCATGATAAAAACACAGAGAAACTAGGAATAGAAGGATCTTCCTCAACCTGATCAAGGGCATCTATGGAAAACCCACAGCTAACGTCATACTCTGGTGAAGCTTTCCCCCTAAGATCAGGCACCAGACAAGGACGTCTACTCTCCCTACTTCCATTCAACATTGCACTGGAGGTTCCAGCCAGGACAACCAGGCAAGAACAAGATATAAAAGGTATTCAGATTGGAAAGGAAGAAATAAAAGTAAAACTATATTCACATAAGACATGATCTGATATATAAAACCCTTAAAGAACACACACACACACACACACACACACACAATTAGAGCTAATAAATGAATACAGCAAAGTTGCCAGATATAAGATACAAAAATCAACTGTATTTTTATACACTAGCAATGAACAATCCAAAAATAAAATGAACAAAACAATTCCATTTACAATAGCATCAAACAGAATAAAATATTCAGTAATAAATTTTACCAAAGGAAGTACAGGGCGTGTACAATGAAAATTACAAAACATCGTTGAAAGAAATTAGAGCCCTGGTCCGGGATGATCCCACATGCCACGGAGCAACTAAGCCTGTGCGCCACAACTACTAAGCCTGTGCTCCAGAGCCCATGAGCCACAACTACTGAGCCTGCGTGCCACAACTACTGAAGCCTGCGCGCCTAGAGCCTGTGCTCTGCAACAAGAGAAGCCACCGCAATGAGAAGCCCACGCACTGCAACGAAGAGTAGCCCCCGCTCGCTGCAACTAGAGAGAAGCCTGCGCGCAGCAACGAAGACCCAAAGCAGCCAAAAATAAATAAATAAAATGAATTTATTTAAAAAAATAACTTATTAAAGAAAAAAAAGACAGCAATGCTCTACAAATTGATCAGTGCAATCACTATCAAAATTCGAACTGCCTTTTTTGGGGGCAGAAATGGACAAGCTGGTTCTAAAATTCATATGGAATTGCAAGAGACCCAAATATCCATGTACAAAAATTACCTCAAAATGCATCAAAGATCTAAATGTAAGAGCTGAAACTATTAAACTCTTAGAAGAAAACATAGGAGGAAATCTTTGTGACATCAGGTTCGGCAATGGTTTCTTCGTTATGACACCAAAAGCACAGGCAACAAGTGAAAAACAGATAAACTGGATTTCATCAAATTTTAAAACTTTCATTCAAAGGACGTTATCAAGAAAATGAAAAGACAACCCACAAAATGGGAGAACCTATTTGTAAATTATATAACTGAAATGGGTCTGGTACCCAGGACATATAAAGAACTCGTACAGCTCAATGACAGAAAGACAAACAACCCAATTTTAAAAACAGCAAAGAATTTGAGTGGACATTTCTCCCAGGAAGACATACAAATAGCCAATACGCACATGAAAAGGGGCTCAAGATCATTAGCCATTAGGGGAATACAAATCAAAACCACAATGAGATACCATTTCACATACACTAGCATAGCCAGAATCAAAAAGACAGATAATCACAAGTGTTGGTGAGGATGTGGAGAACTTAGAACCCTGTGTTGCTGGTGGGGTTGTAAAAAGGTGCAGCCACCACGGAAAACAGTAGGAAAATAGTATGGCTATTCCTCAAAAAGTTAAACAGAGAGTTATCATGAAATTCCACTCCCAAGAGAACTAAAAACGTAAGTTCACACAAAAACTTGTACGTCGATTCGCATAGCAGTATTATTCATCATAGCCCCAAATAACCCAAATATTCATCAGTAGATGAATGGATAAACAAAATGTGGCCTATCCATACAACAGAATATTATTTGGCCATAAAAAAAAGTACTGATCCATGTTACAACACAGATGAACCTTGAAAACATCATGCTAAGGAGAGACGCCAGACATAAAGGTCACATACTTTGTGTGACTCCATTCCTATGAGGTACCCAGAATCGGCAAGTCCACAGAAACAGGAAGCCCATTAGTGGTTGCCAGGGGCTGGGGTGGGGGGGGAGGGGGGGAGGAGAGTGACTGCTAATGGACGCGGGATGAAAAAGTTCTGGAACTAGATAGTGGTGTGCCTGCACAAGACTCTGAATATACTAAAAGCCAATTAACAGTACACTTAAAGATGTTAAAATGGTGACTTGTTACATGACTTTAACCTTGAAACAAACAAAAACCACTCAGGTTTTCAGTTGTCTGCAAACTGATCTTAGGCTCTGTCTGCTTCTCACTGAAGTGGAGGGGACTGGGTCCCCACAGCAGTCCATGCCTCAGCCCAGGGGGCCCACTTGACTCCTCTGGTCAGTGAGGAAGCAGTGGCTTTAAGCAGAGCCCCAGTCCCACTCCACTAGGAGGTCTCGGCCATCTCTGTGCCTGTCTTAGAGATGGGTCCCCAGGGGATGCTGCTGCGGACATCACCCTGAGCCTCCCGGCACCATGGGAAGCTCTCCTGTTGGCATGTGCGTGGGGCAGGCGTTGAAGGGGAAGGTGCAGTTGGGGCCGGGGAGTCACAGTCCTTCCTGCCCAGCCCTTGCGGGACCTGCATTCTGGCGGCTTGGGGTGGTGGGAGGAGCTCGGTAGGAAATGAGGACCTTTACTTCCTGTTTCTCCCTTCCCATTGGTGCAGTTAGCACAGCCTTGCAGACTGATGACCATCAACCTTGGCCCCTGTGGGCCCCACTTCTCCAAACCTTGTCACTTTCTTTGCAAGGACTGACTGCGTGCCAGGCTCTGTGCCATGGCCACTCCACACAGGGCTGCAGCTGTCCAGGGAGGCAGCACAGGTATGATCCCCATTACAGGCCCGAAGCTTTGCCCAAGGCCAGTCAGTACAAAGCCGTCAGGCCCAGCCAGCTCTGCCTGGTTTCCATCCTGCACTCCTAAGTCCCCCCCACCCCCTGGTCCTGATGAACTCTGGGCAGGGAGAGACCTGGAAGAAGTTAGGAGGGCAGTGGTTGTGGAGCGCCAGGCAGGGCCTGCATGGGTGGCAGGCTGGGACTGAGTCTCCTGAGGGCCACCCTGGCACAGAGTCCTGGGCACCAGACTCGGGGCACATCTGGGGTGGCTCAGCACCCTTGCACTCAGCAGGGGTGTGAATGAGGCAGCAGCTGCCTGGGGCCCCAGGCAAGTGCCACTGTTTCCCTTGTCCTTGGACAGCCCCCAGGACTATGGCTGTGCTTAGTCCAGCTGTGACCCCCCGGTGGAACCCTGCCCAGGCCTGTTTGTGCCCAGTGACCATCAGGGATTTTAGGGAGATGGTTTCGCCATGGCCCCGTGCTCCTGCACGCCTCAGACGGGAGTCCACGCTGTCCCTGCCTCTGACCACTAATGTCTCAGCGTGGAGCCCAGCTGGTGCTGGACGCCCCCTATCCTTCATTAACTGGGAAGTGACTGTGCCATCGCCGGCAGAGACTCCACGTGGGTCCTCACACTCACTCCCCCAACTGGACTAAGCAGGTGCTTGTATCCCCGTGAGAAAACAGGTTCCGAGAGGGAGGACCGGTCCCTCTCGGAGCACCATCAGACGCCGCATTCCACCTTCTCTCCCAGGACACAGACCCGGGCCTCAGTCCAGAGGCAGGGAGAGCTGGGGCACTGCTGGCACAGGGGAGCCAAAAGCCGCAGGCACTGAGGTGCAGCTTCTAAAGCCACAGGCACAGCATCCCAGAGCCCGGGGTGAGTGGGCAGAAGGCCCAGGGCCTGCTAGGGAGGGTGGGGTGAGCTGGGGTTCCCTGTGTACCACCGGCTGTGAAGAGCAGGGGTTTTTCTCAGTCTCAGGACTGGGTGGACAGTAGAAGCTGAGGTGAGAAAAAAGATGTGCCAGCGAGGACATCTGGGGAGGACCACGTATCAGAACCTGGGACAGGCCTTCCTGCCTGAAGGAGTCCCCTTGAAGGTACCTGTGGAACATGCCGGAAGCTGCTGAGCCCAGTGGGCCATCCAGTGGAGCCCATAAGCATGTGGGTGGCACCCAGCAGCCCACCTGGCCCCAGTAGGCCCTCTGTACCCCGAAGCCCCCTGCCCTGGAATGGCCCCGCTTCCTATTGCAATGTCCTGACTAGGGGCTACTACTACCATGTGGGGCAGCCCCTGGCCCCGCCTTACAAAGGGTTTTGGGAGCACAGGTTAAGCGGGAGGGGAAGGCGGACAGCTGACCCCAAATAGCTGGCTGCCTTGCTTACTTGTCCCCTTTGCTTCTTCCAGGAGCCCAGGCCCTGGAGGAGAGCTCCCTTCTCATTCTGAATGAAAGGAGAGAAACCAGAGCAGGGTGTGGAAGGAGCGCTGCGACCCGGGGCCTCCCTGGGCTTCCATCCCAGGCTGTCAAACCATGACAGGCAGCTCCTTCCTGAGAGGCAGGATAAACGGCAAGAAAAGCCTCCGAGGATTCTTCACACCACTCAGCAAAGATTCCAGAGTCCTTAGGGAACCTGGGGGTGAGCTGGGAGGAGGTGGAGGACTGGGGCTGCTTGGGAGGCACCCAGGGGCTGTGGGTGGGGCCGTGCGCCTCCCTGGAACTCTAGCTCACACCAAGGGGAGTGGCCAGGCAGGGGGCCAGAGTCAGGGCTGCCCTCCCACAGCGGAGACGCGTTTTGAGGCTCGGCCTCTGGGTGAAGAGACTGGCAGGGGGGGGAGTGCGTCGGGTTGACAGGAACAGGGGAGAGCCATTGGCACTTGAACACAGTGGGCTGCCCGTCCTCAGGGCCCGTGGCCAGGACAGCAGACCCCCAACACCCATCTCCTCGGGTATGGGTGCCGGCCCTCTGTCTGGCACCCCACCCCTGCAGCCCAGACTGCCCCTGTATGTCCCCCCACCCTCAGCCTTTTCCAGGCTCAGACGCTGCTCTTCTCCCCTCCTCCTGGCCCTGCACGTCCCAGCAGCAGGCAGGCTGGAGACCGGCTGGGCAGCCAGGGGCCAAGCCTGACAGCAGCCACCCCAGTCTGGACCCTCCGCGGCCAGGGCAGAAGCGGCTCGGTGTAGCTGGTCGGCAGGGAGGGACGTGCTGGTTTATAAACGAACACAAAGTGAAAGCGGCACACGTACTCAGAGGAGCAGACAGGCAAGGAGAAGGTGTGCATGTATGTGCGGTCTGGCGGCTGTAAGCCCACCTGGGCGCTTTCAGAACAAAACAAAAAAACACCAGAAAATCCCCTATGAACTCTGAATCCCTTCCTGTGCTCCTGAGAAATTAACGTCATGTGCTCTCTGGGCCTGGCGCTCTGCCGTGTGAGCTCTGTCTTCCACTGAGCTCTCTCCAGGCTCCCGGGCGAGCAGGGCTGTGCCTTCTGCGTCCCCATGTCCTCGGGCCAGGGTGCCCCACCTGATGTGGGGGCCGCTCCCCCAGTCCCTACAGACGAGCTGGAGCAGGGCCACAGGCGGCCCAAGAGTCTTCCTGGCATCCAGCTCGGTGCCAGCCCCAGCCCTTGCCCTACTGCCCCTGGGCACCTGGGCCTGGGGCTCTCCGGTGTGTCCTGGGGTTTCTGCTGTGGGCTTCGCGGAGCCTGTCCTTACCTGCGGGCTCTTCTGAGACTCCCTGGGGGCACGCCTTTGGCCTCTGTGCCTTCTTGCTCCTGGTAATGACATCAAGAAATGACAGCATCAAACGTCAGAGCCCCCCCTCGATCCCCAGGTGGTCCCTGGAAGCTGCGCCGACCTGGATCCTCAGGGGTGCAAGAGCCCAGGCCAGAGGGCAAGGCAGATCCCAACGGCCAGCCCCCACCCCTGGGAGAGTTCAGGGGTCCCAGCCACACCTTCCCACAGTTCTCAAAGCAGCTTAGCCAGGCCCAGGCCAGCACGAGCTTGGAGGAGAAGGGAGCACAAAGGAAACGCCATGCTTGCAAGGACTCCGGGTGGGAGAGGATGGGCCTGATGTCCAAGCTGCCAATGGCAACCTCGCTGTCTCAGTCTCTTCATCGGCCAAGTGATCACAGTGGCTGTCTCACGGTAAGTGCCGTCAGGATTAAGTAACCAGCCACTGCTGGCTGTGACTGTACCACAGCACAGTGGGATGAGAATCACCGTGCACACCACACAGGTGAGGAAACAGGCTTTGAGAGCGTAAACGACACAGCAGGTGCACAGCCAGGACATGAACCGGGACCATCTGACTCCCTCACCCTTTCTGTGGAGACCACGACACCCCAGTGCCTCACAGATAAATGGACCAAGGTAAGCAGGGGGTGCCCTGGTGGGAGGTGAGCTTTGGGCTTTGGGGGTTGCTGGACAGTTCCCACTGAACATGGAGTCCACACTGGCCCCCAGCATTCTGCTGGCTCTTCTCCTGTCCCCTCAGGAACCCTGCGCCCCCTGCCTGGCCCTGCCTGTCTGGCCTGAGCCACAGCGCCACCGCCGAGAGAGGCCCAGCCACCAGAAGTGGCCCCACAGGGGCATGACCCAGCCACCCCAGCACTCACCTTTCCGGCTGCAAGGCAGGGGCCCCTTGGACTCCCAGGGTCCTGCGAATGTAGTCTCGGGAGCGGATGTCAGCCTGAGGAAAGGGAGGGCTCGAGTGAGAGGGGATGGCTGGGGTCCCAAGCTGGCCTCTGGACCAGTCCCCACCCGACAGGGTGGCCCCTCCTGGAAAAGCCCACGGAGGCCCAGCCTTAGGGACAAGGAGAAGCAGCCCCATCATGCGTGGGTGCCAGGATGTCAGGCCCTCTGGTCGAGGTGCTTGACAGCATGTCCCCGAAGGGCCTGAGGAAATGGGCTGGGTGCCTCACTCCTGTTTCAGTTGGCTTTCAGTGGGTTTATAGCTTGTGCTTCCCTGTAGGTTTTGCTTGAGCCAACAGTTTCTCTGCTAAAGCCCTCTTCTCTGAAGGCTGTCCTCAGCCCAGCTTGTCTGTCCTCACTCTTGGTTCATCTGGCTCCCTGGCTAGTGTCAGCTGCAACCTCCGTCCCTGGAGAAGTGTCTGGAAAGTTCTGCAGAGTCACCGGAATGAAAGGGGGCTTGTGGGCCACAGGCTGGGATCAGGGCACACCCTGGGGAGAGGGGAACAGGCCTGAGTGGGGCCGCCAGGACCTTGCGGCTCAGGTTCTCCCATAGGCTCTCCCCGTTCCAGGGGGCCTGGCCTCAGGGAGGCCCCTGATCCCAGCTCAGATGGCTCAGCCCCGCTTTGGGCTGTGTGACTACAGGACACAACAGCTAATCCCCCCCAACTGTTTCTACTTCAGAGTGAACGGGCAAGCGGGCAGGGTGGGCGGCAGGGTGCTCCGGGAGAAAGGCCCTGGAGACGCAAGGCAGCACCTCCCGCCTTCCCCTGCAGCAACCTGTCCCGGCCTGGCCCGGGAGCTGGGGGCAGCGGGCCTGTGACCAATGGAGCGGGCCTTAAGCCGCTCTCTCAGCTTCTCCTCAGAGCTTACAGAAGTAGTCAGGAGGGCAAAGTGTACACAGGTGAGTGGGCCAAGGAAGAAGATGGACCAAGAGATAACCAGTGCCACTGGACAGGGCCACACCCCGTTCCTGGAAGCGATGGGGCTGGTGGACTCCTGGGTGCAGACGTCTGGCTTTTCTCTAGGGCAGACACACAGTCCTTGCCCACCTTTGAGGGGCTCACGGCACTTTATGGGGCATCCCCCCACCTGCAAGGACACAGCTATCATCCACTCTGGGGCAAAGCGAGACACAGAAGGAACAGAGACCTGCCCACCGTACCAGCTCAGCGGAGTCCCTGGCTCTGAGGGCCTGCGGAGAAATCTCGGGTCGTCACCCCCACCCCCCAAGGTCGCACAGGTGGATGGGAATGGGGGAGGAAAGGCTTCCTGGGGCCAGGACACGTCACAGGCTTGTGCACCTACGAACCCTGTACGGGGAGGGAAGGAGGCTGAGGCTGGTGGACACTTAGAAAGTCCACCCTGGAAGCCACCCTAGAGGCCTTGACTCTTCGCAGCCCAGAGAGCTGCTGGCAGGGGCCGAGAGCCACAGCCGCGTGCGTGCTGCTGCTGCCACCTGGAGGCTGCCCTGCACACCAGCAGCCGGGAGGCCCCAAACCCCGAGGTGGTGGCTACGGGGCTCTTGGGGTGGTCGAGGCAGAGCCAGGGCCCTCAGGTTTGCGGCGTCACCAGCTGGTGCTGAGCTGAGAGTACCGAGGGGGCCTGTGGCACCTAGGCCAGGTTGCCTCTAGCTGACGCAGCACAGGCCTCAGGGACACACGGAGCAGCAGGCGATATACAGTCCCTGCTGGGAAGGCAAATCTGATGGTGTCCCCTCCCAACTCACATCCAAGGCCCTGTGGTAAACCTAAAGTTCTGTCCCCCTGCAATGCACACAGGCTTCCGCCCACTCACCCCCACCAGGGCTCCAGCCACAAGTTCCTCTGAGTTTCTGGCATCAAACTCCTTCCTGCCCCAGGGCCTTTGCAAATGCTGGTCCTCAGGCCTGGACTGCCCTTCCCCCCTCTTCCAGCAGGCCTCTCCCTGAGGACAGCTTCTCACAGATCCTCGCCTCATGGGCTTCCCTGGGACTTGCACCCGCTCTGCACCTTGTCATGGCCAAGACCACCAAGGCGGCCCAAGGGCATCCTGCATGAGGTTAGCTGAGCCGACTCGTTCACCAGAGTTCTGATCCCCCTGGGCCCCAAGTTAGGTGCTGGGTGCCTGGCGTGGCCACACCCTGGAGTCTCCTGATTGGCATCCCTGGCCCAAGTCTTCCTCAGCAGTGCCCAGCAGCCCTGCAGGGGCCCCCGAGCCGAGGACGGCCGCTCACTCCCAGGCCAGCTGGGCAGCTTGGGCCCTCAGGGGTTGGCAGGCCACTCTGCCATTTGAGCTGACAGCTGATTTTCCCGATGACCCAGGGTGCCAGAGGCTGAAAGGCTGAGTGCAGGGGCACAGCAGACCCCCGGGCCAGGCAGGGCAGGCCTCTGCGTCTTCCAGGCCCCTCTCCTCCCCTCCGGAGCCTAGTGTGGCCCAAACTGACTCTCCCACGGGTGCTTGTGGACCCTCAGCCCGGGAGTACAGGAAGAGCAGGTGCCGTGCGCTAGCCTACCCACCTGGCAGCCCACTCACCTGGCGCACGGGCTCCGGGATCCGAAACTTGCAGCAGCCATGGGTCAGGCGCACGGCTGCCTCCAGGCTCATCTTGTGGCCCACAGAGACATAGAGGGGTTTGGTGCTGTGGTCGTGGCTCTTCAGGGCCTGTGACAGGGAGGGCGAGGTCAGGGCACTGGGCAAGCTCTGTGGGCTGGAGGATTGACATGTCCTGGGCGGCGGGCGGGAGCTTGGGAGACTGGCAGCACCCTTGGGGCACCTTCCTGCTGTTTGTCTGAGGGACAGGGTGGGGCGAGTGAGGGCCCAGAGGCCCCCTCAGCACAGTGGGGGAGGGGAAGAAATAAAGATGCAGGGTCAGCCAGAGTGGCAGGAAGATAGGGAGAGGTGGACGGGTTCTGGGGCGTGGACGGGTTCTGGGGCGTGCACGTACGTGGGTGCTGACCCCTGGCCCCCTCTGGCCCTCAGCTGAGGGGTCTGCCTCGGTGGGGTGCAGGCCCCTGGCCACTCACCATGCCCAGGACGGTCCCGGAGCCTCCCATCAGAGGAAATGAGTCTCCTCCAGCCTTCAGGAGCCGTATCTGGAAAACAGAAAAAAGACTTGGAAAAACACCTTTCTTGGTGAAAGGCTTGAAGGCAAGCCTGCTCACTTTTAAAACCTGAGCAGCCGCTGGGCAAGGAGATGGAAGGGCCCATCGCGAGTGGACCCTGCGTCCAAGCGCGGCCTGCAGCACCATCTCACCCTGACGAGGTGCTCTCCTCCCCATTCTGCAGCAGACAAGAGACAGCAGCCCGCACAGGCCCCAGTGCTGCAGGGTGGAGGCGCCAGGCTGGTGCACACACAGGGCCACAACCCACTAGAGGCCACTTACTTCCTGCTGCTTTCTCTCCTGCTACAAATTTGAGCACTTCCGATTCAACCTGACAAACTTTTTGGAGTGGTGGTGGTGGGGACTGGCCCATTGGGTGGGTCAGGGGACCCTGTCAACTCAACAAACAGGCACTCCACACAGGCATGGGGGAGCTGAAAGGATGAGACAGATGCAACTGACCCGTTCTCAGAGCTGGCCGTCCAGGTTAGAGAGCCACGTGTGTCACCAGCTCCCGCCAGAGGGGGTCCCAGAGGAGGGAGATGCCCCAGGCAGATGGGGGTGGCACCGCAGGCGGAAAAGTACAGAGTGTTGTACAGGCCCCAAATGCCCGGTCCCCGATACCTGGAGGCTCTGCCCCCACATGGGGTGCCGCAGCAGCACGCAGGCAGGGGTGGAGAGGAGGCAAGTGTGCGCCCAGAGGCTGGGAGAGGAGCTCCGAGTCTCCCGAGATGACCCACCACCCACAAGGAACACAAGGCGCGCAAAGAAAGCTGGTCTTCCTCACTCCAGGGCAGCAATCCAGGCTGGGAGGAGAGCGTCCCAGGTGGAGCTGGTCTGCAGCGGGGCGGACTCTGGCCCCCTCACCTTCTCCTTGTGCAGAGCGTTGTTCTCCAGCCCATCCACCTGCAGGAGTTTCTTGGCCACCCCGATGCAGGGCAGGTCTGTGAGGACACCAAGGTGGCAGGCTACCCCAAAGCCTGCAGGGGCAGAGGAAGATGAGGCTGGGGAGGTGAGGCGATGAGCCCAGCAGTTTAGAGACAGTGTGGGGATGGGGGCCACACCAGAGCCTCGCTGAACTTTTCTATGTGAGCAGAGGCCTGTCGGTGGGCAAGGACTTGTGGGACAGGGCTCTAAGCCCCACCCTGACCTCGGACATGGCCCTCTACCCTGACTTCCGGGCTGGCAGGCTGGGTGGAGGACGCCTCCCCCTGTTCTGACAAGATTAGGAGCCTGATTATAATTAGCGTGCTCACGTGCTTCACCTGCTTCTTTCATTTCCTGGCACTTTTCATCCTCCCCTCCCCTTTGTGGCCACCTTCAGGCCTCTCCATCTCTGCCCTTAACTCCCCCAGAACTTTGGGGCTCCTGCCAGGGGGCAAGGATTGCAGTGACTGGGGTCCAGGCCCAGGGCTGGCCTGCTGGTCCTGCACTAGCGTCCAGGGTGGTTCTGGGCCCACAGGCTCCCAGGGCCGGGGCTAAAATCACAATGCCACCCCTTCCTGACTCCCTCTGCCGCCCAACCCCCAGGTTTGTATCTGAGGGTAAGACAGCCCCTCCCCCTTGGTGGTTCTCCCCGGGTCAATGTTCCAGCACCCAGGTGGGTGTGGGTTTCCCTGTGTCGGTGGGGAACAGGCACACCTGTCTGTTCCTGTTTGGTTTCAGGCAAGGGTCTGTTTAGGACACAGGGCAGGCCGCCAGTGGGACAGGCTAGCTGGGCTCAGCGCCTGAGACTTCTGGAAGCGTCAGGTCCAAACTGGATGTTGGTACCTGAGCTCGGCCAGCAGAGGCGGTGGAGGCAGGCAGGAAAGAGGAGGGTGAGAGAAGTAGGGGCTCCTTACTAGGGGGTCTGACAAGGAAAGCAAGGCCAGAAGGAGCTGCAAGGCCAGGCTGGTGGCAGAGGGCCTGGGGCTGGTGCAGGCGGACTGCACCCCTCCTGGTCCCTCGCTCTTACAGCCCCTCTCGGGCACTCTTGGGAGCAGGATTACCTCGGTGGTGGAGCACCCCCATTTCCATCCACAAAAAGGACCTGGAAGAGCCACAGGGGAAAGTCACAGTAAGCTGAAGTGCCCCTTGCCCATCAGGTGGGGCATCCCAGAGCAAGAGGAGGGCCCAGGTCTTTAGGTCTGATCCCTCTTGACGCAAAAGCACTTCTCCAGGAAGCTCATGGGATCTCTCCCAGCAATGGGGCGGGGCCTGTGGAGGGCCTTTCCTCCAGCCCAGTGAGATACCTGCCTGGGGCATGAGGCGGGGCTCCTTCTCCCGCAGCTGCTGCACCGCGTCCACCAGGAAGGGCACTTCTCGGAAGGCCAGGAAGCCTGACACGTAGGGGGCTGTCAGGCTCACCATGCGACAGTCCTCATACATCACCTGCCACCAGGCACCCAGGTCACTAGGCACGCGCGGCCCTGGCCACCTCCCCCACACCCTCGCATGCCCTTGGCCCTTATCTGACAATCCCTGTCTCTCCCTCTGTCTCCCAGGCCCACCCCCAAGTCGCCCCCTTCCCTGCCTCACTATCTGGAGACAGGTGATCCACCCTGCAGATGGGCAGTGGGGATTCAAATGCTGCCATTTCAAAGGTACTGGCCACACCGGGTCTGTATCAGGCCCTCCCCTATCGCCTCCCCACCCCACCCTGCTGCCAGGCTGTTTGGAGGTTCACAGAAGACAAAGCACAAGAAGCACCTGTGAATAGACACCATAGTGCCATATTAGAAGGGGCATTGGGGAAGAAGAGGCCAAGTCTTCATAGAAGCTACAATAGCAAGAAGGGCAACTCTGGCTTTAAGAAAAGAGATTACAAATATTTCAGAAAAAGGACAGGCACGATCTAGAGTGAGGCAGTTTGGAAGAGAATTGGGTCCCAAGGGATGGGAGAGTCCAAAAAGAAAAATTCTGAGGCTGCACCTGCAAATAACCCCAGAGAGAGAAGAGGGGATACCCCTGGGGATATTGTGCTAAAAGGCCTGGCTCACGCTGGGAGGAGTGGGGGCCAGGAGTCTGCTGGGGACCACCCAGAATTTTCACACGCTCTGGCAGACTGTTCTTCAAACTGAAAAGTCCTAACAGCATGGAAGAGGAGGCCCTGTTGGTACTTGATTAGAATGTAACGGACCCGCTCAGAGCACAGGACGGCAGCCCTAAGCCCTTAAACCTTGAGTTTTCATTACAGCCAGACCAGCGGAGGTGGTGAGAACATTTCCCACTAAGCACACATTCTCCAGAACCTTCGGATGTCTGGGTTGTTACTGACCATCCCACCCACCCCCCAATCTCTTGGTGATAGCTTTCAAAATCATACTTCCACCTCTCCCTTGAAGCTAGGTCATAATGACGTGTCCCTAAGTGAAGGGATTACTCTAATAGCATGGAGGAAGGGGCTCGTCCTTCCAACATTTTTATCAGTGACTCACAGGAAACTCATCAAACTGCCAATGACCTAGAGTGGGCAGGGTCCAACCGGATGACAGACCAGAGAATTCGATTCAGTGAACCCGGCAGGCTGGAGTGCTGAACCCCATGCAACAGGATGACTCTTAACGGGGACAGGAGTGAAGTTCAAGTGTGGCCTGAGTTCCCACAGGATGATGGTGGCTGCTTATGTTTGAATCCCTCTGCACAAGCTCCAGGAACCAGAGATCCACAGGAGAGGAGGTGAATCCCCTGTACCCCATGCCCACAGCGTGACTGGGAGACAAGCCAATTACAAGCAACGGTGTGCACCTACGGGCGGAAATAAACAGCCCAGACTCACAGAGCCAGCTCTGGACCCCTTGCCAGAAAGGCAGGTGGGGAAGGGGCAAGGGCAGGGGGTGTGGTGGGGTCTAGTGGTGGGGAGCCTGATGGAATGAGACCTGGGGGGCAGCCCCAGCCTTATCAGGAAGATGCTGCTCTGGGGAGACACAGGTGAGCCCTGGGGGCTTGTGGAGAAGAGAGCGAGGCCCAGAAGTGTAAGGTCCTTTGGAAATGAGAGTATCAAAGAATCAGAAGAGACACTGGCCGTCTTTGCTTCTGAAAGGATGCATTTATTGGCAACGACTATACTTCACTGTCCCTCATGATTTAAGAAACCCACTGAGGCACCCAAACCCCTGGCCCTTGAGTTTCCTGTTTAATATATATATATATTAAGGCCGCATCGTGTGGCATGCAGGATCTTCCCTGCAGTGGAAGTGCAGAGTCTTAGCCACCTGGAAACACCAGGGAAGTCCCTAAGTACAACTCTAGAGTGAACAGAGAACTACAAGAACTCAGAAGGCAATGATCAAACCTTGTGAGCTGATTGAAATGCTGCCCCCAATCAGTTGTGCAGCAGAGGTAGTTAACTAAACGGCAGATAGAGAGCACAACCTGGCAGAAATAAAAACAGAAACACAAAAAAACCTGACAAGACAGAAAACCCAGCATATGCATGACTGAAGAAGAGAAACAAAACTATGAGCTGAAATAATAAATATAACTAATACTTAAAACCACAATCTAAGAACGTTCCAAAAATAAAAAGAAGATCTGACCCCCACATATTGAAAGACCCAAGTGGGGAACTTGGGAAACTGACATGGAAGTCAACTCAAGATGTATCTTAGTGAAGAGCCACCAGAAGGCAGACAGCAGAAGCAAGAAGAACTACAATCCTACAGCCTGTGGAATGAAAACTGCATTCACAGAAAGATAGACAAAATGAAAAGGAAGAGGGACTATGTACCAGATGAAGGAAACAATATAAAACCCCAGAAAACAACTAAATGAAGTGGAGATAGGCAACCTTGCAGAAAAAAGAATTCATAATAATGATTAATGAAGATGATCCAGGACCTCGGAAAAAGAATGGAGGCAAAGATGGAGAAGATGCAAGAAATGTTTAACAAAGACCTAGAAGAATTAAAGAACAAACACCTAGAAGAATGAAAGAACAAACAAACAGAGATGAACAATACAATAACTGAAATGAAAAATACACTAGAAGGAATCCATAGTAGAATAACTGAGGCAGAAGAACGGATAAGTGACCTGGAAGACAGAATGGTGGAATTCACTGCTGCGGAACAGACTAAAGAAAAAAGAATGCAAAGAAATGAAGACAGCCTGAGAAACCTCTGGGAAAACATTAAACACACCAACATTCATATTATAGGGGTCCCAGAAGGAGAAGAGAGAAAGGACCTGAGAAAATATTTGAAGAGATTATAGTTGAAAACTTCCCTAACTTGGGAAAGGAAATAGCCACCCAAGTCCAGGAAGTGCAGAGAGTCCCAGGCAGGATAAACCCAAAGAGAAACACACTGAGACACACAGTCATCAAACTGACAAAAATTAAAGACAAAGAAAAATTACTGAAAGCAACAAGGGAAAAATGACAAATAACATACAAGGGAACTCCCATAAGGTTAACAGCTGGTTTCTCAGCAGAAACTCTACAAGCCAGGGGGGAGTGGCAAGATATATTTAAAGTGATGAAAAGGAAGAAGCTACAACTAATATTACTCTACCCGGCAAGGATTTCATTCAGATTTGACAGAAAAATCAAAAGCTTTACAGACAAGCAAAAGCTAAGAGAATTCAGCACCACCAAACCAGCTCTACAACAAATGCTAAAGGAACTTCTCTAAGTGGAGAAACACAAGAGAAGAAAAGGACCTACAAAAACAAACCCAAAACAATTAAGAAAATGGTAACAGGAACATACTTATTGATAATTACCTTAAATGTGAATGGATATTAAATGCTCCAACCAAAAGGACAGGCTCGCTGAATGGATACAAAAACAAGACCCATATATATGCTGTCTACAAGAGACCCACTTCAGACCTAGGGGACACATACAGACTGATAGTGAGGGGATGGAAAAAGATAGTCCATGCAAATGGAAATCAAAAGAAAGTTGGAGGTAGCAATACTCATATCAGATACAATAGACTTTAAAATAAAGAATGTTACAAGAGACAAGGAAGGACACTATATAATGATCAAAGGATCAATCCAAAAAGAAAACATAACAATTATAAATATGTATGCACCCAACATAGGCGCACCACAATACATAAGGCAATGCTAACAGCTATAAAGAGGAAATCGACAATAACACCAATAATAGTACGGGACTTTAACACCTCACTTACCATCCAATGGACAGATCATCCAGACAGAAAATTAATAAGGAAACACAAGCTTTAAATGACACACAACTGACCAGATAGATTTAATTGATATTTATAGGACATTCCATCTGAAAACAGATTACACTTTCTTCTCAAGTACACACGGGACATTCTCCAGGATAGATCATATCTTGGGTCACAAATCAAGCCTCAGTAAATTTAAGAAAATTGAAATCATATCAAGCATCTTTTCCAACCACAACGCTTTGAGATTAGAAATCAATTACAGGGAAAGAAACGTAAAAAACACAAACACATGGAGGCTAAACAATACGTTACTAAATAAACAAGAGATCACTGAAGAAATCAAACAGGAAATCAAAAAAATACCTAGAGACAAATGACAATGAAAACACAATTCAAAACCTATGGGATGCAGCAAAAGCAGTTCTAAGAGGGAATTTTATAGCAATACAATCCTACTTCAAGAAACAAGAAAAATCTCAATAAACAATCTAACCTTACACCTAAAGGAACTAGAGAAATAAGAACAACAAAACCCCAAGTTAGTAGAAGAAAGAAATCATAAGATCAGAGCAGAAATAAATGAAATAGAAAGAAAACAATAGCAAGATCAATAAACTAAAAGCTGGTTTTTGAGAAGATAAACAAAATTGATAAACCTTTAGCCAGACTCATCAAGAAAAAGAGGGAAAGGACTCAAATCAATAAAATTAGAAATGAAAAAGGAGAAGTTACAATGGACACCACAGAAATACAAAGCATCGTAAGAGACTACTACAAGCAACTCTACGCCAATAAAATGGACAACCTGGAAGAAATGGACAAATTCTTGGAAAGGTATAACCTTCCAAGACTGAACCAGGAAGAAACAGAAAATATGAACAGACCAATCACAAGTAATGAAATTGAAACCGTGATTAAAAATATCCCAAGAGACAAAAGTCCAGGACCAGATGGCTTCACAGGTGAATTCTACCAAACATTAAGAGAAGAGCTAACACCCATCCTTCTCAAACTCTTCCAAAAAACTGCAGAGGAAGGAACACTCCCAAATTCATTCTACGAGGCCACCATCACCCTGATACCAAAACCAGACAAAGATACTACAAAAAAAGAAAATTACAGACCAATATCACTGATGAATATAGATGCAAAAATCCTCAACAAAATACTAGGAAACAGAATCCAACAACACATTGAAAGGATCATTCACCATGATCAAGTGGGATTTATCCCAGGGATGCAGGGATTCTTTAATATATGCAAATCAATCAATGTGATACACCATACTAACAAACTGAAGAATTGAAAACCATATGATTGGACTTCCCTGGTGGCGCAGTGGATAAAGAATCTGCCTGCCAATGCAGGGGACACGGGTTTGATCCCTGGTCCAGGAAGATCCCACATGCCACGGAGCAACTAAGCCCATGTGCCACAACTACTGAGCCCACATGCTGCAACTAAGGAGCCCATGTGCCACAACTACTGAGCCCGCATGCTGCAACTAAGGAGCCCATGTGCTGCAACTAAGGAGCCCATGTGCAGCAACTAAGGAGCCCACCTGCCACAACTATGAGCCGGTGCAACCAAATAAATAAATAAATATTAAAACACCACCACCACCACCATATGATCATCTCAATAGGTGCAGAAAAACCTTCTGACAAAATTCAACCCCCATTTATGATAAAAACTCTCCAGAAGGTGGGCACAGAGGAAACCTACCTCAACATAATAAAGGCATATACGAGAAACCCACAGCAAACATCATTCTCAATGGTGAAAAACAAAGCATTTCCTCTAAGATCAGGAACGAGACAAGGATGTCCACTCTCACCACTATTATTCAACATAGTTTTGGAAGTCCTAGCCACGGCAATCAGAGAAGAAAAAGAAATAAAAGGGATACAAATTGGAAAAGAAGAAGTAAAACTGTCACTGTTTGCAGATGACATGATACTATACATAGATAAATCTAAAGATGCCACCAGAAAACTACTAGAGATAATCAATGAATTTGGTAAAGCTGCAAGATACAAAATTAATGCACAGTAATCTCTTGCATTCCTATACACTAACAACAAAATATCAGAAAGAGAAATTAAGGAAAATTAAAAAATTAAGGGGAGGTGGGGCCGGTGGTGGTGGTGGGATGAATTGGGAGATTGGGATTGACATATATACACTAATATGTACAAAATAGACAACAAATAAGAACCTGCTGTATAAAAATAAATAAATAAAATTTAAAAAAAATGTATCTTAGTGGGAAAAAAAAAAGTAAACAGCAATATACTGGACCCCCCTCAAAGAAAATCTCCACAGTAATCATAATCTACTATCAACAGCAACTATAACATAACACATGTCAAAGTTTTACAGATCAGAGCAAAATACAAAACCAGCTTTAAGAGACATACGGGGACAACTGGGGAAATGTGTTATGGAATGGGATTCAGGTGGTGATGGAATAATGTATGTATATTTTAAGGTGTGATAATGACGCTGCCATTATGTAAGAAAATATCATTCTAGGACAGGTTTGCTAAGCTGTCACAAGCTCTAGGAGGCACTCTTGAATCTCAGTGCGCACACACACAAAAGACCACAAAATCAGTTGAATCTTAAGCAGAGGGTATACAGGTGTTCAATGTATTATTCTTTCAACTTTTCAGTATGTGCACATATTTTCAAGTTAAAAATCTGGGAGAAGGGATGAAATGAGAGAGTAGCATTGACATACATACATTACCAAATGTAAAACAGATAGCTAGTGGGAAGCAGCAGCATCGTACAGGGAGATGAGCTTGGTGCTTTGTGACCACCTAGAGTGGTGGGATAGGGAGGGTGGGAGGGAGGGAAACGCAAGAGGGAGGGGATAGGGGGATATGTGCATACATATAGCAGATTCACTTTGTTATACAGCAGCAACTAACACAACGTTATAAAGCACTTATACTCCAATAAAGATGTTAAAAAAAAAATTCTGGGAGAAGGAAAGATCAGTTGTATAGTTAGCGTGTGGGCATGATCTGGTCAGTAATCTCTGTGAAGATACGCAAGTTTCAACCTAAGCTGGCGTTGTGCATTAGGCCCACCAAACGGTTGAACCAAAAGGCTGAACTGCACTTGAGGTACTCGATTCAGTTCTGGGTGCTGGATGTACAAATGGGCCCTGCTCACTGAGGGCAGGCTGGAGGGAAAGCAGCAAGTGAAGAAGCTGGAAATCACCTCCGTGAGACTCAGGAGAACACAGGACTGTCTTCAAATAGGAGGGTAGGAAAGGTTTGTCCTGTGCTCTGCACCTTAAGGCAGAAGTCACAAACAACGAAATTTCAGCTCCATGTGGAAAAGAACATACGAACCAGGCTTCCAACTATGGAACGGGCTCTGGTGTGAGGCCACGATTTGTCAGGGATGGTGAGGAAAGGATTCCTGGCTGTGCTAAAGGGAGACCAGTGATTCACAGCCTGGCTTTGCTTTGGAATCACAGGAAGGATTGTTTAAAAATGTAAATATCAGTAAAGGGAGTGGGGCCCTGGAATCTTTTTTTTAACAACTTTATTGAGATATAATTTACTACCATAAAATTACCTGAAGAGTATAATTCAACGCTTTCTGGTATTTACAAAGTTGTGCAACCATTACCATAACCCAATTTTAGAACATTTTCACCACCCCTAGGTAATTCTTATACCCATTAGCAGTCACTCTCCATCCCACTCCCTAGCCCTTGGCAACCACAAATCTACTTTGTGTCTCTATGGATTTGCCTATGGAATCCATATTTCTAAATGTACTTCCAGGCGACTCTCATTGCATAGATCCATGGTTGGGCATTTGGGAGTCACTGGACCAGACTATTCCAAGATCATTCCCTAGTCTAAGCTTCCATAGCATAGGATGACAAGTGCTGACTACATCCAAGTAGCAAGCACTTTGCTCAGTGCTGGGGCTCCAAAAGAAATACAGTATAACCCTGCCCTTCAGAACCTACAGATGGTGGGAAAACCAGAATATACCAATAACTTTTCTTTGAGGTAAGGGGAACTATTCAAAACTATTATTGCAATGAGGGGAGGAAGACTACTGCAAAAGGAGAGTGCTCTGTTAACAGGCTGTAAGATCTGCAAGTACTTCCTAAACTGATAACTTTAATACAGTGTGCGAAGTACTGTAATAGCACATGCATAAGAAACAGGCCTAGGACAGAGACGAGGGGGTGGTTAATTCTGCAGGTACAGAAAGGTATAAAGCAATAGGAACAAGTGAACTGGGTCTTGAGAAGCGAGAAGTCATCCTCAGAATTAACAGTGGCTTAGCATTTAATTTTTGAGGGCTTACCACACGCCCATTATGCTAACTGCTTTCCATGCATGATCTCAATTATTCCTCACCAAACTCTGAGTCAGGTATCAATATATTTCTGCTGAATTTTGACTAAAGGATCTTCCAAGTAAAGCACAAAGACGCTGAGGCAGGAAGGTGGTAGCTTTGGGAGCAGGCAGAGGAGCAGGGAGGGGGAAATGCTGAAGCTGCAGAGCAGAGGTTTCCTCGTCAAGCTCTTCTTTAGCCAAGGCTTCCTGAGCTGTTGACTCCAAAGGAATCGTGGGCACGCTGTTCATTCATTCACGTATCTATTCGATCGTCTTCTATGTGTCAGGCATTGAACTAGGTGCAGAGGCTACAACCGGTGGGCAAGACAGCATGGTTCCTACCATTGTGGAGTTTACATTCTGGTAGGAGAGACACACAGGCCAATTCCATCCCAGTGTGATAAAGAGGAATGAGAGGGTGCTGAGAGCAACTCCTGGTCTTGCAGGACGAAGGGGGGCTTACTGGAGGACCTAAGAGATGAGGAGGAGTTAGCCAGGAAGAACATTCCAGGAGAGGAAACATCACTGCTAAGGTCAGGCAGGCAGATACAGCAAGGCGTGTTTGAGGAAGCCAAAGGCCTCCGGAGTGGGGAGTAGGGGAGGAGCGGGTGGTAGCTAGAGGTGAGCCTACAGGGAGTTAGGTTAAGCAGGGGTCAGATCACGAAGGGCCTTTATGCCTTGTCCGTGAGTGTTACTTTTATTTACCATGAGATCACAGGATAGGCACTTAAGTGTCTTAAGTGGACTAGGTGGTGACCTGCTCACATTTGGTTTTTGGAAAAATTGCTCTGATGGCAGCATGGAGAAGGGACCCAGGAAAGATTCTGCCTGTCACCTACAGGAGAGGTGACGGTGGCACAGCCAGGGAAGGGACAGCAGCAATGCAGACAAGTGGATAGATAAGACTCCAGTGATTTTAGGGGGGAGAAAAAATGGAGTTCGTGTGTGACCTGCTGTGAGGGGTCTGGGAAGACAGAGATTTCCAGCTTGGGCAACTTGGGGGTGTGTTGCTGTGGGTCCCTGACATGGGGAGCCCAAGATAACGGCCAAACTTGGAGATCATGAGTTTATTTGGACATAAGTCACAGAATGACTTCAGATTTTGTCCCCTATCCTCTTTTTTTCAAAGGCTTCCCAATTCATTAATGAACTCCCACGAAAGGAAAAGCGGGGTTCTACCCTAACACTGTTCCCTGTCCAGAGCCCCACCTCTCTCACTAATGCACCCCGGGGCCCAGCGGAGCGGCCCCTGGCCAGCGTCCCCCCGGGGTTACCTCGAGCTCAGGGTAGCTGAGCACCACCAGGGAGGCGCAGGCGCTGACACTGTCGCCCTTCACAAAGGACACATCCACGCCCCCGACCCTCTGCAGACCCGAAAAAGCGGGGTCCCGCTGCCACGCCTCCGTGTCCCGGTCCACGACAAGTGTCTTCAACAGGGCTTGCTCCCTGAGGGCAGAAACAGGTCCAGCGAGCAGCCCAACCCAGATCCCCCCACCCCGCGGTCCGGCTGCGGCCGCCCACACGCGGAGCGTCCAGGCCCGGGGGTCGGGGCTCTACCCGGGGACCCTCCCGGTCTCACCCCCTCCCTTCCCTGGGACCCAGACGCGTCGCCGGAAGCTACAGCTCCCGAACGCCCTTTCGCCCGCACGCCGGAAACGGTCGCAGGCCCCCGCGGCCCCAAGCCGGGGATTACGAGGTCGGAGGTCCGCGCGGAACCTCGTCGCTCCAGTCCCCGGATCTTACGCGTCCTCTGGCCCCATTACCGTTTCCAGAGCGACAGTGTTTCCTCCGGCGGCCTCCCAACCACCTTTCGGGCCATGGCGCGGCCCTGAGCGCCCCTTCCCGTGGCGTCACTTCCGGAGCGCCGCGCGCAAGCGCCGGACCGCGTCGTTGCCATGGCGGCGCTCGGTTGGGGTCCGGGGCGTCGACGCCTCGTGGCCGGAGGGCCTGCTGGCGACCAACGGCTCGGGAGTAGCGGCCGCCGACCATCAGAGTCAGCCTTTCCCCGCAGCCGTGGGGGAAGGAAAGTGGTCCCCGTCCAGGGCCCCTGACAGGATCTGAAAGTTACACTGACAAACAGATCTGCAGGAGAAAAGCACGTGTACACATTTTACTGAATTTCTACACGTACATGGGACCTTTCACCGGAGAGTGGAGACCTGAAGAAGTGACCAGAGCGGGAAGCTTTATACCTTTTGGATAAAGAAACAATGAGTTTGTGAAGAATTGTTAAGGCAGAGGGGTTTGGGCTGTGGGTAGTAAATGGTGAAACCGGATGGAGGTTTGCTCACCTTCTTGGCCTTAAACGCCCTGTCTCTGGTGATGAGAATGTCTCTCTCCTTCCTGGTACAGGGAGGGGACCTTTCACGTGGGAGATTTGGAGTGAAAAATGGGAGAAGCAGGAGTGATCTTGCTGCTAGTGTGTCCTGAACGCCATCACCAAGCATCTGCCGCCTACATGGCACCTTGATCTCCGTTTCAGTGACTCTTTTTGAGGACAGGACACAGTCCTTAGTGGGGCCAAACTCGTAAATTTGACCCGGTGGATCTTGGTGAGCAGAAAGACTTACTACGGACAACCTGTGGAACATTGACTGACCCCTGCTCTTCAACTGAATGAAGAGTAATTCCATTCTCTTTGTGCCAGGTGTTGTGTGAGATGCTGGGGTTACAGCTTCCTCATGGTGGAACTGCAATTGTGTTAAGTGCTGGAGTGAAAATAATATGGGAGCATTTCAAGGTCTGAGGTAGCAAAGAGGTTGGTATATTTGATGTACTGAAAGGCAGCCAGCTAGGCTGAAGTGTAGCGATTTAACCTGTGGTTTATATTCTACTAGGGGAATTAAGAGAAGTATATGGATAAGTAATCTAGTCTGAATATAGACCTCAAGAGGAAAATACAGGATTGGAGTCTGAGGTTCAGGAAAAGCTTCATATGGCATTTGACCACTGGTGGCAAATGGGAGAGCCAAGATTTACTCTGAGGTCCATCTGGGCTGTACTGTGTGTCAGCCTTGTTGTGTTACAGAGCAGTCAGGACACAGAGGCATTTCGATTTAGTAATCAGGAGTCATTCACTCCACAGGAGTCACTCCATCTCCACAGGAGGTAGTTACTGGGTGCTGAGGAAGGAGCAGTGCTCTGGGTTGAGGTTCTAATGTGCTTCAGGGTACAGGCGTGGTGGTGGGGAAGGAATGCTGGGGAATGTGGAACACTCCAAGTGGGCCTAGGTGTGAAGGAAGGGGAGCAGGGTGGAAGGCAGGCCTTTATAGGATGTGCAGTCGCAGGGGTGGCTTCCATGTGCTCCAGCTGGGCCCTTTCCCCTCCAGTTTCTCTCTGCTCTTGCCCCAGATGGCTTCCCGAAATAATCCCAGCTCCTCAGAAGGAAGCACAGTCCTGCTGTCCCCAGAATACACTTCAGTCTGATGAGGTTTGAATCTTATCAGCATTTGCTTTCTTGGGAGAAGGCACTTTCCTGGTGTTTTTGCAGTTGGAAATGAGATTCATAATGTTTGAGCACGGGATTAATTAGTGAAGAGAGAGATTAGAAAGAGCAGGAAGCAATAAAAATGCTAATCATGGTCACATGGATTGTTATTCAGCTCAAGGCCTCAGGCTTTCTTCTACCTTCTCATCTAGTGTCTCTCTAGGCCCAGCTGATACAGCGACCTTACACTTGGCGCGAACATATGAAGTCAGAGATATAGCAGTGCCCTTGCGCGGGGCTGGACATGGGTAGCTTTACCTACTGAGCAAAGCCCTTTCTTCACAGTGATTGTTTATCACTAGAAGTTTGTTTCCGGGTTGGAATTGCCTGAACCTAGGAGTGACTGAAATAGCTCATGACTTGTCTCAGTTAACACGTGACGAAATCCTACAGCCATTAATGAAAGGTAAATAATTTACACACATAGTAAGGTCTTAGAAAGAAGGAGACAGTGATCAGTTGTGAAGATTTTCAGATTAAGTCATCACCAACCTAGTGAATGTTCCTTCCTGGGCTGAAAGCAGACAGAACTGTGGAGCAGGAAAAATCCAGAATATGAATGGAAACGAGAATGAGTAGGCAGGGCTAGAGGGGAAGGTCAGGGTCAGTGAGGAGCTACTGAGGAAGGGAGAGTAGGTGGACTTGACCCAGACGCTGTGGGGAAGAAGACACGGGGCGGGGGGCACGTCTCCTTCGTGAACCAGCGCCTCTTCTCCTTGCTGCGGTTCCAGACCATGGGGTTCTCTCCTGGAGGAACCTCTTCATTTTAGAAGAGGAAAATGCAGTTTTCCCCTAAAGCAGTGTTTTGCCACTGGAACGAAAGTGGGCTGCTGGAAGTTTACTGTTTCTCTCTCGTGTCTATTTCCTTTTCCTGAGGTGCTATTTGCCCATCCCACAGCCCAGCCCCCTGACAGAGTCAGCTGTTACTCATCATTGGCTGGAGCTCTGCTATCCTCCAGGAAAGTCCTGTTAGGCAGGGAGTGGGAGGGCAGCCCTCTAGGATTAAGCTTTAGCCCCTGAGCCTGGCGACCAGGGAGCAGTGTGAAACTCCACCTCAGCTCTCCTGTCATTTTGTCCACAGGAAAAGTTTACCCTGTCACATTCTAAACCAGAGTGTATGTTTTCTGTCAAGAACCTTCCACTTTGGGACTTCCCTGGTGGCGCAGTGGTTAAGAATCCGCCTGCCAACGCAGGGGACACGGGTTCGATCCCTGGTCCGGGAAGATCCCACATGCCGCGGAGCAACTGAGCCCATGCGCCACAACTACTGAGCCTGCGCTCTGGAGCCTGTGAGCCACAGCTACTGAGCCCACATGCCACAGCTACTGAAGCCCATGCGCCTAGAGCCCAGCCTCCGCAACAAGAGAAGCCATCGCAATGAGAAGCCTGTGCACAGCAACGAAGAGTAGCCCCTGCTCGCCACAACTAGAGAAAGCCCACGCACAGCAACAAAGACCCAACGCAGCCAAAAATAAATAAATTAAAAAAAAAAAAAAGAACCTTCCACTGTATGGACACCCCTGCAAGGACATCTCCACGAACACATGAAACCATTCCCCAAAGCCTCTTCCCCAGAGAGGATTCTTTAGCAGCAAAACTCAAGTTTATTAAAACAGCTATGACAAGTATAACAAAGTTTACATCGGCCTGTGCTAGGCCAGTGTTTTTCTGTACAAACAACAAGATAATGCTAGATAATGACAGTTAACACTTTGAAAGCATAGCATACAAAACAACGTATCTTCATAAAAAAAAAAAAACCTTCATAAAAGTGGGAAAAAAAATTCTCCCTCCCACCCACCAAAGGAGGTCTTCATAGGCTGGCCAGCTCCATCCCAACTCTGAGGTATCAAAGGAGTTCCAAGTGCAAACTGAAGGGATGAACAAGCAACTCCCCCACTCTCACATCCATTAAACGCACAATCCAGCTGATATTGTGGCAGAGTGCCTTTGCATGGAATGATTCAACAATCACAGGTTACTACATGCAAGTGGATACTGTATCAAATCCTGGATTCCTGTGCTCCCCTTTATCAAACATGGTGAAGAGAAACCAAAATAATGGAAATGGAGCACGGATTCTTCTACGGCTCCCTCCAGTGGTGCTGAAGGGCCCATGGTGTCCTTGGCGAGCATTTTCTATTTTTGTAGCTCTCCCCATTCCATGGGCCCAATTTCAAGTTGATTGAGTCATCATCTCATTCAGAATATGTATGAAAAGACATTTACCTCTGACTTGTAAACAACTGTCATCCCAGGGCTAACAGGTGCTGAGCTACCTAGGAATAGGAATTAGTCCAGAGAGGTCAGAAGCATCAAGTAGATTTTGAAAAAAGGGCACAACACAGTTGAGAAAAGCAGCACAAGATCAGGGTGTGTTGACTATTCTTTATTTCCTTTTTCAGAAATGTGACTGGCTTCATATTCTCTCTGAGTGTTATTATGCCTTGGCTGAGACCCAAAGAAAGGACCAGATAGTCATACACTTGGGGAAATCAAGACCACACTAAGAGTTCATGTTTATTTTGCAGAATGATAGAGAGGCAAAAGCTTCCCCAAGAAATGCCAGAACCATGCCTTTGATCCAAATTTACACTGATAAACTTTCATTTAGAATTTACTAGAATACTAGAACTGGAAGGAAATCAAACTAAGACACTGAAAAGTGTCCTTGACTCTTGGCCCAGCACTCTTCACAATGAAAGCCTGTGGGCTCTGACCCTTGAAATTTGGCAGTGACTCATTTGCAGGCTTGGGTGAGGGCTGGCTAGTTTGGCCTCACGGCACTCACATAATGCCCTGACTTGTATTTGTGACAAGACAAAAAAGAGTCTGGCACTTTTTCATATCTTCTTGGAAACCTAGAAATATTTGTACAATTCTCTGAATTTAAAGGAATGGAAGAAAGAAGAAAGCCAGATTCTCGTTTGTGAGTGCAGAATAAACTAGAAAAGAAGACAAATTAATAACCCCATTTTCCCTCCCTGTCACTATGTAGTGGTCTGAGGAAGAAGGGCCTCGTGGGCTGGGTAAGTGCATGGTAAGAAGCTAGGACATCTGAGGCAAAGATTCCTATATGTGAAGCTGAGAAGCTATTTTTTGGTCTCTCCTGGAATGCAGAGGATGGTGGTTTGTTCTAGTTTCATATAATCTTCAATTCTCACCTCCTAATGAACGGTATTCAGAATATGAGAAGATAGTTTCAGAATATACACATGTTCCTGAAACAGCCTGGCTCTCAAAGAGTTGTCAGCCGGACAGCACATCTTGGTCTCAAATTTAGTACTGTGCCAATAGCTTTCCTTCTAAGCACGCACAAAGGCGATAGCCCACAAAGAAACCCATCCCACCAGTGAGGAGGCAAGAGCCTTCTCTGCCCAAGTCTCTTGCAGAGATAGAAAATGATTCTATCTTGTTTGTCGATTCCGTTTCAGTTCAGCAGCCATTTTCCACACAGAGACACAACTGGACAGCAGTATCTCTTCTGGGAACTGAGATTCCATTTCGGGAAGAATTTCACTCTCTTTAGTCTCCATGTAACTCACCAGCGTGTCTCTCAGGCTGAAAAACCAAGGAACAAGAGACAGCGTTAAACAGTCATGTGACATAAGGAGACCATCACTGGTCACTTTTTCAGGTCGTCAGAGAACCAAAGTGCTCATGAAGGCCAGAAATAACGAGTCAACCAGCTGCTGAGTTACTGACCTGGCACTAGAATCCTGGGTTCAAGGTTCTAGTACATCCCTGCTGCTCCCCACACTGCAGTGCACATACCCTATGGGATGGAGCTCCCCTTGATAGGGGCCCCGTCAGATGGTTCTAAGCACTCTAGTAATACATCTGCTTTACAAAAAAAGCCTCGCCATTCAAAACAAGCTTATATTCATGTTCATGATTTGTTGATTTGTTCATGATTTGTATCCAGTTCATGATTTGTATTAACAAAGATCGTAAATTCTCTAGAAAAGGGATCTTCTTTCCCTACACTAAAAGTCCAGGATAGTAAAGACTTCTTGAATAAGTTCAAAGAATACAAATGTAAATAGGCATATGCCATATACATAATGGAGGAAAATAGCAATTACGAAGTGTGTCGGTGAGGAAAACTGGAGTTTGACTATCTATTTAGAAAAACAGTAAAGCTAAATCCCTACCTCAGGCCACACATAAAAATAATTGGTTAACAAAACAAATGTAATATATAAAACTATAAAAGCACAGGAAAAAACATGGGAGAATATTTTATAACCTTGGGATAAGACTCTTACAGGTATATTTTTCCTATAGAGTCCTTGTAGGAAAATTCTGTCAGATTTGGCTTTATAAAATTAAAGATAGAGCATTTGTAACATAACAGATAAAAGATTAAGAAAAAGACAAACAGCCCAAAAGAAAAATAATCATAAGATATCAAGAGGCAATTTGGAGGAAGATATACAAATGGCTGATAAATATTTTCAGCTTCACCAGTAAATAGGAAAATACAACAAGCAAAAATGAGATACCATTTTTGGGCCATTAGATTGGTAAAAATATAAAAGATGAATAATATCCAATGTTGGGTATTCTTATACACTATACATTGGCGTAGCTTTTTCTATCAAATTTAAAATGCACATCTCTCTGACGTAGGAAGTCCACTTGTTATAATGAGAATATATGACTTTTTTGCAATTGGTAATGGTAAATCAGCAGGAAACCAATTTCTGCAGTAACATAAGAATGATTTTCATGTCTGTGGAAGATCTCGGGAGACGTGGCAGAATGTTGTGTGTGTGCCTCGCTCAGCAGGCTTACAAGCCTGTACCTCCACTCAGGGTTGAAATTCTCCGCGGTCTTGGGGTTCTTCAGCTTCAAGATCATCATTTCGTGAAGTTCCAGGAGGAAGGCATCCAGGCCAATCTGATTCAGGAAGGTGTTGAGCAGTTTAACATTTTCAGGGCTGAGATCAACTTTGTACCTTGGACTGATTTCCCCAAATGGCTCCTGGAATGAAATAACGACACATGACACACGGAAGCCTGGGAAGGGAGCGTGCGGCTCCCTTGGTCCAGGTGGACAGGAAGAGGCCAGACTCACTTTTCTCAGTCGAAGCAGATGTTCAGACTTGTGGGCAGAGAGGAACTGCCAGAGGGAGATGGTGTGTTTTAACTGGCATCTGTTTAAGGCCTGAAAGAGAACAGAACTCCTGAATAGGAGGTGCTGTTTTCACTTGGCCCTGCACTGATTCCACCTCCCTCACTATGGAGGCACCTCTGCTTCGTCCACTAATTCCCTGCCTCATCTCCAGAACGTCTCTGAAAGCCCTCTCCCCGCTGCAACATCTCGGGGTCCACCAGCGGCATGCAGTTTGCAGGCACGCCTCTGCATATTTGTGGCACTGAGTCTAGATTCTTAAGTTCCGAGCACATCTCCGCCTTTCCCATCAGTGTGTTCTGATTACACTGTGGACTGGCTGGGGGAGGGGGTGTTCTTGCCTCCCCTCCTTTTCAGGGGCTGCTTAGATCAGTACTCCCTGGGTGGTGGTATCCCAGTAGGAAGTGGGGAGACGATGGAGGGGGACAATGCTGATTTCCTTTGGAGAGAGGCTGACATGAGACCCACCTTTGAAACCTGTGAGGCCTGATCACCCATCCGCAGCATGTCTTGGATGTACACATTTAAGTGCATGTTTGGATCGCCCCCAGCTGTGCTCAGAAACCCCAACGTGACTTCTATGGCAGACAGAGCGTCACAGGCATCGCTGTAGGACTGCAGTTGTCCTCTGATGGCACTGATGGCCACGTTGGGGAGGGGGCTCTAGGAAGTCAAAAGCAGGATAGAGTTCATGGTTGGGGGGGCTTCCTGTGCACTGCTACTTGATAAGAGTGCTTACCTTCTTCACTGCTAAGGCCACAAAATGGGACAGACTCTCTAACTTAAAACAGCAGTAGGACTTCCCTGGTGGCACAGTGGTTAAGAATCCACCTGCCAGTGCAGGGGACACGGGTTCAATCCCTGGTCTGGGAAGATCCCACATGCCGTGGAGCAACTAAGCCCATGCACCACAACTACTGAGCCTGTGTGCCGCAACTACTGAGCCCGTGTGCTGAAACTACTGAAGCCTACGTGCTCCACAACAAGAGAAGCCACCACAATGAGAAGCCCACGCACCGCAATGAAGAGTAGCCCCTGCTCACCGCAACTACAGTAAGCCCGCGCGCAGCAACAAAGACCCAAAGCAGCCAAAAAAAAAAAAAAAAAAACAAAACAGCAGTAGTTAACACTTGGTGCTTGTTAAGTATCAGCAGTATTTAGGTATATTACAGAAAGAGAGATGAACTCACTGAATCCTCAAATTAACTTTGTGAAGATATGCATATGGACATATACATACATACAAACCACACACATATACGTCACACAGACCCCCCCCCACACACACACAACACACATAAACCAGAAAAGCAGGAATAAATAAGTTCTCTGGACCTTTTGCATCAGCATACACAGTCATGACATCATTGCTAAAAAACTACAAGCACAAGATTTCAATCTGTTTATACTCAACAAGAAAACTTCTGCTGATCTGCTGTCCTGTTTGCCCTCTGGAAAAAGCACCGGGCTCTGAACGTAGGGAGGCCCTGAAACTCTTTGGTGCTCATGGCAAATGCCCGGAGTGAGGGTGGAAGAGTCCTAACATGGATGGAAACACTCTGATAAGACAGAGGCACATGCAAATAAGATTGATCATCATCACCTGTGGCATTTTGTTCTTTATGTCCATGAAGAGACGTTCATAGTTCCAGTCACGTCTGTATACCAGAGTGGGTATTCCCTAAAGTGAGAAAGAAAAAAGTCTTTGGAAATGGAATCCACTGTGGAGGTTTCCATCAAATGACAATATATGCCTGAGCAGAAACTCAAATGTAGTCCCATGCTATTCAGTGCATCACCAGGCAAAGCAGGCAGCTCCTTGTTGCCACGTGATGTCCGTGTTTAACCCGTAATCTATGGAAACAGTGACATGAAGAACCCAGCCTGGCCTTTGTGGCCAAGCAGATACCGTCACATAGAATACTGTGGCCTGCAGACCGCCCAGGGAAGTAGGTCATGAGGACCTCCCAGTGGGACACTGAGCACAGACTGAACGAGGGGGCACTCTGCTAACAGGGAGAGCAGAGTGAATTAAAAGCAGCCTTGAGCTCAAACAGTTCACAGTCTAACTGCGGGCAGGGAAGGAGCATAAATATACTGAAGTACCATACCCTTGACTGGACCTGGAAGGAGCAAGTACAACCCAGGTAAAGAACAGATGGGGAAGTGCAGGGTGCATTCAGGGGAGGGAGAGTGATCCAGTATGTGAGGTTATGGGGTTCAACGTGGGGAAGTGGCTCGAGACAGGGTCAGGGCAAGGCCACAGGGCCTTTTGTGCCACATGCGCATCAAGGTTATCCAACAGGGTGGTGGGATGCAGATCTGGATGTAAGAAATGTGGGCTAAAGAGCCTGAAGGCAGGGACCAGTTGGGAGCTACCGTAGCAGTGGAACTTAAGGACAGATGCTTTGAACTAGAGCAGTGGGCTCTGGTGGTGAAACGGGGGTGCCTGATGGCTATGGTGGTAAAACGGGGGCGCCAGATGACAGACTGTGTGTGCAGACTAAAGGAAAAGGGGGAAAACAATGAGGTTTTGGTGGTGCCATTAATTATGGCATAGAAATCCGGACGATGAGTCCATTGAGACCTGCAGACACCCTTGGGGTAGTGAAGTGTGGATTCAGATGCATAGACAGCTCCGGAGAGCCGTCAGCCCCGATGGCAGGGGTGGTCATGGACACTGGGGGTGTGGAAGAAGGGTCCATTGGTCCCTCCTCACTTTGAAACCACTGTGATCAAAGCCACACTCAGGGCAACTTTTGCAAAACAGACACGCCGACCACATAAATACAGCAGGTCAGCCTTGCCTTGAGGGTTAGCCTGGGCTTGCCCTGCAGGAAGCGGCTGATGATCTGGCGCTGGATCTTCTCCAGGTCAAACTCCTGCAAGGTCTCCCCGCCCTGCTCCACGTGGTACTGGCAGTTGGAGAGAATTAGTGGAATCAAGTCCCGCTCCACTTCGTAGCTGATGATGTGCAGGTCGGCGACCTCAGAGGCATCGATGGAGTAGCTGGGGGACAGATAGATAGAGCTCAGCACTCCAGTCATGGCCTGGGGATATGGAGTCAGCTCCTGTCTGATGTTGCCACGGGCTGTGCAGGTGAAGGGACATGCAAATCTGTGACACTTGTGAGCGTGGCCGAAGGGTATCTGTTCGAGAAAGACCCGAAGCCTGGCTTGCTGTCCCCAGGCCTGGGGACCCTGCTTCCCTGCTTGTGCCGCCTCAGAAACGACTTCCTGGGCTGAAAGGGCGTCCCCTGCTGTGGGCCTGCACACTCACCTGTTGTCTTCCTTGGAGAACTTGTCTACTGCGTAGACAATTTCGTTGTGCAAGTTAATCAAGTAGCTGACTAAGGCGGTGGAGCAGAGGCCCAGGCCCTGGCGGCGCGGCAGGAATGACTTCAAAGTCAGTGTCCAGATCGAGGTTTGCAGCTGCAGTAGTCTTTAGGCAGCTTGATCTCACCTTTAAAACGACAGAGCGGCAGTCACCTCCCTGCTGTTTCTTTCACAGCATCAGGACTGGGAGCCCACCACGGTGGGAGCGGGGGCAACGCAGAAGCCACCTCAACAGAACAGAGCTGGGAACCAGGGGTGCTTTTGCTTCCCATCTCTATTTTATGTGCTGATAAGTTCAAATGTTCTCAACTCCTTTTGATACCGTATTTATAGACTCAAGAGGACTGAGGGTTTGCTCTTCCTGATATGTTATGCACTCATCTCAGACACCCCACCAAGAGTCCTCAGATCCAGCATTAGATGCACACGGCATGGCACTGTGCAGACGCGGAACAAGAAGAGTTAGGCTGGAGAGAAAGGGCCTTCAGAGAGGTGCTCCCGTAATGTTTAGTGTTAAAGGGGATTTGACACTTACCATTGGTCTCCAGCGATCGCCTCAGCTTGTTCCATGTCGACAGAAAGATACTGATTCTGTTGCAGGATAACTGCTTCAGCCCATCTGTCAAACAAAACACTTGTCAGAACTCCGAGATAACACCTACCCTGTCTAACTCTGTTGGTCAAACTAACAGAGTTACTTGCTCTTTGACCCCTACCTTCATGCCATCACCAACACGTTCTAAATGCTGTTTAAGCTAAAGCTGAGTTTGAGGAACCAGAGAGGGAGGTGCTTGTCTGTTACAGCAAAAGCCTCTAATGTGTCCCAGGGATTCACAGCACCTACTGCTTTGTGCTACAAGCTTAGGGTACAGAGCTCACATTAGCCCTGAACTGGAGTCTCCGAGTTGGACTGATCCTTTTGAACCACAACATGGATCGTCCTGATCCCCTATAAGAGCAGAGACCTACCTGAATTGTGACTGCTAATGAAACTTCTGATGGATTTGTATTCAACTTCTGAAACATTCTGGAATCGTTTCACTAGATTCCTTTGCAGGGCCAGAATCTCAGGCAAGAATTTCACCAGTCTCAGTTCTGCTTCCTAGAGAAGGGAAGACCACCAGGAACACTTTTTTTTTTTTAATCAGTCATCAATTTTATACACATCAGTGTATACATGTCAATCAGGAACACTTTTTAATGTACTGGGGAAACAGACTTCAAGGCTGGCTCAGGACATGTATTTGTAGTTTAATCTGGTCAACATGCCATTTTACATGATGACACATAATGATACTTGAGAATGGGGAACAGGCCACACCATTATGTCAGCAAGTACCTAGTGACTGCTTACAACGTGTTGGCCAGTGTTCTTCTACCCTCTAGAGGTTGGGGAGCAAACCCGTAGGGCCGACACGTCAAATGTGTTTGCCAGAAGCTGATGAAAGAAAGCAGCCTCTTGAGCCCATGAGATGGGCTAGGTGTGGAGAGGAGCTGCTGAGAGCAAGAAGACCAAGCTTTTAGGCAATGATGCTTGGCGCTATTCCGGTGTCGTTCTGAAGACCTAGGACCTAAGCTTCTTCAGTTTAATGGACCTGTGCACATCAGTGACAGATCACAGTATTAACACAATGGCCTTCCCACTGGGAACTCATTTTCATTATCTGACCCACAGAAATTTCTGAGTCATCTTACTTCTTCCTAGACTGCATACATTGGTCCATGGAGGGAAATGATTGGAAAATCTATTGTAGAGAATAAAAGTTCAAATGGATTAAAGTTAGGAACCGTGTGTAACTCTGGTTCTAAAAGATATGACACACACTTTACTGCTCTCCTCCCCACAATCCCACCACCACCCTCACTCCGAATGGTTCAGGAACAGGGAAGATTCTTTGTTTGTTTGATTTCGGCTGTGCATCCTCAACTCGAGATTTTTTATTCAACAGACACTCATTGGTGACTAACTGCTCCAGGCACTGGGGGAAGGGGTGAAGATGAACAGACAAAGGAAACATTTTCATTGTATTCCTTCTTGCTGAGTGATTGGGAGAGACCCTCCTGGCCCTCAAGTTCTTTACAGATACCTGCTAATTCCAACTCGTGTACATATTTCACCTGTGACTTTATGTTTCAAACAACTCATACAGATTGATGTGTTTAGAGATGTCTGCTCTATCCCTGAGTCTTCTGCCAGAGACATTCTATTCAAAAATCAAAGTAGTCTGATGGCTGTCCCATCCTCAGGACTAATCAGACTAAATGAGAGTGGGGCCTTCAGGTCTCCAGGGGACATGTAGGCAGCGTTCACGGCGAGGCAGCCTCACCTTCTGTAGGAACTTCCAAAGGATGGGCACTGTTTCTTTGCCATTCTTCTGCTCCACAATGTGCTGGAGGTACTCAATGGTGATCCTTTTCCTGCAGCTCCACATCTTAGAGCAGTGAACCACGCTATTCTGGGGCAGGTGGGGCAGGAAGGCCACCGGATCACCATACACGATTTTGGCCACAGGGTTGGAGCTGATGCGCTCATCTTGGCTGATCCGAGTGTTCACCGCCAGGAGGGTTTTATCTAGATGCTAGGTAAGGAAAGCGACATGGGATCTGGAAATGAGATGCTACTGCAGACAGGCTGGACACCTAGTGACCTTACCAGTGGGCAGATTCAGGGACCCGCCCTCCTCGTTTTAGCCCGTAATCAAATATTCATATTTGCCATCTTTTATTATAATTTATGTGATCCTTATTTGTAGGATTTTGTCTCCCCAAACAGAATAAGTCTCAGAGACCTATATTTAATTAATTAATTCATCATTCATTTATTTATTGATCTTGCCACACAGCATGTGGGACTTAGTTCCCCGACCAGGGATCAAACCTGTGCCCCCTGCAGTGGAAGGCAAGGTCTTAACCATGGACCGCCACGGAATTCCTCAGAGACCTTTATTTTATTACCATTATTTACTTGATGACTTCTATTTCCGATGGGCCTAGTTACTCTCAGTAACATTCTTAATCTGACAGGGTTTATTTCTCTGCCTCTTGCTCTCACATTCTGCTGTAAAAAGTAACGGAGAGAAAACTAGTGCCTGCACTTTCTGAACTCCCCAGTAATTCCTCAACCTGACACACTGACCAGCCTTGGGAGGGGACAGGATGGGTGGGGGCAACAGGAGGGTGGGGTGACCACATAGAGAACACCTAAATCTGTGGCTTAGCCTAGGGCTTCAATAAGGGACACCTCCAGAAGGGACAACAGACCGAGCACTCAGTAGAGGCACAGGAAACACCCTCCCACACTTTCCCAAAGTAGCCCTGTAGCTATGCATCACTTACCTTTAGTTCAGGCAGAATAATAGTCTCAACAAGCTTTTCCCAGTTGTTCCTCTCTTCTCTGGTTGACAATTCTGCGCCAAAATTTAAAGACCCTACAAAGAAAAATGTGTCTGTTACCCAAGAAACAAAAGCAGTCTGCACAAACACTAAATAAATGTTAAATTGAAATAATGCTCCTTTTGGAGGCGGGGGGTGGGGGCGGATTTATCTTCCTAAATTAACCTGAGCATTTAAAAATGGTTCCTGCTGCTACCACCAACCTCATGATCTTCATGAAGAAACTAAGAACTCTAAAAACTCTAACCCACATAATTATCATCTTAAAACCATTCTGAACAAAATTACTGAAAGGACAGTACTTTAAATCAGAAGCCCAGGGGCAAAATAATGGTGGCCAGTGGTAGCACCAGCTGCCTCAGCTGCTGCCACCTGGGCTTGAGGACGGAGGTGGGACCGTGTGGATGTCCGCGTGATGCAGAGTGCTGTGGAAACTGTTGGCATGCTTCTAGAATTTGGTCACTTTGTCAGTATGATACTGGGTGAGCTTACCTAGTTTGAAATTGCACTAGAATGAGAGGCTTAAAATAAAATAAAGTTTTGCTAAATGGAAAATATATACTGATGTTGGTTTCTGGCAAAAAAGCTCCTGAAGTGGGAATGGATTTTCTTGTGAAGTAGCAGAACTTTTTACTGCTATTGTTATTATTTTAAATAACATTGTCATTACAGTGGTAATTTTAAAAGATTTTTGCAGATAAGCAAAAAGAAAACAAACTGTTCTTAATTCCACCACTCAGAGATAACCCTCTTACTAACTTGTCTTACAGACCTTTTCTTTCTGTGTGGATTTTAAATTTTAAAATAGAAAAATTCGCTCAGCGAACATAATAGATAGCCTGCTTTTTCACGTTAACAAATTATGGACCACGTACATATATTAAGTCAGCCCACAACTGCAGTATTTTTTTAGGAAAAGCAGATGCTGCCCCCCTAAAACAGGACAGATGTACAAAGAGACCAAGTTCCAAGCACTTATCAAACATCAGTCTCTCTGATGGTGATGTTTCTTTAACACACATCACCTGTTTTGGACGACAACAATACGTTCCCCATACAGTGGGTAAACCTACAACCAAGGCTGACTTTTGAAACTAAAGCCTCCCAAATACACTGCATTTAACACTCTGAGCACACCCAGCAGGGGATCAATGGAAGGCCCGGCAGGTCCCTCTCCTCCCCCACTCTCTGGAAGGTTGCATGTCTCCTGCTTCCCCTTCCTCTCCCTCTGGGGTCAGGACGTGGGCGCTGCTCCTCTGCTGGCTGTGCCCCACGCCCCCTCGGCCCCATGCCCGGCTCCTCACTGTGGCCCTGCTCTCCGAGGAGGTGGCTGAGGACAAGATGCACCACGCTGGCGGTCTCGTCTGCGCTCCTCCCAGCGTCTTCATTAACTGCTCCAGGTCTCTCTGGATATGCTGCAGCAGAAACCCTTTGGATCCCTCACCGGAGGCTTAATGATGTTCATCAAAGCCTGTGGGGCAAGGGGGACAAAATGTCAAGCAAGATCTTGTTTGTGGAGGAGATGCAAGTTTCAGGAGAGGTCAGGACGGGGTGAAGAACCAGCCCCGAGCCAGAGGACAGTCTCTAGGAGGGATGTCAGTGTGATTCAAACAGCGGTGGCGAGAGAAGGCTCAGGAGCAGAGATGACCACAGTCTGAAAACAAGTGCCTTCTATATCCTCAGTGTGAAATAAAGAATTTTCAAAGCCTGAACTTTTGCTATCAACGGTTAATTAACTTAGAGGAAATGCAGCCTGCTCTCTTTCTTCCCCAGAGCTGCAGCAAAGACAGGTAAAATCACGGTTATTTTAGCCTCTCCATTCCCAGGTGTGGACCGGAGACATAGAGCTGTTCATTAAAATTGATTTTACATAATCTGACAAGTAGTTCCCCCTTACCACCATAGACCACAGTGAGAAAAATTAGGATATGTGAATTTTATATTATGTTGCATTAGGTAACAATGACATATTTGACATCCACAACAGGTGGCCTAGAACTTTTTATTTTTTTCAACTATTTTAATGATTTATTAAACATTTAAATGATTTATTAAAATTTAAAAGTCAAAGTACAAATTATAAGAATGACAATTAAAAATTCAGACCAAAATAGTTTAAATAATGCTAAATTTTTTATTTCAATTTTGATTTTAATTAAACCTTTTAAAATATTTTCAGGGCTTCCCTGGTGGCGCAGTGGTTAGGAATCCGCCTGCCAATGCAGGGGACACAGGTTCGAGCCCTGGCCTGGGAAGATCCCATATGCCGCGGAGCAACTAAGCCCGTGCACCACAACTACCGAGCCTGCACTCTAGAGCCCGTGAGCCACAACTAGTGAGCCCATGCACCACAACTACTGAAGCCCACGTGCCTAGAGCCCGTGCTCCGGAACAAGAGAAGCCACTGCCAAATGAGAAGCCAGTGCACCGCTACAAAGAGTAGTCCCCGCTTGCCACAACTAGAGAAAGCCCTTGCGCAGCAACGAAGACCCAACACAGCCAAAAATAAATAAATAAATAAATAAAATTTTAAAAATAAATAAATAAAAAATATTTTCGTATTAAGTGTTTTAATTCTAATGTTCGATATCCATCTAGTTGTCAAAGTAAAGAATTGGTATCATATACAGTTAACTTGAGGTCATATTGATACCACCCTGCTGGTTATCTTTTACAATTATTTCCTTTTTTAAACTTTCAACGAGTTACTTTTAGAATAAACCTTATGCCTCCTATGGAAAAAAAAAAAAAGAATTCATGTCAGGCTTCAACATGTTTCATCTGGACCTACATGCACTAATAAATGTAAGCTAATAAGATTTGTTTTATATTGTAAAGCATTCCTTGTGTGTTACTATTGCCAATAATATTCTAATCCATGAGAACACCTAGAACCACAAATTGGACCTTCAAAGAGGAGTAAGAAAATAGTTACTTATTTCTACTAAGTATCCTAACTAAGGATACTTAGTTATCAGAGAAGCAGTACATTCATACTCTCTGAAAGGAAGGAGTGGACAAATTCATTAATCTCTTTTCCCTTACCCAAGCACTCTGCCACTCAGATCTTCCCCATACTCCCTAAATAGTTTCTGCCTCTGATGTCAGTAAGGGCACAACACACAAACCTCACAGCATTCAAACCCAGGAAGTAGTCTTGTGTTTCAAGGGGCAAAATCAGAGAACTCTGGAGCGGGAAAGGGTTTAGTCACAATGAAACCAAGCAGGACCCTGTAGGGCCTTCCCAAGAACTGGCTAGGACTTTTTAGACAAAAGGATTCACTGTGAAAAAAATTACTGTTGAAACTAAACACATGGTTCGGCAGTACAATGCTCTACCTGGGGACTTTGGGCGGCTCCCCAAAGCATAGCCAAATGAGTGAGTAGCCGGATGAGAAGGAAGACCACTGGGGACAGCTCTCGGTCAGATACCATGGCCTCGCCTCTCGGTGGTGGGTCTCCCAGCACGTGGCCAGTCTGAGTTCTGTCCATCTTGTTTCTGGAAAGGACAGGAGAAGACGGGGTGAAGGCTGAAGATCAGCATCTCTCCTCAGCTCTGGGGGCACAGTTCCCATTCTTAGCACCTGGAGACCAGCTTCAGAGTTTTGAAGAAAACAATGTTAAATTACATATTCTACTAAGCCTAGACTACTTTCCTATATTAGAAGACTTTTTTTTCGGGGAGGGGGGGGGCCACACCATGCGGCATGTGGAACTTCCCTGACCAGGGATTGAACCCATGCCCCCTGCAGTGGAAACGTGGCATCGTAACCACTGGAACACCAGGGAAGTCCTAGACCACTGTCCTAAGAGTCTTCTTCTTTATAGACTGACCTTTCTGGCTGACTAAAAGCCCACAACAGTGTAAAGTGGCTGTTTGTGAAACTAGTGGTTGCCAGTGGGGAGAGGGAAGGGAGGAGGGGGCAGGTGTAACGGTAGGGGGTCAAGAGGTACAAACTATTATGTATAAAATAAGCTACAAGGATATATTGCACAATACAGAGAAGATAGCCAATATTTTATAATAACTATAAATGAAGTATAACCTTTAAAATTGTGACTCACTAGATTGTACACCTATAACTTATATAATATCGTACATCAACTATACTTCAATTAAAAAATAATAATAATTTTGAAGGACTTCCCTGGTGGTGCAGTGGTTAAGAATCCGCCTGCCAATGCAGGGTACAGGGGTTCAATCCCTGGTCCGGGAAGATCCCACATGCCGCGGAGCAACTAAGCCTGTGCGCCACAAATACTGAGCCCGCGCGTCACAACTACTGAAGCCCGCGCGCCTAGAGCTTGTGCTCCACAACCAGAGAAGCCAATGCAATGAGAAGCCCGTACACGGCAACGAAGAGTAGCCCCCGCTCGCCACAATTAGAGAAAGCCCGCGTGCAGCAGCAAAGACCCAACACAGCCAAAAAAAAAAAAAAAAAATTTGAAAGCATAAAAAACTGGCTGTTTGTGCTAGTCCTGGGGCCATGTGTCAGGATGGAGGTCTGGACCTGCTTCTTCCACTGAATCATTGGGGGGTGGGGGGAGAAGGCAGGCCAAGGACAGTCAGAGTTTGGAATAGCTGACATTACCATGGGAATATGTACACACTGTTCTCCTTTTCCCAAATCAAAAACTGGGATCCAAGGTCTGGCAAAGGATTTGGCATCACACCCAGATGGGAGGTATAGTGTGATGGGTACATTCAGTTGCAAAGCTATTGGAGATTCTAGGACATTCTGATAGTTTATGGAGATAACAGATTAGCATATTTTCAACTGTGACAGCACTAAATGAGCTAGAATATATGATGAACGTAGAGAGGTCACACCTCCTATTAAGGGAGCATGTGTAACCATACTCATCTCATGAGCAAGTGTGGGATTATGAGATCAGATTTTTAGCTGGATTCTGAAGTATTTGATAAGATTGACTATGTCTCCTCTATTTTCTGAAAAAAAAGAGTAAGTTAAGAGAGTTATAAGTGACAGACTTAAATGTGCCTCTGAATTTGGTCACCTGTTATGTCAAGCAATTTCTACAGGGGTTGTGCCCAAGATTCAAATGGAAGACATCTGAATTAACAAGTATTAATAAGTATTAACGCATGGTCTGCTTTGCATAAGAGCCCAGTTAGCCAATGACAGATCAATGCCTCAATACTGAATGACCACAGGGACCTTGGCGTTGATATCAACAAGACCCAGGTCCAAATGTACAATAGCAATTGATACTATATTTAGTACTGATTTACCAGCTGGAATAGAAACAGCCCCAAAGCCCATGGTTTGACTACTTAGAAAGGAGATAGCATCTTACATACTCGATAACATGAAATCCATCCTTTGGTTTGTGATCAATCCCTCCAACTGCAGCACCACAGTCAATACAAAAGCTCTGTTCCATCGGCAAGCCACACTAGGATAAACACAAATGTGACCCCAGCTCAGTTTGGACAAATGCCATTGTGCAAATGAGCACATACTTACCACAGGAGGTGGCGGACGCCACTACGATTGCTTCCTTTAGCTTATGTGTGTGTCAGGTGGGGCTACAGGAGCCCTGGGAGACAGGGCAGGCACTCCATGCCAACTATGTTGTATGTGGGCAAATTTAGACTTTTAAAAATAGAGACAATTTAAGTTTTATTCCTAAGTAGTCACTCTATAGACAAATATAGAAAACTCAATCTTCCTTTCTCATATTCATCACTGTTTTCCATTCATTCCCCCACCTATCACACTGGCCTTACTGCTTTACTATCTAATGCCAGGAATACTATAGTAGCTTCCAAACTGATTTCCCTAACGCCATTTGGACTTTTTTATTTTTAAAAAATGTAACCATATGATTCACTACTTCCAAAGGCTCATTTTTCAAACTCAGACTGTGTGCTACTATATACACTGAATAACAGTCTATCACAAACCAAACCAGTCTCAGATTCCCAGACCACAGAATTTCAGGAGCAGTTTTAGGAAGGATCTATTTTAATCCTGTTTCACGGACAAGGAAGTGAGAAGCTCAGAAAGATAAGGTAAAATGCATATATCAGGTTTATCCTCCAGGTCGCTTATTTATTTATTAAATAACATTTGTCTGTTTCAATTCAATAGCCTGTTCTGAGCAAGTATGGATGACACTATGAAGGGTTCTGGCTAGATGCTTTGGGATTCAGAGATGAACAATACACAGATCTTCCCCCAACGGGCTTACAAGCTATGTGTCTCGTTTTCCTATCCTTTGGTATCTAGACCCTATCTCCCCCCTGGGATAGTAATCCAGCCTACGGTCTAGTCAACACTTTGTCGTCACATAAAGACCTGTGTCACTGATCTTGTGCTGCCGTGGCCAGGAAGGACGGCCAGCAGTGGTTCCTGTCCTGCAGTTTTGTCTTTCAAGGGACATTTGGCAATGTATGGTGGCAGTTTTGTTTGTCACACTGTGTGAGATGGGATACTACTGCCATCTGGTGAGTTGAAGCCAGGAATGCTTCTAAACCTCCAACAATGCCCAGGCCAGCCCCACAATAAGGCATTATGTCCACAGGGCTGAGAATGAGAAACCCTGGCTGGAAAACCTTAGTACCATTTGGATGTTTAGTCATAATACCTAGAATAGCCGGCAAAATGAGTCTGTGTTCCCCCGAAAGGTCCAGACCCTCATTATCCAACCTCCTCCTCCACAGCTCCCCTCCTCAGACCTGGAGGAACACACATTTTGAACCCCCCAAACCCTACCCTGAATACCAAGACTCACCTCGCCTACAGAGCACGCGTGACCATTGGGACATGCTGTTAAAAGAACAAGACACATGTTGGCTGGTGAGGTTTCACCTAATGACCCACGGTTAAAAGGGAAAGCTAACTCTCTCCTCTCTGGTCTAACCAAATGCTGATGTGGACTTGATGTCCCAAGCACATTACCAGAAATCTTGAACTTTGCTAGATATTAGAACTCATTAGATATTTGACACATACCAGGAGCTCAACTGGTATCACTGAAAAATAATGTCTGTGTTTAATTTCACAAAGCAAAGAGAAACTAGATTACAGGTTCATACCAGGCGTTACTTTTGGAGGCAGGGTGGATAGTATTTTATACCCTCCTATTCACTCTCTTTGATTTTTTTCTTTTTGCTATGAGCAGGTTTTATAACAACTTTTAAAACTAGTTTAAAAGATTATCTACTCAAGGCAACAGCAAAATTTACATAAAGTCATGGGTTATATTATTTTCTCCTTCAGTCCTATATTTCTAAAAGAACTATCTTTGGGTCAAAAACGTGGTTGTATTGTGAGCTGGCCCTTGACTGAGCCTCTCATGTGGTTCCCAGCATCCCCTTCTCCCCAAAGGGCATATTCCAGGGAACAGAAGTGCACCCTAAAGGACCCTTTCCCTGTGACTAAGAAAAAAATAATCTGGCTCATCTACAGTCAGAAGGGTACCAGTTCCTGCAGGCTGTTCATGTTCTGCAAAGGCAACCACGGCAGAAGGAGGCAGGCACATTAGGACCTTCGGGGACAAACCCATGGACCCCAATTCTATAACAATGTCTCATGTGGTTTCAGGATGCTCTTCAAAGCTCAGGAGTGGGATTCCACCTCAGGCCAACACTTACTGTACCAGTGGACTCCTTCCAGACCTATCCACTCCCTAGCTTGAGCAAGCAAGTCTTCAGGCATCGTTGGAAGAAAGGCATTCTGAAAAGTCAAAAGAACAGGGCTGGCTTTAGCTAAGTGAGCATATCGATGGGCTGTCACTGATCAGCAAGAGGCCTCGAGTAAGAACGTGACCTTGATTTTCTTTCTTCTTGACCTAAAAAGCTCTCTATGAAGAACACAGAACAGCTCCTTGTGAGATAACAAAGGGCAAGGCAAGTTTTTCACCATCATTGTGGACTAAAGGGTCAAGTGAGACAGAGGCAGATGGAGAATCTAGAAGATAAACAGGTTCAACAGTTTCTGAGGTACCGGCTGGGTCTCTAAAGATTTTCCTGTGAACGCGGATGCAATCATATCCCAATCTTACCGCCATGAGATCTGGGGAGAAGGCCAAATTCTTCAGGGGTTCCAAGACTTTGCTTTGTCCACAGAGAAGGATGGTTGCAACATGAACAGCCATTTCTATTACTGTCCTTTCAAGGCTGTTGTCCCCAGGACCCGTCCTCAGCAGGGGTAGTTCATTGTTCACAAGGGATATTGCAAAACGTCTGATATCAGGAGACAAGGTCTTTCTTTCCACAATGAATTTCTCCATAGCCTCACATTGCTGACAGGAAAGAAATTAAAATACAACAAAGCAGAATATCATGTGAATAGTGAGAGAAAACCAAAGGTTTGCTCTTATGTCACTCATACACTTTTGATAGCAAATACCTATCAAATATCAAGGTTAAGGGGAATTCCCTGGTGGTCCAGTGGTTAGAACTTCGTGCTTTCACTGCTGACGGCGCGGGTTCAATCCCTGATTGGGGAACTAAGATCCCCGCAAGACGTGTGGAGCAGCCAAAAATAAATAAATAAATAGATAGATAAAGTTATTTGCATTAAAATAACTTTGATTTTTTTTTTTTTTTAAATCAAGGTTAGGATGGCTAAATGGTTGCCGTTTGAAGGGAAATTATCTGGAGAAGAGAATTCTCCTCTACAAACAGAGAAACCACATACCCAAGCACTAGTCTTCATAATTTTGGAAAACATTATCTTATGTTCTTGACTGTGTTTTAACTGTTACTCTAAAAGCTTTGGATGAAACAGAAAGTAGTTGCTCCACATAAGAAGGCTGGAAACCCCAATCCTAGAATTTTAAAAATTTGGGATGTAACTGGTGTTTGTGACTTTAACCTCTATTCAAAAAGTCCCTCCAAATTATGAGACTATGAACACAGCCCTGAAGGCTGATACTTACCTGTGGCTTAGGATGGAGGTTTGCACTGTGGGATCTGTACAAAGTCGTGACCTCTCTAAAAAGTGCTAACATTAGGTGGGCAGCCTGCTGAGTTGTGGAGCTCCTGCAGGCCTGAAAAAGCAAGGACATCAAGTGAGACTTTTAAAAATCTAGCTCAGGGCCAGAATCCCATGTGATTCGTATATGAATATTGAATGAGATCAGCCCTTAAGCCTTGGAAAGGTTGAGGGAGCCTTTCCCAAGACCCTGGGCGCCTGGGACCCTGCACCTCAAGGACCATGTTCTGGAAAAACAACTGTTCATAAACATCTTAATATTAAACTCAATGCGTATTTATCAGACAGCTTACAACAGAAGTAACAGAGATCACCATCTGTTCTCTTTCTGACTACTTCACTGGTCCTAGAAACTTTTCCTGAGCACAGATATTTATTTCCTCTTTTCCCAGCAAAATGCCAGGGTAAACAAGGACTCAAAAAGGAAACACGACCAGAACAATTTACAGATTAGATTCTAAAAGCCCTGTATCTACTAAAATAAACACATGCATACGCCTCTATGGGAATTATGAGGCTACACAGATATAGGTTTTGCTTCCTGTGCCATCACGTATCAGAGCAGAGGCATCTTGGAGGAAGTGACTTTTTAGCAGGGTCTCAAAGAAAGTAATGGACATAAATGAATCAGAAAGGAGCTGCCGGTGGCCTCGTGCAAACCCACCAGCCCAAATCAACCACTGCCGCTCCCCTGTTTGCTAGGCGAGCCTGTGAGGCCGTGAGCGTAAGACTTCTGATGCAGCATGTCACCCTGTGGGGCCTCTTTCGCTGCATCATTTGACATCAACAAGACAAGATTTAGGCTCTGAGGGGCCACTGTGTACACAGAGCAGTCCCCCAGTCCGACATACCTCCAGAGCAGTCTCAATGGCCAGGGGCTTGCACTCCAGAATGGCTTTGCCCACTGCGTCGCGGAGAGCCTTGTAGCTGTCTCCATGCACCAGATACTGATCCATCTGGCCTGTATGGTCCTTCTGCAACCCCAGGAACACAGGGGTTAATCATGGTGGGGACAGCGTGAGGAATGCTTAGGAAAGAACCTTCTTGAAGGTAAAGGAACCAGGCAATCGTTAGAGGTTTAAAGGCAGCTGAACCCGGTTTCCGGGTCCAGACCGAGGCATGACATCCCACTGCTGTTTGGGAAGCACCTCCTCCTCAACAGATGAAGAGCGGGGAGTGGGTGAAAATCTGGGGGAGGTGACCTTGTGGCTGCTTTCCTTCTGCACTCAGAGTAGAGCACCGAAGGACTTCAATACGTTAGCCCTAAGCTCCAGTTGGGAGCAAACAAAAAGCCAGGATTTTTAGTGCCGTTTTTGTAACACCAGGACAGTAAAAATTCATTCATTTCTGAGCACTAGGAAAGGACCACTGAGCAGCCCTGAAGCCAAAATGGCTGCAACTCTGTCATCCTTAGTCCTTTCCTATCTCGCCTGCCAAGGATAAAAAGGGCTTATTCTGAAAGCTGAAGGAATTTTTTTTTTAATATTTATTTATTTATCTGGTTGTGCCAGGTCTTAGTTGCGGCATGCAGACTCTTAGTTGCGGCATGCATGTAGGATCTAGTTCCCTGACTAGGGATCAAACCCGGGCCCCCTGCATTGGGAGCATGGAGTCCTCACCACTGCATCACCAGGGAAATCCCTGGCTGAATGACTTTTAATTTGCTAAAAGCCAAAGCCACAGAATCATTCTTTTGCTTTCCCTGTGTCAAACTCTATCAGAAGTGATGCCTACATGTGCTGTGCAGGTAGGTGACAAACACATCACACATACACACGCGCGCACACACATATCCTTCCCCTAGGCAGGCGGTCTAAACGTGATCATGAGCTGGGTCAATCAACTGAAGCACAGAGACAGAGGAGAAGACCAGAACAGATGCACACATTTTCCGTGATGGATGTGGGAGAAGGTCAGGGAGGAATGCAGGAGCAGCAGCCCCGCTCCTGGGCTTGGGGGGCGGGCAGCGGAGCTGAGACAGCACAGGGACTGCCGGGACCACCCTGCTTACCTGCTGTGCAATGACTCCCCTGGGAAACACCCAGTGGGCCGGATGGCCCTGTCTCGAGAGGCTCTGCACAAACTCCATCCCCTGCTGGCTAGTGAGCTTCCTCACCAGGTATACTTGGTACCAGTCATTCTGGACCCGGGCACAGAAGTGTTCCACCTGCCGCAGGTAGCGACGCTTCTCCTCCGCCATCTCTGCAGAGCCAACAAGAAAGGCTGAGTGACGGCTGAGGGTACTTGTTAGTTAACTGTCTGGAACAGAGGCTAGTAAAAGCTCCGGGGCCTCCCCTTTAGGAATTCACAGTGGAAGAACTAATCTAGAAGAAAGGGGACATGGTACAGACCAGTATTACTCTGAGAACCAGCTTCCCACACTTCCTGAATTTCTAAATCATGGGGGCTCCCGGCCTGTGGTCAGGAAAGTTTGGGAAGAAGACCTGCCTGAGCCGTCCTGAAGCTCAGAGAGGATCTCAGAAGCCTTGTCAAGACAGAGGCGGATGCGGGCCATCTCCTGCAGGTACTCCACCGAGGCCTTGCCAGCGGGCTCCTGGCTGCATCCCACCGGTCGGTACGTCTTAAGGAACTGGCCTTCCTCTCTTAGGTATTTCAATTCATCACTTATGAAGAAAGTATTATTCCTCTCATGTATTGAATCCTAGGGAACATAGAACCAGAAAGAAAGGATATCATTCTTTTCTATTTGCGAGTCCCCCACCTTCGCAATTTCTACAGTGTGGTCGTGGAGAATGCAGGAAGGATAAAGAACAGTGCTGTGGGTTTGAGTGTACATTTTTTGAATCACGGAAAACTAATACCCCTTTTTATTTTAGTGGCAAGAAGGAGGGGAAAAAGAAAAGCTATGATGAAAAAATTTTTTATCTAATATTATTTTTTCATACGCATTGTAAGATTTTTGGGAGTAAGAAAATATGAAGAGAATAAAAATTAAAAGTATTCACAATCTCACCACCTGTATACAACTTTGGTGGCATATTCTTCTATGCTTTTTTTTCCCCTCATGCACATGCACATAAATGCCAATATATACAACTGCTGAGGGCAGAAGCAATGTTTTTGAAACTTTTTTTTCCCCTGCATGGAGCAGAGCATCTGTTAATGTTACCACCTAATTTATACTCTGTAAATTTTCAGAAAAACACTATTCCATCACATAAACCACATGGTTTGGAGAGTTTGAAAAAGAAATGCAGGGCGGTGATAATCAGCTTACCTCCAGGCAGTTGCTAAAGAGCACATACAATTCAGCTTTATCTTCAGCCAGGAATGGTTTCTTTTCTAACTGGGACAAATAAGCCTGAATATAATCCTTCACTTCACGGAAGCTATGGAAGGAGAAATATTATACCTGGTTAGTTCAGGTCTGGAAACTCATTTTGCCCAAAAAAAAAAAAAAAAAAGGTATGTATGTATGTATCTATCTGCCTGTTATCCATCCCCCCTTTCCTGTATAATTATATATATATACATACATACATGTGTATGTATAGTTTGTAACACGATTTTATGATGACTATTCTAGCACTAACTTGGAGGAATATAAAATTCCCTACTTTAGACTAGCTGTTCTCAAACTTTTTGGCTCCAGGAATCCTTTACAGACTTAAAAATTATTGAGAACCCCAGAGAGCTTTTGTTTCTGTGGATTACATCTATTGATATTTATAGTATTAGAAATTAAAACTGAAAAAATTTGAAATTATTTATCAATTCATTAAAAATAACCATACTAAACTCATTACATATTAACATAAATAATATTTTTAAAAAGGTTTTCCAAAACAAAAATTCATTAGTAAGAAGAGGGGTACTGTTTTTCATTCCTGCAAATCTCTTTAACACCTGGCTTAACAGAAGTTCGCTAGATTCTCAAATCTGCTTCTGCTTCTAATTGGTTGCACTATATTGAGTTATATGAGGAAAATCTGGTCTCACACATTATGTAGCTGGAAAAGGGAGAAATATTTTAGTAGCATTTTCAGGTAACTGCGAATATTCTCCTTTGACACTACACCAAAACTTGATAAATGATAATTTCTAAAGGTTAGTTGCAATGTGCGATCTGAAACCCTATCAATGCACTATTCATAGTCAACTACATTAAAATCAAATGGTCTGCAGTGCACTTCAAATGGATTTCTTTTTGATCAATGCAAAATTCTCTGACATCAAGCATCAGTCACTTCAAAAATACCGGCTCACTGAGCTGTGCAGACCTGGCAAATGTTGACACATTTTTATTTTATGATATATTTAAAAAAACCTCACATTTATTATCATCAAAAGGTCTGTACGTATTAGAAAGCTGATAGGCTCCCGGTGGAGGATACAAGTTTTCCAAATTTTTATTTTAATTTTTTTTAAATGTATTTATTTTTTTGGCCACACTGCATGGCTTGCAGGATCTTAGTTCCCCAACCAGGGATTGAACCCAGGCCCTTGGCAATGAAAGCATGGAGACCTAACCACTGGGCCACCAGGGAATTCCCTCCAAAATTTTAATATTTGCTTAAAAGCTTGAATTTTATCATTAGCAACAAAACCATCAGTTGTCTTCCTTGATGTGACAGGCTCACATCACTTGGTTTCAAGAAAACACCTGCCAAATGCCCAAGTCTGAATAAGTGTTGTTTGTCAGTCATTCTTTCAAGTACAAGTGGTATTCCACAGAAAAAGCAGCCAAGTTAGCATGTAACTCAAAAACCGCATGAGTGGTTTTCCTTGAGATAACCCTGTACCTTGGTGTGCAGCCGGAGTGCTTTGTGTGCATCTCTCATTTCAACAGAATATTAAAAAGTCATATCCTCAAAGGTGGAGATTTAATAAAATTAAGAATTTTTATAGCTTCGTCAAGGACATTAAGTGAAATTGGCATTTTTAAAAACTATATGTGCTTGGTGGTGACGGAAACAATGGCCACTACCAGGGTTTTCCTCATGCTAAGATGCTAGCAGATTCACCCTTCATTACTTTAGTAACATTAAATATCAACAAATATCAACACGTTGAAAAAGCCAGATAATATCTTAGTGTTATTTGCAGTCTCGTCAATGTTGTCCCACGCACGGGTCTGCCTAAAGAATGGATGCCTACATTTCCACAAAGTATGTCTAAGTCTGGTCTGAGTGATTTTTTTTTCTTCTTGGCTGCATTGGGCCTTCATTGCTACGCACGGGCTTTCTCCAGTTGCAGTGAGCGGGCTTCTCATTGCGGGGGCTTCTCTTGTTGCGGAGCATGGGCTCTAGGCGCACGGGCTCAGTAGTTGTGGCTCACAGGCTCTAGAGCGCAGTCTCAGTAGTTACTGCACACAGGCTTAGTTGCTCCGTGGCATGTGAGATCTTCCCGGACCAGGGCTCGAACCCACGCCCCCTGCACTGGCAGGCGGATTCTTAACCACTGCGCCACCAGGGAAGCCCCCTACAGATCAGCTTTCTAAGAATTTTCTAAAATAGCATAATTTGACAAGACCATTGAGCTGAAGCACCATATGGGCTTCTCTGTCCATTTATAGAATCAGAGAAACTTAAGAGCTGAAGCAAAACTTAGACAACATCAAGGGCAAGGAGGGTGAGGGGAGATTCTAACTTATCATCCAAAAAAAACACAAAACTTTGTAGCTGTGGAACTGAGATGAGAACCGCAGATTCCTGACTCCCGACTTCCCGCACATGTCACAACACCTTGCACCCTTCCCCCAAATCTGTCTTCTTCTTCCTAACCACGTGCTTGTAGGCATACTGAACTCATAGCCAGTATGTGAATATGTCAAGGACACAACCCATACAGATAAAGGAACAAGGGGGTCTCTTGCTGAAAAAGCTTCCCCAAATCATGAACTAGCTACAGGTTCTGCAAAGAATGCTTGGCAGCAAAGAAAAAGCCACGAAGAGAATAAAAAGAAGTCAAGGCGTGCTAGAGGCAAATCCAAGTTCGTGGTGCTCACCTGTACTTCAAAAGCAGTTTCAGTACCACTGAGCGGATGACAGGGGTCTTATCCACAACGTCATCAAAAGGAGAAAGAGATTTTGTGTGTTCACGGCGTCCTTAAACCAGAAGGAGAAAGGTAGATCATCGTTCACATCAGACATAAAGAGTGAGATGAAGAACTGAATTTTTAAGTCTATAGGAAGAAAGCCACTCACTTTGGGAAGCCTCTCGAAAGAGCTCCTTCTCTACAAAGAGTAAAGACAGCAGAACATCGACCACATCCTTCTGAGGTGGAGAATTGTCTTTGAAGCACATGGTGGAAACTAGGTCCACAAAGAAACTATTGCACATCTGCCGGAAGCGAGCATGTTTCTCGATGACCTCCCTTGGGAATCATTGAAAACCACAGTCAAAAGGCTTGTAGAATGTGTTCCAGAATCCCTCCCTACAGAGTGCTTTGGGATTTGGACAGCATTTTTTTTTTTAATTAAAAGATCCAAGTATCTCCTTACACTGATTAGAACCAGTCTCCAAAACTGCAGACAGTACATACACTTGGCTCTTTTGAGAAACACTTTGACCATTTGGACCATCTAGCAATAGCCTTCATATCCCAAGAGTTTCTCAAAGATCCCATCCACTGGGTTTGCCTTGGGCTCCACTTCAGGAGGCATCAGAATGGAGGGAAATGGGAAGGAAAACCAACCACTTAGGCTAATTTTAACTACTGCCTTGAAAGGCACTTAGCCAGATAAGAGCTAGCTTTATCCTCAGGACACAGAACATGGAATAGGTTTACGTATCAAGAGGATACAAATTTACATATCAAGAGGATAAACCAGTTGCATCTAAATTCTTTGAGTCTCTTGTGATGGCTTTATTTAGTTTACGACCCTCTGGTTTATTTCCTCTAATTTTTCTATCTCCCTAATCTGTACACATGTATGTCTTGAGGAGAGGATAATTTTCAGACACTAGGTGTTCATAAAGGTACATAAGTAGTTAGTTGTCTTTCTTAGAACACTTCTCTGTCAGGCTTTCTAAGATTAATAATTATATTTCTGAACACTGTATTTGCAAAAAAGGAAGAAAAAAGAGGAAGCTTTCTCAAGAGAAAGGGTGTTTTACCGGTGCTCCTGGGAAACAGAAGGAGAGAAGCTGTCTGGCAAGTCAGCTAAACAATAGGGGCATCCCATCTGCCCTTGGGTGATGTGAACCTTGACGCAGCGCTGGCAGAATACATGGTCACAGGGCAGGCAGACAGGATCCTGTGCATCTCCCAGGCAGATGGGGCACGGCTTCACCCCAAACCTAGAAGCCAAGAAGGGTGACCAATTCTGAAGCAGAGAAGCTGGCCGTGAGAAGCAAAAAATACAAAAGGTTCTGAATTCTCTCCTTTGCAGATCCCAAACCCAAGATCTTACCTGGTGAGGCTCTTGCTGACCTGGTCCTTACATTTACAAAGAGTGGTCATCACTGCGACGAAAGGCCTGTGAGTCTTGATGTCAGAGTCCTCTTGCAGGCACTGAAGGAGAAAGGCAGCGGGAGGAGGAGGGAAGCTAATTAGCAGTGAAGAAGGGCAGGAGTCAGCCAGGGAACAAAGGCTACAAAACACATCCCCTCTGCTGCTGGCGAAGCTGGGCAGTTAGGGCTCTGGTGTCTGCAGTGCAAGGCTTTTTTTATTTATTTAGCAGTTTCTTTAACTTTGAATGCCCTTTGTGACTATGCTGCTTTGGGGAGAAGGTCGATATTCTCGGCTTCTGATTTTTCCCCTCTTCCTCTTTTTCTTTTAAGGTCTATTCCCCTCCTCCCGTTATGAGATATTTCAAACTATAAAGGATAATATAATGACCATCTGCGTATCCACCAAACTTTAAGTAATCATAGCATTTTTTTTGAATATGTGCTTTATCAGTTTCTAAAGAAACAAAACGTTACAGGTGCAGCTTCAACTCCAAGTGTATCCTTTTCTGATCATATTTCCATCCCCCACCCCTCACCCGGCCCCAGAGAATCACATTCCTAAATTCCCACTTCCACTAGATTTGGATGCATGCATAAAAATCTTGCTGCTTTGAATGTTGTAAACTTTCTATCAGGGACATCACACTGTACCTAAGCTTCTGCAACTTGCTTTTTTTGTTGATACAAGTAAGTTCAGATCATTCATGTTAACTGCTGTATGGTACCTGTTGATGAATATACTGGTCACCTGTTTTCCCATTAATGGACATTTAGAATGTTCCCAATTTCCTGCAATTACAAACATTTCTGCACCCAGCATTCTTCCATGTGTCTGAGTACAAATGGGAAAATTCTCTAGGATATATATTTAGAAGTGGAAACACTGTTTCTTAGGAAATGTACATCTTTAATGATATAAGATAGTGAGTTTAATGGCTGTGCTTAGGGAATTTTCTGGTTAGGTATGATGCTTGCTATAGATGTTTTTCTATTAGGTATACCCCTTGGGCATTATCTGCTGAAGGAGAGTTCCTATATATTCCTAGTTTGGCAAGAGTATCTTTGTACCAAATTATAAATTTTATCAAATGCTTTTTCTGTACCTTTGGAAATAATCGTTTGGAGTTTTTCTTTTAATTTGTTACGTAACTGATGATTCTTATCGATTTTATGATTTTGAGCTATCCTTGAATTCGCAGGATTAATCTTACTTGGCAATGATATTAGTTTTTAATATCCTGCTAAATTTGATCTGTTAATCAAAAGATTGAAAAAAGGCCAAAGGACTTGAGTAGACATTTTCCAAAGAAGATATACAAATAGGCAATAAGCACATGAAAAAATGCTCAACATCACTAGTCATTAGGGAAATACAAATCAAAAACCACAATGAGATATCACTTCATACCCATTAGGAGGGCTATTATTTAAAAAAATGGAAAATAACAAGTGTTGGCAGGGATGTGGAGAAATTGGAGCCCTGGGGCATTGCTGGTGGGGAAGTAAAATGGTGTGGCAACTGTGGAAAACAGTATGGTGATTCCTCAAAATGTCACACATAGAATTACCATATGATTCAGCAATTCCACTCTTAAGTACACACCCCCAAAAATTAAAAGTAGTGACTCAAACAGATACTTGTACACCCAGGTTCAGAGCAGCATTATTTACGATCACCAAAAGGTGGAAACAACCCAAATGTCCATTAACAGATGGATGGATAAACAGAATGTGCTCTATCCATACAGTGGAATCTTATTCAGCTTTAAAAAGGAAGGAAATTCTGACACCTGCTACAATGTGGATAAACCCTGAGAACATGATGCTTAGTGAAATAAGCCAGTCACAAAAGGACATTTCAAAGGCTGTACAGCAAAGCTGTTGGCAGTGCTTGTGTGAGGTTCCCAGTGGGCAAACAGTGTCTTCCCTGAGTGGCCACTGATGCTGAAAGGACAGCCACTTTTTCTACAGGGTACTATCCTGTGTGTCACCAACTTTATAAAGGTTGTAGAGGGGCAGAGACATGGGCTTCCTGTCCCCTTGGTCCCACCGACAGCACTGTGTTTGGAAGTCCACAGGCCCAGCAGCATTCTCCTACACCCTTCCTGACCGTGGCAGTGGGAAGCAGTTCCCTCCGCGGGCCAGGCTGCTGACCTGGTCTGGGGCCACGGGAGGCCTGGCTGGAGCCCACCCTTCAGTCCTCCCAAAGGTTTCCCAAGTGTACTTGCTGCATGAATAGTTCCTTTTCCTGCAAGGAACCCTAAATGACACACCCTGACTTAACACTCAGGAGAGGGTAAATATTAAAATATTAAACACCAAAATTTTAATGGCCTATGTGATGAAATCACTTTCCTTCGCACTTCCAGATAAAACTCTCAGAGCAGAAAGGGGATATACCACCAAGATGATAAAAGTCAGGTCATGTTTCAATTGTTCTTTGTCTTACAAAGAGGCAGACCAGTGCCTGACAGGCCAAGCCTTCGCGCTCACCTTGTTCAGCAAGAAGACATACTCCATCACCAGCTTGCGCAGCTCAGGAATATAGCTCTCAGTCCCCAGGAGCACATGCTCCACAAAGAGCGCAATGGAGAAAATGCGATTCCAGTGGGTTCTGTCGAGAGAGAGGGTCCCTTACTCAGCTCTGACAAAAGCGCCTGAGACGAATGAAGAGGGGCAGGGAGGCAGTTCCAAGGCACAGGAGTTGAAAGATAAGAAAAGGACCGGGCGTGAAGGTGGGTGAAAGAATTAGGTTAGAAGCCCTTTGTGATGTGCTCCCTGACCTCCACACACTTCGTCTCTTTCCACCCCTCCCCTCAGACTCTCAGCTGGGACATCTCAAGTTCTACGCCTCTGCCTATGTCCGGTGAGTCCCACCTCGCCCTTAAAGGCCAGCACAGGACTTGTCCCCTGGGAAGTCTAGCCTGTGTGTTCCCTCTCTGCTGCCCTGCTGGGGTCCTTTGCAGCTGCTTCTTCTCCCTCAGGATCATCATAATCTGCTCGCCTTTTTATCACCCCCATCACTCCACGCCTCACCTGAATGCACAGCTCTCTAAGATCATCATGATGCCCGGCGTTTAGTAAGGGTTCAAGAGACGTTAAAGAATGAATGAGGACAGGCCCACTTCCTGCAGCAGGAGCATCTGCTCTCTCTCTGATGTGCCCGGGACTCCTGGGTCTCACCTGACGTCCCTGAGGACAGCTCTGGCCACCATCCCGCTGCCCTGCAGGTACCCATCTGAGCAGAGGAGCTCCAGCGGCATGCAAAGATTCTTCACCGTCTGTAACCAAGCTTGGGGACTGGGCTTCAGGAGGTTTTCTGTCAGCATTTCAGTACAGGCCACTGCTGCGAACACATCCAGACTCTGGGGAGCAGAGAACAGGCCCGTGACTGAGCAGCCTGTCCCCTGACCCCCACTGGGCTGCTCTAACCATTAAGTCGGAGGCCCTGGCTGTTAGCCCAGTGTGTTCTTGTGTTCCAGGCTTGTAGCTTCACCTTTCATTGTCTTGGGATCTAGGAAGCATGAGTTAGATGCATTCTAACTGAGGAGCCACACTGACATGTGTGCCCCATGAAGACGTTTCCCATTTGGAACGTGGTCCATAAGCTTTCCCTTCCCAGGGTGGCGGTGGGAGCAACCGCCCACTCGCTTGAGGAGGCCAAGCCTGGCTGCAGGCACGTGATGTCCCTAAGAGGGGCCATACCATCTCATGTCCAGCCCAGCTGTGTTTCCGGGTGCCTTTTGTAAGGCTCTGTAGAATTGGGGGGTAGATGGTCAAGATCCTGGAGAAGTTCTGTAGCCGGCTCCTGAAATGCTGGTAGGCAAGGTGCACGGACGGTAAGGAGATCTCTTCCGCTGGCCTTCCTGCCTTCAGCTGATTGATGCAGGACCCCAGAGCCATCTGCAGAACCTGGGATGAGAAACAAGCTTTTACTATATACTTGTAAATTATTTTTTTAAAAAAGATACATTTTCCTTGTGGGAAACCGGAACTATTCAAAAATGACAAAAAAGAAAATTAAAAACGATGTACACTATTAGTATCCCTCGTTACTTTTGGTGTCATCCCTTCTAGACGTTTTGGATCCATACCTCTTCTCCCTGTGGTCCCAAATTAGGGTCACAGAGTATTCCTGATTTTTTCCACTTTACATTATAAGCATTTCTCTATCACGAGCATGCTCTAAGACAATCGTTTTTAATGGCTGCGCATAACCAGTCAAATGGCTGTACAAACATTTGTCCAACCCGTATTTTAAGACAATTACAACTGTTTCTAATTTTCTGTTTTTAGAAATAAAACTGCAAAGAACATTCCGTGAATAAAATATTTGTCCACGTCTCCGACAATGTTCTCAGGACAGAATCTCCAGTTCAGATTTTGTGAAGTTCTCCATTCATCCCGACAGATGGTTTTCCAGAAGCACACGCCGTTCACACTGCATTGGCATGGAGGAACTCCTGGCTTGTTTTAAAAAACCAGTTTTGCCACAAGGACAAGTAAAGATCGTATCTAAAAGTTGTTCATGCCTTGTTGATTTACTAGTGAGGCTGAGCACTTTTTCCAGTGTTTTCTGGACATCTGTATAATTATTCTGTTAATAGTTAATTTATAACTTTCACTCATTTTTAAAAATTAGATTTTCTTATTGTATCCTAAGAATACTTTATTAACCCTTAATCATGTTGGTTGTAAGTATGTTTTCCTCAAATCTGTCAGTTTCCTTTTTTAGGTACTGAAGTTTGAAATCTTCAATATTTCCATTGAAATTTTGGTTATTATTATTATTACCTTGCTGTGATCAGTTAAATATTTACCTAAGTTTCTTCAAGAAAAACTAAACATTTAAAAAGAAGGTGTCACAGGAAATCGGAGGTCTTCTTCCTGTTAATAAAAGCTCCATGTTTTAGGGGCGCTGGGCAGTGGGCTAAGCATCCAGCCCCGAGGGTTCTGAGGGTGTGAGTGGCATTTTCTCATACCACTGTCCTCTTGGACCACATTCTGTTCCACGAACACTACAGCTCCAGTAGTTGAGGAAAAGTTCCCATGTTGGCATCTTGTCCACGTTATACCAGCCTCACCCTGCCCCCTAGTCAGTACTTACGTTTAACTGTTCCCAAGTGGACACTCTCATGGTCAAGAGAAGGAAGTCCTTCAGGTAGCACTGAAGAAGTTCTTGCCGCTGGTCTACAGTGAGCTGAGCAAGAAACCTGCCCAGTGGGGTCTGCTGAAAGAGCTCCACTAACTTCTCTGCCAGTCCTGCCGGGGGTGGGTGAGGGGGGAGATGGAGAACGGCTTGGGGTGAGGATGTTGACCATGACTCCTCTTACCCGCTGAATGCAGGGACATGGACATGGTTCTAAAAAGGCTGCCTTTTTAATCATCATTTTTTATCATTTTATCATCATTTCTGGACACTTTAGATATCTTCCCAGTGGAATAACAGAAACAAAGTCAGAAGGAATGTTCCATTCCGGTCATAAAAGCCTAGCTAGCCCCAAAGAGAACACAAACTGGGATAGACCAAGTTTATTTCTACCAAGTCATAATGTGCTTTGGGAACCCCGGACCCAAGCGAACCAGGAATGAGTGGGTTGCCCTCCAGGGGCTGGGGTCATACGCTGCTCAAACCAAAAAGATCTGCCTTCTAGTGGATGGGGTGCTGGCCCCCAAGTCACATGCTATTATAGGAAAGTAAGGTCAGTTAGGATATGGTATGAGAAAGAGAAATACTCTCTCTTCAGGAGAGAGACTGCTTCAGGTTTGTTCAGAAAGAGTGGCAGAATGCTTACCTAGAAAAATAAGTTCATCTTCAAGTATTTTGACCAGTATTTTTTTTAAGAAATCTTTCCTTTTTTAAAAAAAATTGAAATATAGTTGATATATCATATTATGTTAGTTTCAGTGATTTGACATCTGCCTACCTTATGAAATGATTACCACAAGTCTAGTAACCATCTTTGTCCTGTATTTTTAAAAAGCAATACTATACATAAACTTTGAAAAGATTACTTCATGCATGAAAGATGACTTTCCCAAAAGTGCTGTGTGACCACTGGTTTTCCTGGAATGTCTGTGGCCAGACTACTTGGCACCTGACAACAAAGCAAGGTGCCCTGTGACTCAGGAGGACACTGATGGCTCAGTTTGGGCAAAGGTATTACTCTACTCTGGTCACTGGCAGTTGCTGAGAAGGGTCCAGCTGGGGACATCTTGAGTCCTGGTGCCCTAGTTGCCCAAGGAACTCAGAATGTGGGTGACCACCTATGACAGGGTAGCAGGGTCTCCTCCTGCCAGAACACGTCCCCTCCCACCATCGCTGGGCTCACCTTCATCTCCCGTGATGTACTGAGTGTGGACCCACAGCTCCTCCAGATAGTCCTTGATTCTCCAGCTAAATGGGACACTGTTGGAAGTGTCCTCCGAGAGGTTCATGTAGTTTTGCACCATGATGTAGGACATCTCCCCTTTCGACCTGCAATAGGCCAAACAAGGACCAAGAATGTGGTTAGTGAGACGGCGCTCAAGACACAAGACGAGATCCACTCCTGATGCCAATTCCTCTCCATCCTTAAGAACTGGGAGGCTTAGTGGGCTACAAAGACAGTCCCCTGGTCTACTGAACAGCTCAGCTTTATGTTATAAAGGAACTCAAGGATGATCTTATGTCATCTCTTGGTTTTACAGACAAAACAAAAACAAACCACGGCTGGAAGGGGTCAAGTAGGTTGCTTGAAGTCTTGGGCAGAACCAGTCTGGTGATGTCTGAACCCACCCTTACCCTATACCTATGCAAAGAGAATCGAAGCCCCCTGAAATCCAAACAGGAAGGTGTTGGCAGGCCAGCTGAGCTTGAGTTACACAAGATCAGGTCTAGGGATAGGCTTTGTGGTTCCCGCCATTGGCAGGAGGAGCAGGAAAATCAACACAAATGCTCTCTTACGTGCAGCTTCGCCAGTGTAGATGAGGTGGAAGCTGGCCATTTTAACTGCAAAGGGTGCTCTGAGAACAGGGAAATGAGGAAAGCCGAGAATGAAACACCTATTTCTCAGAACTCGCGTCAACTCTTTTGTTACTGTAATGCCATGACCCTTCAGGCTACCAAAAAAACCAACTTAAATGTGATTCTAAAACCCATAACTGTATTTCATCAAACATGTGGGAGAGCCTATTAAGTTTGTTGCTATGTTATGGGTTTTTTTCCCTTCCCACGAACAGAAAGTCTTCTATTCACCTTGTATCATTTGCCACAAGAGGAATGTTCAGAAGCTTAACGTCACTGAAAATAAACATCCAAAGATCTCTTGCCCAGGACGGAGAATGTGGGTTGGCCAGCAGCTCAAGGTTGCCATCTCTGTCCAAGAAAGATATCATGCTCGCCAGGAGGGGAGTCACAGCACCCTGGACCCGCTTCCAGATGGTCTGCCTATGTGTGGGAGAGAAGTAGGCCCGCTCAGGTTTGAGGGACCACAGATCACACTGTGATGCCTGCATCCTTTTCACATTTTGTGCCTTCTTGGCAGTAACAAAACATCTGCTCTACTATTCCTACACTATAGCTGTGTTTTTCATGTTTTTTACATCATTTTTAAGTACTAGAAGAGAGACTTACAAATCGAAATAAGATTAGAGGCAGAACTGGAAAGGTCCTTAATTCTACCTCTAATAAACTGGAATTAGTTCGTTGAAAAGGCCAAGTAGTATTTGTTTTATTTTGTTATATAGCTGTTTTCCAGAACAAGTCATCCAGACTCTATAAATAAAGAAAAGAATGACCAAATTCATTTGAAAAAAATATTAAGAAAAAAAAAATCAGTTGGGAATAGAATATAATAAAGAGACCAAAGTAAATTCATTCTAGGTACGTTAAACAAGAAAGCATATCTATATCTAGAACTTAGTTTTCATTGTTGATGGTTTTGTACATTAGATCTGAATATTTATATATATGTATATACACATATATATAAACTTGACTGCTTATATTAACTCATTACACTTACAATTATATTTAATAATAAAATATATTTTATATATTTTATTTAATAAAAATAAAATATATTTTATTTAATAAAAATAAACTTAAGTCATTTAAAAATTCTTATGGTAAGGCCAAAGAAATCTACTACTAGGTAATTAATACTGGGGAGAAAAATGCATGTTCCATTTTGAAAAGAAAAAGAAATACTTTTTAAGAATATTGAACCAGAAATGTGCAGAAAACTGTGAGAGTGAAAGGTAAAAGCTGGCTGCAGGGAGGAATGGGGGAAGCTGTACCTGGTCACGTGTGCAGACTTTGGGTGCTGGAAAAACCCTAGTACAGTCATCCCTCCATACCCATAAGGGGTTGGTTCCAGGACCCTGACAGATACAAAATCTGAGGATGCTCAAGTCCCTTATATAAAATGGTGTAGCATTTGCATATAACCTATGCACATCCTCCTTTACACTTTAAATCATCCTTAGATTACTTATAATACCTAACACAAAGTCAACACTATGTAAACCGTTGTAAATACAAGGTAAATGCTATGCAGGTAGTTGCCAGCATGTGGCAAATTCAAGTTTCGCTTTTTGGAACTTTCTGGATTTTTTTTTTCCGAACATTTTTGACCTGCAGTTGGTTGACTCTGTGGATTTGGAACCTGAGGATATGGAGGGCTGACTGTGTAAAGACTATCCCAATTTGGATTATTTAATGCCAACAGGGCAAATGACTGAAATCCAAAACACACGGACGGGGAGCAGTTAGCCTCCAAAGCCTTGTGAGAATGGGCCAGCAGGCCCCAGAGCTCCACCTGGACTCTGATGCTGGTCGGATCCCATGGTGGCCCCTGAGTGCAAGGAGGCCAGTCCTGACGCACAGCAAACAGCACAGCAGTGACAAGTGGGGCCGCCCTTGCCACTCTGAACACCCTTTGAACACCAGCAAATGTGGGAAGTTCAGTAAGTGAAGGGGTGGTGTCAAGGGTACACGGAAAATACAGATTTTAAGAAGCATTTATGTAAAATCAAGCATTTAGTAAAATCCATACAGAGGAACCAAGGGAAATGAAAATAATTCTAGGTCCAAATCTAATCTTATAAAGTTCCTTCAGAAGGTACAATTAGGAAAGAAATTAAGCGTAACTACAGAAAAAGACAGAAGCAGAAAAACCCCACAGTCACAAACGCAACATCAATAAGCTCACGTGGTCCATTTAACCCTGGATGTTCCCACGTGTCCCCCCTGCCAATGGCATGAAGGCGACACACCCCTGCCGAATCCAAGCCTCCGGATGAGTTAACCTTTCTCTCAGAGATGAAGAAACTGAGGGCCAGAGTGGTGAAGTCACAGGTCTAAGACGACCCTGCCGACAGGGGTGGGTGGAATCTTCCATTTGGGATCCAGAGCAAGTGCCCCCTGCCTCAGCCACAGAGGTTGTCATGGGCTAGTCTTGAAAACAATGTCAAGTTTTGCAGAAAAAGGAGCAGGGACAACAAATGAATACTCTGGGTCTTATTTTTGTAGTTATCAAATAACTTCACGCAGGAGGCCTGGGAAAACAACTTCGCTTCCCTCCCTTAATTTACTAACCTAAAAAGGCACCCATTTCTATGGTAATGGACATGCTGGTACAAGTTTACATCCAACAAGAACAGATGTTCTGGGTTGTTTTGTTTTGTTCTGTGTTATGAAAAAATTGAAACTCACACAAAAGTAGAGAAAAGAGTCTGGCAAACCCCATGTAACTGCCACCCAGACCATCTTGTGCTCTGGGGAAAAAATATTGACAGCTCTGAATTTCTCAGAGGTTTGGAAAGAAGCGTCTCCTCGGCTGGGAGAGCCACGCGTCCACCCCACAGCCAGCCCTGGTTTCCTTACACGGCAGTACCTGAACGTGCCGGCTTCCTGCAGAGCGTCCTGATTGGAGGCTTCCCTCACGACCCAGTCCTTCACATTGTAGATGTAGTTCTCTTCTTGCTTCTTTAAAAGGACATAGAGGCGCATCTTGGCGACCCGTAAGAAAGCGGCTATGGAAAAGCAGAGCAGATGTGCATTCAGCACATCCCCAGGCACCGAGTGGTAGGCTCTGCATCCCTGACCCGCCCCAGCAGGAGGGTAAGCCCGTTTCCTTTGGGCAGGCCAAGTCGACAGAAATCCCAGAGGTGCACTTAGATTCCCAGGGGGCCAGCTGCTTCTGGGAGCCACAGAAAGCTGCAGAGGGGGGATGATTCATGGTCCAAAGGAGGAGCCCAGGCTACGGTGCGGGCAAGAGGGGCCCCACACCTGTGTACTCACCATCTTCATCTAGGAGGCTGAGGAGAATGGACACCCTCCGCACGCTGCGCTGACAACCCTCATTCTGGTCTCTGAGCATGCCCACGGCGCCCTGGATACAGCTTCTCAGCAGCCTGGTGGTGTCCAGGATCTGTGTCTGTCGACAGAGACAATCAAGCCTTCCATTTCTGTCACTTACAAGTCAGGAGAAGCCAGGCGACACATCATGGGAGACAAGGTCTAAGCGCTGTGTGCAGGGGGCACAGTGTTCCTCCTGCCCAAGCTCCCGCCACGTGCCCTTGCCAAGTTCCCCTTAGAACCACTGTGAGGGAATTCCCTAGCGGTCCAGTGGTTAAGGCTCGGGCACTTTCACTGCTGTAGGCCTGGGTTCAATCCCTGGTCAGGGAACTAAGATCCTACAACCCACGTGGTGCAGCCAAAAAAAAAAAAAAAGGAAACCACTGCAAGATGATCCCGTGTGCCTGGGGACCCCGTCAGTGGTCAAGGATCAGAGCAAAACTGACCAGGGGACACCAGGAAAAGCCAAGGTCAGATCTGGTACTGGTAATTCACCTGTACTTGCAGTGGCAGGGGGAGGAGTGCCGGGCTAAGCCCTGGACAGCTGAGTCCACTCCTCAGACCCCTGGGGACACGTCTAAGGAAGGGCAGCCCAACAGCACGGAGGCTCAGAGGACTAGCAAGAGCAAGAACTCACATCACTGCCTGGTCCAGAGGTCGGGCTGTCCATTGCCTCAGAACCTTCTGTCTCCATTTCCACCTCTGCCACTTCCCCTGATGTAGCCGCCTCAGTTTCCATCACCTCCTCACCATCGTCTTGGGCCCTGTGTTCCACCTCCACTGCAAAGAAGCAAAACAATGGAGTTACTGTTCAGAGGTGGAAGGGGAGTGCTGGCAACAGCCTCTACAAGGTGTGCTGGGGCTCTAACCACCGGGAGTTCCCCGGCACCAGCTCAGGGGAGGGTCCCCAAAGGAGAGGCCGTCAGTCATGCAGATCAGCCTCTGTCCGCCCACTGGATGTGGTCCACCAGTGCAACCCGAACCTCCGTCCTGGGCTCGGATGGCTGATCCGGGAGCCAGGGCAGACAGAACCTGACATGTTCCACAGGCACCTGCAAAGACCTACCTTTCCTGTGGAAATACTGTCTTCGCCTGGCCTTGGAAAGCAGTAGACAGTGCCCTCGATTCATCATCACTCAGTTGAGCAAACATGTCCCGAGCTCTTGCCGAGGGGCAGGTGTTGGACCCAAGGGAACGGTAGCCTAAGGTCCCATCCTCGCAGCGCCGCACACAGCTCCCTGCAGCCACTCCCACCATCCTGTCTCCCCGAGGACCTTTCCTCCACACTCACACTCAGGCTGATCTTCTGGTTTAAACAGCTGGCTGATGGCCACATCTTGCAATTTAGTCACGTCCGAAACCATGACTGTGGATCTCCGGAGGTCGTCGATGTGTACAGACTGCCACAGCCCTGGGAAAACAAGCCCCAGAAGCTTCCCTGTCTCCTCTGGTTTCTTCCTGTCAGTCATAAGCAGGGATACACTACCAACCTGATGTTTCAACACACTGCTGAATGAACGATTTGTATCCTGAAGTCTAATTTCTTCAATATACACAGGAACCATACAGATGTCATGCTATAGCTGTTAGCAACTTTAGCATAAAAATCACTTTTAAGAACTGAAATGACTACATTGCAAAAAAGTATTTGAAGAAGGCTTGTGATTCTTTTATAAATTTGTTATTAAACTTGCTGTATCATAATTAGTAGAGGGGTGTGAGACAATGGCAAGCTTTGCCCCCCATTAACTATGAAATTATTAAAGTAAACTGTTATTTGCCTATTTCTAGAATACTAATGTTCTCATACAGGGGATTCCTTGGAGATACTTTGGGATCGGGTCCAGACCATCACGAAAAAACAAATATTACAATAAATCGAATCACACAATTTTTTTGGTTTCCCAGTGCCTATAAAAGTTATGTTTACATTATACTGTATTTTATTAAGTGTGCAATAGCATTATGTCTCAAAAAACAATGTACATGCCTTAATTAAAAAATACTGTATTGCACACACAAAAACATAAAACAACCAAAAAAATACTGCACTGCTAAAAAATGCTAACCCTCATTGAGCCCTCAGCTAGTCATAGCAATAACATCAAAGGTCACTGATCCCACGTCACCATAGAACATATGATAATGAAAATGTTTGAAATATTGCGAGAATTACCAAAATATGACACAGAGACATGAAGCGAGCAAATGCTTTCAGAAAAATGGCACCGAAAGACTTGGCCTTTCGGCCAAAAAACCTTCAATTTGTAAAAAACGCAGTATCCGTGAAGTGTAATAAAGCAAAGTGCAATTAAACGAGGTGTGCCTGTGTAATAAGTATTTGGTGGCTCATTCCTCAGGAAAAAGAGAGAGAGAGATTTAAGATAGCGTTTCCCCACCCCAGAAGCAGGCATAAAGTATCCATGCATTCATAACACTGTTAGCTGGAACTATCTCTCTGCATTATCCATATAGTAAAAGGTGAGGAACCAGAGATTAATCAAGTGTTTATGGACAAGTGATGAAAGAAGTCCTATATGTTGGAACAGCCAGTCCAAAGATGAGTGTTTTTTGCATTAATCAGCAGTAAGAAATCTAAATTGCATCTGAAAAAAATATTGTTGAGATTAATATTAATGTTCCAATGTCAGACTTTGTACATCATAGGACCAAATTGGAAATAACTTAAACATCATTAAACAAACATATTCACTAATATTTTGGTCCTACCTCCATGGAATCCTACATAGGACGTTCCACTTCCCATCCGGGACAGTTTTGTGATGAAATAGACTAAGACATAGTCCTTATTTCCTTGTATCTTGTTGATTTCATTTATAGCAGAATACCTATTTTAAAAACAAACAAGCAAAGACAAAATAAATCAAAACAAAAACCAAGAAAATAAACAAAACGGATGTTGTAAAATGGCTGAAGGGTGTCCTCGGAGCAGTCAAGTTCCATCTCACATTTTTTTAGCTTTAAATAGATTTCATACCCTCAAGCTTGTTATCCTCTCTTACAAGAGAATGGGAGCAAGACCTCTCTAAGTAGGCTCATCTCTTTCCCCCATTCTTGCATCCCTCTGCTTTGAAATGGCATTTTTTTTTTTATTGGTCAGGAACCCGATCTTACAATCCTTGATGGGCTTGCTCTGATGTTACTAAGGTAAGGCTGGCGGACCTTTCCATTTCAAGAAACAGAGTTCTGTGAACAGACAACCAATGGCCAAAGACAACCAAGATATGAAATATGGTTTCCAATGCTTTAGAAGGTCCAGAAATTACTTTTACTTTAACATCAAGTAATAAGGGAACGTAGTTACTTCTAAAAGTATCAAATTTCCCCTACAAACAATATAAAGCTGCCCAACAAATACAACTGAAAGCATTTAAATACCATTATGGCCCTTCAACTTGCAATAAATTCATATCATGTAATTTAAAATGAATAATGACCAAATTATGTCTGCTAACATATGTTCCAAGGATACTCTTTTATATCCTGCTAATATTCTGTTATTTACACTTCTTGCATTTGGCTATTTTTGTGTTGTTATGAGCCTTTTCTCTCTTTGTTTCTCTAGTCCACATTTAGAGGAATAAAAAGGGAGAATAATTTTTTCTTATTTTTATGTTTATTCTAATACTATACAGTTTTCAGGGAAGAAATTCTTTAGGAGCTCCTGAATAAATTTGGAGTTTCCTACGTAGTTTCTGAGAAAAATAACAAAAACATACTTTGCTGAAGCGATGAGCTGAGCACTGTGAATTCCATCTTCAAAATTTGTTTGAATAATGAGGATTTTATAACTGGCTTTGTGAGCTAAGCAGTTTCTGAAAGAAAAAGGAAATTATCCAAGTGAGTTTTCTGTCCTAAAAATTGATGATAATATTCTCCAAAGTGATGGGAAATAGAAGGGGTATATAGAAAAACAATTCAGGTGGGATTTTCCTCTGTAAGTAAGGTGAGTAGACAATCCAGTGGAGAAAGAAAAAAGCCCTAATAAATGCCTCCCAATGAGGCATAAGGATGCTGGATTCAGAGAGGGCTGTTTTCGCAGAGGATAACAGAGATGAGAAGGACACCTGGAGAATTTAACGACATTCTTTTCAGAGTCACATGTCCTCAAGGTTCACTAACCAAAACTGGTGAGAACACCAGTGGTTACCATAGCCATACATATGAAATACAAAGTGATGGATCCTGAGGAGGGAGAGGAACGGGAGGGGAAGGCAGGGACCCTCACCGGACTTCCCTGAGGAAGGAGTACTCAGTGTCAAACTGCTGCAGTGACAGGATGGTGAGTTTCAGAGCCCTGTCCTTTACTTCTGATTCTAAAAGTTCACAGTCATGACTGGTTAGCAGTCTGGAGAACGTTGTGATCTGCAAAGGCAGGAAATGCAAATAATTTGCTGGAATGCAAGAAAGCATCGCACATCCGCTAGGTTTAGATCCCAGAAACATGAGGATGTTCAGCAAATATCTTCTATGGGCTCCTCATTGTGCAGTTGGTACACAGAGAGAAAAGAATACAAACCCAGTGGAGTTTTCCAAAACGAGGCAGTGCTGAGGTAAACAGAACCTACAGGATCAAACGTATTGGAGAGAAGAGTCACCCTGTCCCTAAGATGCCTTCAAGTCTTCTTCTTAGACTCCAGTGTCTTTTCCTACTTTGGATCCTACTGACAGTTCTGATGATACCTTAGGGCTCAGAACAAATGCCATTTCTCCTTTGCAATCTTACTTCATACTTTCAGATGGAGTTGGCCATTCATGTCCCTTTCTTCCCACAGCTGTTAGCAATTCTCCCCTGCCACTGGATCACACCGCACAGTGCAACAAATACACTCCTTAAGGGCATGCTGATATCCTAGGTCCTGAATTATTATCTCCAGGCTGGCCTTACCACTGAGCTTCCTATTCCTATATCCAACTGCATGAGAGTCTACCTAGATGTTACAGGAACATCAAAGCCCATCTGAAATGGAATTCACCACTGCCTCTGCCAAACTTGTTGCTCATACCTAGATTGTGATTAACCAAACTTTTGGTCATCCAAGGAAGAATCCAGGGAGTAATGTCTAGCCTCCTCCATCTCCCAGAGCCGCTATATGGAATCAATCATTACCTCTGCCAATCTGCATCCTTATCCTATGTCTCAATTCCACCCATCCATCCTCTACTTTGACTGAACTGGTACTGCAGCCTCCCTACTGGTCTATCTTTTCTGTGAGTCTTTTATCGGACTTTTTCCTCCCTCTCTCAGGCAGTGGGACACATCTCCACACACATTTCTCCATCACTCCCCTCTATACAAGAAAGAAAAAGCTCCTCAGTGCCACTGACAAGACCCTCCATGAAGTCTCTCCGGCTATATCTCATCCCCATCTCTCAGCACTCGCAGCCTTGAACTTTAAGCTTCATCAGCGTTTGACTCCTGGTTTCCTGCACAGACTGTGTTGTTTTAAACCTTGACATCCTTGCTCAAATAAGGTCCTCTGCCTATAATACCTTCCCAACCATACTTTACAATTAGCTTGACGGTCATCTCTTAAAGATGGGTTCATGCGACCTCATATCCTGATCTGTGTTGCTCCTCTTTGCCTCTGTGGATAGCACTATCATAGGATGTCAACAGTACCCGTTCATGAGTGTCTTTCCACCTTACACTGTATGTAGACCAAGGACAAGCCCTGTGTTAATTCATCTTTATATCCCCAGAGTACTCGAATGTGGTACCTCGTTTGTTGAAGTGAACACTGTGCACAGCACTGCACAAAAATGGGCACTCAAAACTTGGTTAAACTAACATGTATAAATATACAGGTCTCCTTGCACTTGCCATGGAGAGGAAACAAAAGTCTCAACACATTCATTTACGGTTCCTATACACTGACTTGCAAAGAATCTTGAATTCTTGATGCTAGCGAGTCAAGGACCCTGAGGTAAAAGAGAAAAAGGGTAAAATATAGAAAGATAATCACCTCTGTGAAGACGGCACGACGCTCCGAATCCATCGTGCAAAGGTGAGCCTGGAAGAAGTCTGCAAAGGAGTTATGCTGCTGCTTGTAATAGTATGCTTGCGACAGGGACTGTGCGGTGAACAGGCCTAGTGAGGAAGCGTTCAGCCGAACCACAGCATCAGGTGTGGCACAATCCAGCAGCACCAATTTGGCCTGCTCAGATACCTTCTGGTAAAGCTCATCAGTCAAGACCTTGTGCCCTAGCCGCTCTATGACCTGGAGCACCACAGAGGCACACGTGTCTGAGTGGTAGCCCATGAAGACATCAGAAGGGCTGTATTTGGGTCTGGCTAGAAACTGCTCTGCTTTCACATCTATGAACTTCTCCACCCAGACCTTGAGCTCTTCCACGATATTCTTCTGCCATTTCTCCAAAACAGTGTTGATGTCCAGATAGTGCTTCTCCAGCCGGTTAATGAGGGGGATGGGAAAATGTTTGTAGACGACATCTTTCTCCTCAATGACTATCAAGCGGAAGTCTGGGTGAACCCGACATTTGACCCGATGGGTCCCCAGACCGAGGTCCACGTACTTCTGGCCGCCGAGGTAGACGTAGTACTGATTGAGCGCATCATAGAGGCTCTCATAGAGGTTCTGTAGATTGAGCAGCACCACCATCTTGCCGGTTTCCATGCATATCTTCACTCGGTTGATATTTCTGCAGATCTGGGTGTACTCTTGGTCCTTGGGAAAACTGGATCCAAAAATAATCTCTGGCTGGTCTGCACTGAAGAACGCCTGCTGCAGGATCTGCAGGGCCACATAGTTTCTGGTCAGCACAAGCAGGTAGCGGGATTCGGAGTCGTCCAGCTCTCTGCCAGACGCCTTCTGAAGATCACCGTATATGTTCTGCTGGATCAAATGCATGGTGCTGACTTCTTCTGTGCACTTTGCCTCGGGTAAATTGGATGAAAAAATATCCAGGGCATGGATGTCGTCTTTGCCACTGAAGTTCCGAAGGACAGCTTGTGCAATGTCTTGAGGGGAAGGCTCTTTATTAGAGGCTTTTGCCGCGGCAAACACCATTTTGATGAGGCTGTAGTAGTCACGAAGCCCAAAGAACTCCTTGTCCTGCCTCTTACATACTGTTTCATAGGCTTTGGCAAAGGATGCAAAGTATCCTCGGATTCTTTCTTGGACGAGGGGCTCTGAAGAGCAAATTCCCCTGGCGCTCTCAATGAGCTCTCTCTTGTTGGGGCTGCCACGTGACACAAAAATACCCCTGTTCATCTTGGCGGGGTCCAGGGCCCAGTTGGAAATGCCTATGAAGCCAACTTTTTTGTGGGGGGCGGGATCGTCTTCAATGCATCCATCTTCCAGCAGTGGGTGCAGAGCCTTCAGGGGCATTTTGGGCGAGTCTTCTGCCAGTCCAACCTCATCTAACACCACCACAGAGACGTACTGCTCCAGGTCCTTCCCCTGTTGGAAGCGGGCACACTGCTTGAAGGTGCCTATAATGCCCTGTGGGGTGGAATGAGGGCTACACTGGAACGACACCAGATGGACCTGCCTCAGGCTCCGGAATAGGTCCGAGTGCGCAGCCTGGCCTTGCATGGCATCTGCCACGATGGTCTTGGCGAGAGATTTGGAGCTGCCAGGCTTGCCCACAAGGAAGAGAGGAATCTTGAGCTCGATGCAGATAACCATCATGAAGACATTCTCCTTCAAAGCCAAGTTCTTAGCGATGGTTTTCCTCAGAGATACGTCATTCAGAAAAAGATCCTGGGTTAGTGTTATCTCATGCAGGATAATCCTGCTATCATTATATGGTTCTGGAAAGAACTTGCAAATGGCTTTCCGATAAGATCCCTTCTTCTCTAAAGAGGCGTGGTAACATACCCCGATGGCCAGCACCAAGGACCAGAGGATGGGATCTCTCTCAAAGTCATTTTGGATGACACCAGACTCGCAGGGAAGGGAATCCAGCTTAGACAAGAGCATCTCACTGTGGTCGTAAAACCATTTGAAAACTTTCACACAGCGTTCCACATCCCTGAGGCTGACAAAACTGCACTCATTTTGTCTTTTCCTCATGAAACCCTGAGAGGCAGAAAGCACTTCGGTGATCACACGAGTCTCGCTCTGCACCATCACGATGGAGTTCACCAGTCTCTGGACAATCTGCTGGATGTAGAGCTTTTCTGCAGAGTCATTCAGTTGTCCGAAGTCCCACACCAGGGGGATCAGGCTCGGCGGCAGAGCGTGAACGCGGTACACCAGCTGCCTCAGGGGGATGGAGCCAAGCCTCTCCGCCGTCTCTTCTGCACTAACCCTGTATCCCAATCCAGCTGACTCCAGACGGCAGATCATCTCTTGGGTGTGCTTCCGGTAAGGGTTGCAGGCTGCTATGATATGCAAGCCAGAATCCTTAACCAGGGGCTTGCCACCCACTGTGCGGTCACACAGGACCTCTTTGATGCAGCTTATGGCCTCCGTGGTGTTGGCTTCATCAAAGAACAAGATGGTGTCTAACTGAAATTGGTCCTTATTGAAGCAGGCGAGCGCTTCGGCCTCCCTGACCTTGGAATAGATCATGTTGGCAGCTGTTCCTCCGTGAACCTTGACCAACTTCATGGTGTCAGTGTCAGCACCCCCACGCCGCAGGTCACTGAGGAATTTAATGAGTCTTGTTTTCCCACAGCCGGTTTCTCCCATGATGATGACAGGGATGCCACACCGGAAACGCATCTCAATGGCAAGGATCTTAAGCATATTGTCCGTTGTAAGCTCGTATGTTTCATCAGGGTCGATGGGCCACTGGATCCCCAATGCCAGGCACAGCTTTTCAAGTTTCTCATGTCTGGGCAGCTGGTCAAAGTCCACATTGAAGGGCACCCTCTGAAGCAACAGGCCCTCATACAGTTGCACTGTCATAACATCCTTCTTGATTACTTCCCCACTCAAGCGGTCAATGGCGTCAACACCGCCGTTCTGATTGGGCTGGAAATGGAAGCCTATGAACGTCATGGATGTGTGGTCACTGTTGAAGAACACATACGGGTGGGGCTCTGACTCCCACCTCTTCCGGAGAGAGAAAGGGGCAAGATCTTTTTCCTTGACCCCGTCCATGGTGACCGTGTACTTCCCTGGGCTTTGGTCGGATGTGTGAAGTGTAGGTGTGGCGAAATCTCGTGCCATGAAGATCATGAAGGTGACCACAAAGTTCTTGAAGCCCACCAGAGTGTCTCCAACAAAGCTGGGATCGCAGAAGAGAGAAGCCTCACAATCTCGGAGCTGGTAGTTCAAGAACCGAGCAAAGTTCCAAAGCTCTGACCAGGATGGGTTTATCACCCCACAGTAAATCAGGAGATGTTGGATGCATTCACCGGGGTTGCCCTCAACAGAGCCTTTTCGGTACTGAAATGTGTCTAGGTTTTCTTTCTGATGGAACCGCCTTAGATATTGGTAAGGTCTCTGGAGTGTTTCACTGCAGAACGCTCTCTGATCCATTCCTGGCTCTTCATAGCTCCACTGAGGATCCAGCTCCATGTTGATCACTTCTTTGGGAGGCCTGCACGTGACTTTGGGGAAGATGTCTAGAAAATTGAACTGGGGGACAAGTGTACTCTGGAAAGGAGAGACACAAATGAAATGAGTTATGGCTGAATTTCCTAAAAAATGTTTTTGTGTTTTAATCCTCCACATGGTCTAGACTGCATGGACCTTTATGAAAAATCACTTTCCATGAAGGGACTTCTGTAGATTCCTCTTTGCATGGGGTGTTACCTTTTGCACATTCAGGCATCGTATGAGCTGTACTGTTGATCACAAAGCCCTTTTCTATCCAACCTCTTGGAACTAAATCTCTCCATCAAGTACATACGTGTGTCTGTGTGTGTGTGTGTGTGTGTGTGTGTGTCCACATAAAACTCCCTTTTGTTAAGAAACTGATATGATGAAAGTCTCCTTTCCCTGTCAGCTACCATTAGGAAAGATGGTGCTCCTCCTAGCAAATGAGTTTTCTGCATTCCGAGCACCACTGGCATTTAACCCAGACATATAGCATCCATTCCGATGAGAACAAAACAAATCTAAGATACTGCTAATTAATAAAAGAATCTTTTTATTCCAGGCGTAATTTTAAAATAAGTTTAAAGATTTGTCTTTACTAACATTGCACTCAGTTACTTTGCTAAGGCTAAAGTGGGGAATCACAAAAACGTATCAAAGCCCCCACCCCAACAGTAACATGAAAGTGCCCTGATACACACCAGCTTCAAAGGCCTCCGTGGCAGCGAATTCCCTTCCAGGATTTCAACGATATATAAGTGGCATGGGTTCCGAAGCCACATCTTCCCATTTACATCCATTAAGTACTGGAGAATGAGGAGTTTGAAAAGAAACACCCAAATTCCAGTCTGCACCTAAAGACAGAATGACGTGGGTCTGTAAATACTTACACAAAAGACACCAACCCTCCCAACCCTAAGGACCCTCTTATCCAGCTCTTTGATATGATGATAGTGAGTATCAATACATGTACAAAGAAGCAAGTCTTTATACTGGGGAGGAGGTAGGGCAGGATGTGGGAGCTGTGTCTTTCCCAGCGCGGCCACTCAGCTAGAACCTGAGGGCACTTACTGAAGAGGTCACGTCAAAGTGGAATACAATGGGTCTCCTCCGATACCGGGCGTCCAGGAAAGGCAGGAGGGAGCCCAGGACTTCATTCTCATCCACCTGAGGGTTGATCAATCGAATAATTTTTAGAGGCACTTTTTCTCCATTAAACTTCATTTTCAGTTGGCCGTGCAACCTCTTCACAAAGAGAGACCTTCCTGTGATGTGAACATACAAAAATTAGGTGCCAGGGCTGCGGATCAAGAGTGAGAATGTCCAGAAAGAGTCACTACAAATCGTTTCTCTTTGTACAAAATTCAGAACTGATGCACCTAACATCGGGTTAAAGGACGCACGTTCGAACCCTCAGATTTCCTTGCTGTTAGCCACCCACCATCCTTGCTGCTTCCCGGGACTAAGGATGGCAGTCTGAGCGTAAGGACAGAAACAGCAGAGGTCGCTCCCGGGGGCGGGGAGCAAGTTTCACTGGAAAGAAGGTAGTACCGTGAAAGGGATACAGCCAACAGAATGGAAATCATGATGCTGACTGAAGGCAGAGGCATCCGTTTCTTCTCAAGACGGAGTAATTATACCTCAGCCTGCTCAGGACCCACATCAACCCCAAAGTAGCCAATGGACTTAAAAAAAAAAAAAAAAAAAAAGAGGAAACTGCAGAGATGCTAGTTTAAAGGAGGAAGATGGCTCAGCCAAGCTGGAAACCATGTGAGAAACGGTGTCCCGCTCCAGTACGGGTCCCGATTTACAACTTCAGGTGAGTCAGTCCTCTGGAGACTCAGTTTCCCCACCTGCAAAAGGGCTCATCTGAGCTCACCCCCCCACCCCATTGGACAGGTTGGACAGGGAAGGGCCATCAGGTGGTCCCTGGGACTCAGGGACCCAGCAGCCATCATTACCGACACCCGCTCTCTGCGAGGCCACGATCCCAACACACATGTGGTCCCGGAACGCGGCAGCGGCTGACGGGGTCTGTTCCGGTACCCGGAAGTGGTGAGCCAGGTAGGCCTGGATGTCCTTGAGGGGCGCCTGGGGGGTGACAAGAACCTTGTGCTGGCTGAAGGCCGAGGGGAGGTAGCAGTGCTCCCGCTCACAGTCACACACCATCACGAGCCGGTAGTGCTCCTGGTGGCGCTGCAGGCACAGGCTCAGGAAGAGCTCCTCCGCCCGGCAGGCCACCTCGTAGCTCAGCTGGTCTGCATACAGTAGGCTGTAGACCCTGAGTCCCTGGGAGCCCGGGGTCAGGCAGCGACGCAGGAGCAGCGCCACCTCCTCGAACGTGGTCTCTGGGGTGCAGAGCAGCACCTCGTCGTAGGTGGGCAGGGGCTGGTTCGGGGCCTGCATGTAGATGGCCAGGGCGGCTGGCAGCACCTCAGAGTGGCCACAGATGATGAGATTCGGCTGGCCGTCCTGCAGGCCTCTGGGGAGCTCCCGCTGCACAGGGGGCCCAGCCATCCTCGCCAGGCGAGCCAGACAGTGGCCAAGGGCCTCCAGGTCCAGGCAGTGAGGCAGGAGGACACTCATGCACGTCATCGACTGCTTCATGATGACCCTCAGCTTGTCCACCAGTCTGGGCTCAGAGAAGAGCAACAGTGGCAATCCTTCAACCACTGTACTCTCCTGGTGTGTGGCGGCCCTGCCATCGGGCCCCCGGCAGGCCTCCGAGACGTCCCTTGAGGTGCAGTTGCCTTTGATGAAGGAGAGCATGGTGAGGGCGGCACTGCTGGGCACCTGCTTCCCGAGCTCCGAGCCCAGGTAAACCAGCTGCTCGGCAGTATAGTAGTTGAGGTAAAAGTGCTCAGCTCGCTTCTCTGCCACGAATCTCTCCCAGTGGTCCAGGAAGTCCTCCATCTGCCGGCAGAGGGTCTCGAGCAGCTCAGCGACTGGCCCGCTCTCCACGAGCTGGCTCACGAGCTCCAGACCGAAGTCCATCTGGATGGAGGCACCCTTCTGGGGGGAGCAGTACACCTTGGCCGTCCAGGCCCTGAACAGCATATTTCCAGCAGAGTAAAGGTTTATAAAGGACTGGACAAGCCGCTGCACGTTGCAAAACACCTGTTGCAAATGGAAGCAGGAGGCAGACGTCACAGAGCTGACACATCAGTCTAGAATAACACAAACAGATTGGTAATTTGAAGGGCTGGGGTTCGTGTTTCTCCATGGTTCACTGTGTGATATCGAGCACAAGACTGATCACAGAAAGCCTTCCTTCCTCATTTCCACAGTCTCTTCTTTAGGAAGCAATACGTTGTAAAGATAAAGGAAACCATTTATAAAATACAAATGAACTTTAAGGAAAAAACTCATAACCAAAAGGAGAGACCATTACATAAACCGATATGCCTTTATCATTATGATTACTTTGGATTTTCATGAAGGATGTACATTTACATCTTTAAGTATTTTGGGATGCTTGCTGATTTACAGAGTAAATCAACATCTCTTTGGGTCATGAATTCCAAATACATGCATTCTGCAGACCCACTGGCTCCACTCTCCATGGGTTTAAGAGCAGAGTGATTCCTATGAATTAAACACAAACTCAGGGCTTCCCTGGTGGTGCAGTGGTTAAGAATCCGCCTGCCAATGCAGGGGACACGGGTTTGAGCCCTGGTCCGGGAAGATCCCACATGCCACGGAGCAACTAAGCCCGTGTGCAGTAACTACTGAGCCTGCGCTCTAGAGCCTGTGAGCCACAACTACTGAAGCCTCGTGTGCCTAGAGCCCGTGCTCCACAACAAGAGAAGCCACCGCAATGAGAAGCCCGCGCACCTCAACGAAGAGTAGCCCCCGCTCACCGCAACTAGAGAAAGCCTGCGCGCAGCAACGAAGACCCAACACAGCCAAAAATAAATAAATAAAATAAATAAATTTTAAAAATAAATAAATAAATACAAACTCAAACTCTTCCGACTTTCCCAGGCACCTCAGCAGTGAGAGTCTTCAGCCCAAACAGATGGGAATAGGACACCTGCTCCAGCATAGATACAAATCCTTACCTCAGAAAACACCTCTACGACTTCAGCATTGTTGTGATCTTTCTTGCCAGACATCAGCATCAATTTGTTCAAAAGCTCCTTCAGCTCTTCTAAAGAGTAGTCTCGCACCTCCTCGTGGCCTCCGTGGCCCTCAGGAAGGATTAAGTGTAGAACTGTGTCTGGGGAAATCTGTGGAACAGTACACAATCAGAGGTCATTTTTGAGAGGCAGAGACCCCCCACCCCGCCCCTGAGGACAGCAACCTGTAAGAGCCACCTGCAGCTGTGCCTGGGATGTGGGGCTCACCTTCTGGCCATCCGTGGGAGCCTTGATCACATAGATGCCTCTGCTGTTGATTGCTGTCGCCAGGGACAGGGATGACAGCTCCACAGACCCGTGACTCTCCTTCACTGTCTTCAGCCACTCCAGGTTCCGGGCAGAGTCACACTGTTGGGACAGAAGGAGAGAAAATGGGCCGCAGCTTACAAGTGATCTTCTTCCTGCCACTCCCTCCACCTCTGCCTTCCAGGGGCAAACTCCTCCTCCCCTTCTCCGGCTCAGCGTGCCATCACCCACAGGGGAGGCCTCCCTCATCTGCTGCCCACCACTGCCACGGGCTTTGGCTCTCCCTCTTGGGACACTTGTCAGGAGGTGTTGCTGCAATGGGCTGCTCCCCTGTGTTCTCACCCGGTGCCCTGGATACATGGATGGGGAGGGACAGGCATGAACCCAGCTCTCTGTGAGAAGGCAGCGTTGTGCCGGGCCCCCAGCTGGGGATGATGCTGGCTGTAACAAGGCTGTGAGCTCTGCTGCTCCTTCCATTCCTCTTTTGCTCCCCCATCCCTTGTGGGGCTCCAACCATCCTGTTACACAAGCTATGTATTGGGTTGGCCAAACAGTTCGTTCGGGTTTTTCCGAACATCTTACAGACAAACCCGAACGAACTTTTTGGCCAACCCAATACTATGGGCAGGCTTGGGCCCTGTGCAGATGGTTTACTTACAGGGAAATGTTTATTTTTTCTGATTAAAAGTGAATCTGTACCAATTGTGGAAAGCATGGAAAATACCAAAAAGTATAGAGAATTAAGTAACAATTACCACCATTCAGAGAAAGCCACTGGTAACATTTTAACATATTTCCTTTCAGTCTTTTTTTCCCATTCTTTTCGCATAGTAGAAATCACTCTAATTTACATGCAGTTTTGTATCCAATTTTCTAACATAATAAGACAGAGAAAGCATTTCCATATAGGAAGAAACTGTTTTTAAACATCCTTTTAAATGACTGCATTAAAAACCTGCCATGTGAGAGTGCAATAGTTGGCAGTCATGCCCCTAGTGTTTCTAAGCGATGCTTTATTAACCTTAATCTATTTTGGAGCCAGAAATAAGACTCACCAGTTTTTGGGGCAGGTGGTGGTCATTATCCAGAGCCTTCCACAGCTCTTTCAGGTGTTGCATGAATTCATCGAAACCCGCACTCGTGTCCAGCTCATACAGCAGGGGTGCAAAGCCCTGCACAGCATCGTGGAAGCAAGCCACCCGATCCACGTCGATGTCATTCTCCCCCGCAGAGATGGAGGCCAAGTCCACGAACACTTTCAGCTCCGTGATGCCTGGGGAGGGAGAGGCAGGTGAGTGCAGGGCTACCCCGTGATGACATGAGCCTCAAATCCGGGACAATGGTCCTTACTGAAGCTATAAATGGATATTCAGTGGATTTTTAGGGTTTTTATCCACTTTTTGCTTTCGATAAGAACCTGGGGCATTGTTTTTTTTTTTTGCCATTTATGTTGATACTGCTGACCAATACCTGACCTTACTGAACAGCATCAATGTCCAGGCATTGCATGGGGCTTTTGTGTATCTTACTTCATGTAATCACACAATATTGCCATATCGTTACGAAAAAGACAGTAACATGTTGACAGTTATCTATAAAAAACGGCTGCTCACTAATCGAAATCTGTGCATCACTGTGGCCCGAGGAGCCCACAGCTGAAAGCAGCGAGTCTGTGATGAGATGAGCAGGCGGCCCCTCCCCTGTCCCTGAACACCAGGGCTGTCCACCTTCCCTCTTCCCTGGCTCCATCTCCCCTCCATGAATTAATTCTGCCAAAATCACCAAAGCCACAGAGTTAAAAAGACTGCCAAGCCCTTGCACAACAACAGGTAGATGTGATTAAGCCAAGACAAGCTCGCCTTGGCTTCTAGTAAAAATCAACCGGAGGAAAAAGCTAAAGGGACACAATTTTAAAGAAAATGATCCCTTGCTGTTCACAGCAAGCATCCAGAGTGAGAGGGAAAAAAAGTAGCCAAGGAAATAGTTTTTACACCAGAAAATGAGCTATACTGTCCTGATATAAATGCTACCTACAATCAACGAGGCACACCCTGCACATTTACCAAAGAATACAGATGAAAACTTGCTAAGAGACTAGACTTAATTATTACCATCACTAAGAGGAAAGGAGAATTATAGGGCGTGATAGTGGGGCGAATTACTGTTACAATGGCAATCATATTACAAGATATAAATGTATCAAATCAATGTGCCATACGCCCTAACTTTACACAATGCTACATGGCAAATATATTTCAATTAAAATGTTTTAATTAAAAAAATGCAGATGGCATCTCATGGTCCTTTACTCAGAACATGATCAAGGGGAGGGGCCGCCCATAAGTTTAGGAAGACCACCCTATGAACCATCTAAATATGTTCCAGACTTCCGGCCACCACAGTGATGGACTGTACCTCCGAGAGCCTCCCGGACCCAGCTGATGAACTCCTTCCTCCGGGACAGCTCCTTCAGACACTGACACCGGGTCTCACTGACGTCCTGCAGCAGCTTTTTGGCACGGATAAGCTGCTGGTTGATCCGGTCCAGTTTTTCGTGGCGAAAGTTGTCCAAGACAGTCTAAGAAAGTCATCAAAGAAAGTTGTCAAAGAGAGTCTGCAAGAGAAGGTTGTATGTGCGCTGGAGCTGGCTCCTGGACCCCCCAAAACAACAATGTTGACCATCCCAACAGTCCTTCCCACCAAACTTCTGGGATTGGCAGGTGCCTGAAGCTCTTATCCCAGATTGGACACTGTAGCCGCTCTTGCTGTCCCCCCCTCGATCCATAGTAACTACAGTTCCTCTGCACCTGGCATTCTGCTAAGTAAACCTACACAAGAACCCTGCCAGGTGCACCTTGTAATTTTTTCTATTTTCTAGGTAAAGAAAAGAAGGACCAGGACAGTGACCTACTCAAGAACACGCTGCTGGGCTTCAAGCTTACATGTGCCAAATTCCAAATTTTGTGCTAAATTTTAGTCCTCATCATACCTGTCTACACAATAATATAGGTCACCGTATACCTTATAAACGCTCACCTAAAAAATCAGAAAGCAAAAGACTCACTTCTTAACTGTAACAGGTAACTTACCATGTGCCGCTCCCAGCTAAGCACTAGATGTGGAGAGCTGACAAAACAAATGGCTTTTTGGCTTCTAGAACCTAAAGAGCTCAGGTGACTCTTTACAAATATCAGATGACTAAAAGAGGATCATTGCCTTTTCCTAAATTCATGATCCTCCTGCCGATCCAAGGAAACCCACACTAGCCAAAACAGTCACACTATTGGTAAACAAAGGTAAAAACGAAGCCCTTGGCATATTCAGGCATCGAATAAAATGCAAATAACATTGAAGGAAGCTGCAACATCATCTTGCCCAGTTTTTAAGAGCTTGAGAGCGGCACCCCCGCCACCCCCACCCACAGTAGTCCCCAGTAAATAACTTACAAAGCTTAGTAAGGTGTGGAGAACACCAAAGTCGCCGGTCAGGGCCAAATTCTCTTTGACCTTCAAGATGACCTTGGCTGAGTCGACAGCCTGATGCAGGTGATGGTATTCCTCGATCTGCCGGACTCGCTCCTTGATCCAATCTTTTTGGTCACTGGGGTACAGAGCACACATGGTCTGGAGGTCTTTAGTTAGGTCGCTGTATTTATTCACAAAGTCTTTGAAGATGTCATCGATTTCCCCAAAGGTGACCTCCCCTGACTTCAGATCCTGATACAGTTGCGTAAACCTTTTGAAACAAGGACCATATAAATATTGATACATCTCTTCAGGGTGAAATATTTTCCTTTCCAACTCCTCCTCTGGCTCACTCAGCTCCTGGGCGGCTTCTCTCCAGAAGATCTGGAAGATGTGGCTGTCCTTTAGCAAGTCTGCATTTCTGGCCATTTCTTGGACTTCAGGGCTCAGGTTGTAATGTGTTGTCCACGTCGAGTCGAGGGAGGTGGCTGACAAGCTCACCGTCACGACTTGGTTTAATCTTTTCCCGCTGAGGTCTTCCGAATGTCTTTCAGCAATCTCTCCAAAATCCACTTTTGAAACCATAAGAGAATGTCAGAAGTCAAACCTCTAGTCATGATATCATTTCATTTTACTTTCCCAGTTTTTACTCCCCTCGCTGCTCTTAAGGAAATGCAAGTGAACACACTTGCTGGCATTGTTCTCAATAAGAATCCCTAAGTCTCCACCCTCACCTTGCTCGTCAATTTTCATGACAAAGAAAGCTTTGCAATTTCTGGGAGAAGATGACAGTCTGACATCTGCACATGCTTCCACTCCCTCCCCACATTCTGTTCCAATGATAGAAAAGAGATTGTTTTTCAAAAGCCATAAAGCAACAGGGCTGGGAAGGATAGAAAAGGAGATCACAGCAACAAAATTTGGGAACTTGAAAAGCAGATGTGCTAGGGGGTAAATGACGTCTTAAGCCTCAGAACGTGGGGTCCTAGCCCATGGTGGGGAAACCTGAGTCTGCCAGGTGTCTGGTGTCACAGACTTCCCCCAATGCACAGACACTGGCTGCACAGGTAACTGGAATTTGGGAGGTGGTGATAAAATAAGGAGGACTGGGCTGAAAGTCTGCTTAAGAAGTCATCAAATAGCCTCATTTTCATCCCTACCCATTCCATACGGCAGGTTGATGGCACCTCGTTCCACCCTGGCAAGCAATGGGTGGTTTATATTTTAGAGAGGATAACACGGAGGGCTCTCTGGATTGGGGGTCTCAGGTATATGGCAGAATAAAGGCATTTCCAGGCACGTATGCTTTGTCAGGAAGCTAACAGACGGTATGTACCATTAAATTTAAGAAGAAAGGAGAACAGAGGATACAGGAAGAAGGAAGGCAGTAAGACCAGATATACATATTGGATGCTGAGAACCCTCCAGACCTCATTTCTCTCTTGACTCCCAAAACCTGGCAGCGGGGCCTATACCTTCCAGGCAAGAGACTGGCGATCTAAGTAGCCCAAGAGAGGGGAGCTAAAGATACAGGCTATTTCAAAGCCTAGCCACACCACCCTCAGAATCCTCCATTAGCGTGTCAGGCACCTCTCTTAATATAAACAGATAAACAAGAATTTCTAGACAGATGGGGAAAGTCTCTAACATAAAAAATAGATATTAAAACATACCAAGAGATAAAAGCAACTCGGAGGAAATAGGAAACTATTCAAGATAAAGAAAAAGAAACCCTCTAAATCAAAAATATCAATAATCTCAGAAAGATATGATACTGCAACCATGAACAAGAACAGGATAGCAGAGAAAAAGGATCACTCAGAGGAAAAAAAGAGTTCTTGTAAATTAAATACATAAGAAGAGAAATTTAAAAATTTACTGGAAAGGTTAAAAGGTCAAATTAAGGAAACTGCGCAGAAAGCAGAACAAAACACAAAGAGATGGAAAATAGGAGAGAAAATGTATGGAAGTTAGATGACCATTCCAGGAGGTCACATATCCAACTGTGAATTCCAGCAAGAGAAAAAGTAATCACTTAACTAACACAAGAAGTTTCCCCAGAACTCAAGGACTTGGATTTCCAGATTAGAAAGACCCACTTAATTATGCCCAGTACAACAGATGGGAAACAGACCCATTCCAAGGCACATCATTAGGAAATTTCAGAATAAGGGGGACAAAAAGATCTCAAGAGCTTCCTGAGAGAGAAAACATGTCAACCACAAAGGCTAAGAATCACATCTGACTCTCAACAGCAACCCTGCAGAGACCATGGAGCCACAAATCCCAAATCCTGAAGGAAAACGTTTCCAGTCTGTACCTCTGCACCAAACAACAGATCTCACGTACGGGCAGACATTTTCAGACAGGCAAGGACTCCTGTGCCCCCTTCTCAGGAGGGACCAGAGGGTGTGTTTCACTAAAACACAGGAGTGAGAGCAGGGAGCCATGGGACCCAGGACACAGATCCAGCTGAGGACAGAAGCAGGACAGCCCTAGGACTGCATCCCTCCAGTTTGGGGAGAGTCCTGAAAAATCAAACTGATTGCCTTGTGAGGAAATTCAAACGGTTGGTAAAGAGTCTGGGATTGAATTTAAAAACAAATACATTGAAAACAAGGCATAGGACAAGACAAGAATTTTAAATCTAGAGAAAACAGTTTGCAGAAGAAATGGAAGAGAATCATGGTATGTTTCATGGCTCGGTTATGAACAGTGCATTTACACAGTCGTGACTATTTAAATCCTGAGGACTGATCTAATTAAAATTATGATAAAATTGGAGGAAAGGGAGGTTGGAAAGGTTATGTGTGTATGGCAGAAATTGGAAAAACAAGGAGATTTAATCCTAATTTTCCACAATGGATAATGCTTAAACCTGAAAAATCAAGGAGATATTTAAGCATGCTATTTAGAGATATGGCAGTAATCACCAAAAAAATTTTAACTTTGTTAAAAATTAACACATTTAAAAAAGCCTCCCCTCCAAGATAAAAGGCTGCTACTGTGATACACTTTGATCATATTCTATTTTGACCCTTCTCCCCTGGGGACACCTCAATTTTGTTTATTTTAATGCTTAAGAATATCACCTTTAATCAGGTCTTTTACCCTCCCATACAACTTCAGGAGAGAGTCAACATATGTTTTCTCATTCTTTAGAGTGACTAGTTCATTCTTTCTGAGACTCAGCACTTCCTTCATAGCGTGTTTTTTCTCCTGGGCTGGAAGACTTGTACTCTCTGAAAAAAAAGAAAAGGAAACCAATAGAACACACAAACATCCGCTTGTGGCAAGACATTTCTTCCACCCACGTGAACACGCCCGACGTGCTGAGCTACGTGGAGGGTGACGCAGGGGGCTCCGTGCAGGGCCACTCCAAGACGCCCCCGTGCCAGCAGCATGGAATAAAAGCAGCCAGTGCTCTGACACGGTCAGTATCGTATCACTTTCCCATTATTTTCCTATGGATTAGCAGCCATCGCCTGTCAACTTCCTGGCGAGAAGAGCCACTAATCATAAAGACGACAAAGATCACCCCTCTACAAGACACACAGGCAAACACAGACGCTTCTTATCGTCTAACCCCTCATGAGCCTGAAGTCCACATCTCAACTTACTTAACTGCCAGATGTCAAGGAACTGATTCGTGTGTTTTATGATCAGCTCCAGTTGTCCAACTAAAATCGCTCCACTGATGAGGTCATTAGTAACTTTTCTGAACACAGAGTCAGCAGTGACCATCAACTTCTTGCCTTCATCGGTAATATTTTCTAATATTTTCTCATTGATTCCTGATCAAGTTAAGAACAGAGTTAAAACGGTGGGCACCCCACTTCCTTCCCATGTTATTGAATTCCCAGTAACTTCCTCATTGCTCTGACCCAACTTCCATACAATAAAGCAGAGTCATTCCGTGTTTCCAGATGTGCTTCTCACATCCCTCGATTCTGCTTTGCCCAGGAGGTTTACATCTCACCCAAATTCATCTCCCAAAGGACTTCCTTCTTCATGAAGACGATTCCTCAAATGACCAAAGTCAGCCAGGAGAACCACGTTTCTCAGTTATTTTAAACCTGTGCCCTCTTCAGTATACTAAATATCTTTCTTAAACTAGACATCACCGCCTTTAAAATCTCCCATCTTGAGAACGCTTAGAGAAGAATAAACTGCACTAGGGATGCACTGACACCCAGTGAGGGTTATCTACGTGGTCTTAAGGAGGCATCTTCACAGCACATGGAAACAAGATAAACATCAGTGTGATGGCTATACTCTACACATCTTGGCTATCTTGCAAAATTTTGAATGTGAATTTTAGGATCAATTCAGAGGGCAAAATTTTCAAACATACTTAATTAACCACCAGAAGGTTTCTCTCCCAGTCATACTAGGGTCATACAGTTGGGTCATGCCATTAAAAGCAAATAAAGCAGCTTTATTCACAATTGCAAAATCTTGGAAGTATCCAAGATGTTCTTCAGTAGGTGAATGGACAAACTGTGGTCCATTCACATAATGGAATATTATTCAGTAGTAAAAAGAAGTGAGGTATGAAAAGGAACCTTCAATGCATGTTGCTAAGCGAAAGAAGCCAATCTGAAAAGGTTACAGAGTGTGTGATTCCAACCATATCACTTTCTGCAAAAGGCACAACTGTAGAAGAGGGGAGAGGGGAGGGATGAACAGGTGGAACACAAGGTTTTTGGGCAGTGAAACTATTCGGTATGATACGGTAATAGTGGATGCACATCATTAAACATTTGTCAAAACCCGCAGAAAGTACCAGAGTAAACCCAATGTAAACATTGGTCTTTAGTTATTAATGACATATCAATACTGGCTCATCAGTTGTAACAATCGTACCACACTGAAGCAAGACATTAATAATAGACGAAATTGTGTGTGTGGAGGGGCTAAATATGGGAAATCTCTGTACTTTCTGCTCAATTTTTCTATCAACTTAAAACTGCTCTAAAATATAAGGTCTATTAATTTAAAAGACACAAATGTAATATTTTCAAGTGAGTAGTTTTTAATCATTACATAGGAATTCCACATCAATCTTCTTATTTTATCGCTACAACAACCCTGCCATTGAAGAAACTTAGCTTTTTGTTTTATGGCTGTCCCAGTAATTTGATGAAACTGAGACGCAAAATAACCTAACTGTGGTGCTTTTCCACTAGATCTGAATCTAAAGACTCACACATAAACCTGAATATAATGTTTTTAGGGAAATACACATCTCCCTCTCTTTGGTCACAAACGCTTGGGTCATGGAATGCACGGGTAGAAAAATCAGGCAGTACTTAGTTTTTGCTAAGGTCACCAGTATTGGATGGGACATTTATATGGATCTCAGAATAACAAAGAGAGGGTTTTAGACTCAGACACACTTGGGTTTTGATTTCAGTTCTTAACACTTATTCTTGGCAAGACCTTGGGTAAGTCCTATCACATTCTCCACCTCAGTTTCTTTGTCTGAGGACCCTCAGGACCACTTCAAGTATAAGACATCAGCATGGTAGCTGGTGTACAGCAGGTATTCTATGAATGGTGGCTTTCAGTATTAGTTCTCAATTACAATACAAGATACTATGAACCTTCCTGGGTCTTTCCATCCAAGCTGCTTCTTTTGGCAAACATCAACCCATTCGAACTGACTCACAGGTCAAATACTCTGCCCTACCCTTGGGTCAGGAGGCACCACTGGACAGAGCACATGTTCCCAGCGCCCTCTGTGAACATACCATACAACTTGAAGAGATGATTGACTTCTGGCCAAGTGAGCAGGTGATTCAAAACCTCACTTAAGTCATCTACAAATTCCCCTCTACTTCTCGGCCAGGACTTAGTGATCACAGCAGACACAAGGGTGCCACATTTCCTCAAGTCATTATAAGAGATTTTCTCAAGGATACTGGTCTGAGACTACAAGAAAATGAATAAAGAGAGGGATATTTAGAAGGTTTTTTTGGTTGGTTTGTTTTTGAATAACAGAAGTAAATTACCCACCCAACAGCATTTCAGAAATCCCTCATAACTACTTTTACAAAGCCTCAAAAAAACCAATTGTAAATAAAATGCTTAACTTTTCTTAGGGCATGTCCATTTTCCTGTGCACTGTCTCCGTAAGTGATGAACACTGGGGATGCGGAAACAGGTACCGACAGACAGATACAGACACAACCCACAAGTCACCCCCCTTTCCTCTGGCTCAATGCCAGTTTCTACATTTTTCTTGGGACTTTCACATTATGAAAAACATCAACCATAATACAAGTAAACCATTAATACTGGTATCCTTTGTATTCCTAACTGTAATTCTTTTAAAGCTGCCTACAAACAACACATAAATTTTAATTCTCTTTCTAAGTGAATTGATAAAATCTTTTCAACTTCATACATTTTTCTTCCATAATGCTTTGCTAACCTTTGGGGTCTTTTACTGCATGCTAAGCAAGTGTCATTAGCAAGCAATAAAACAAAGGCTGGGTAGGTGGCAATGATAATAATGGGGCATTTAGGAGCAGCCTGTGAGATTTCTGGAGGTCACCTGTGAGTTGCTATGATACCATGCAGTAGCAGGAAGCTGAGTGGCATTTCAAGGAGTGGGTACAGGGTACTGGATTTCAGGCTGGGGAGGGGGATGCCCAGAGCCCATTCTTTGCATCAGTGCAGGGTCTCAGAACCAGCGGCGCTTCATAGCCTTTAGCTGATGACGACAGAAGGCAGGTGTGAACCCAAACGCAATTCCTGAGTGGGAAAGGTTGTTCACCTGGCAGACCGAGCCCACGGCTTCAATGGCACACATCTCAAAGCGTTTCGACACACTGTCTTCTGCGCCTCCAGCATCCCAGTTAGTGCTACAGAAGGCAGAGATCTGGGAGAGAGGCTTCTCCTGCAAGACAGGAAGATGAGGGTGTGAGAGGTTTGGGGTGCTGCACTCTCAGACACTATGGAATGAAAACACCCGAGTAATTTTCACTTTCCTACGACTGTATCAGCTCCCCATTACTTTGACCTTCTTCCCATCCCACGCTAAGCATGTCCTCCCTGTCTCTAACCATTAGACCAACAAGGCAAAAATTCAAACCAGACCAAGAAGGCTAAAATTCCCACTTCGCAGAAAAAGCATCCGGCACAGCAGCTTGCAAAAACAGGTAAATTAAAAAAAAAAAAAAAAGGCTTCCCTGGTGGCGCAGTGGCTGGCAATCCGCCTGCCAGTACGGGGGACATGGGTTCAAGCTCTGGTCCGTGAAGATTCCCACATGCCGTGGAGCAACTGAGCCCATGCACCACAACTACTGAGCCTGCGCTCTAGAGCTTGTGAGCCACATCTAGTGAGCCTGCGTGCCACATCTACCGAGCCTGCGTGCCACAACTACTGAAGCCCGCGCGCCTAGAGCCTGTGCTCCGCAACAAGAGAAGCCACCGCAATAAGAAGCTCACACGTCGCAACAAAGAGCAGCCCCCACTCGCCGCAACTAGAGAAGGCCCGCCCAGCAATGAAGATCCAACACAGCCAAAAATAAATAAAATAAATGTATAACAGAAATATAAAATTTTTTAAATTAATTAATTAATTAATTAATTTAAAAAGGTTTCTTCTTTGCTTCTCTTTTCCTAAAAAGATCCATTTAACAGTTACGTAGAAAACCCTCATATCACATTTTTTAAAACCCGAATTTTCTAGGGTCACAGGCCTTAATTAAAAATGGGGAGCACTTTTGTGTTGTCCCCACTTGTCACTGGGTTTAATAGGGCTCTTGTCACCAACAGGCCACTTAGAGCCACAGCATATAGGGTTAGTGCCTATTAGAACCCCATGCATGCTGAGGGTTCCCCTGGTGCCCCGACCTTGTGCCCTTATTCTTCTCTGGAATACCATCTGCGGTCAAACTATTAAGGCTGAATCAGAAACACAGAGTCATATGAACCCCATGCCCTGTCCATTCAAATGCAGTCATCACGTGTCTTAGTTGCTTCTCACGGTCTGGTTTTACCGACTTCCAAAAAGAACATCCCCCGACTTTCAGTACCTGTTTGAGCCTCCCTTCCATGTCCCCCAGCAAGGATTCCTTCCAGCCATGCTCTGCAGGGAAGTTTATTTCCACCAGTCGCCTCCAGACCTGCAAAACCCACACGTAAGGGACAGCCACTAAGACACCTAGATGCCACAGTGTAATTCTATGAAGGAAGATGATTATGCACAGCGCTTCGAAGACACCTGGGTTCTGACTCATCTTTGTCAATGGTCTGCTGTGTCACTGGCGTGTCAGGGCAATCCACCTTAGCCTTATAAAACGAAGGGTCCTGACTGGGACAGGTCACCTCTACAGTCCCTTCCACCGTGTAACTGGTTTTTAACCTGAAAGGATTTCCCTCCATTGTTTTATTTCAAAAAATTTCAAACGTAACAGAAAGTTGCAATGACAGCACAAGGACACTCATATACCTTCAGCTAGACTCCCCAGCGTTTAAAGCGACTGCTTTATCTCTTTCTCTTTTGTGCTCCCTTTAGTCTCTCTAGAAATAGGCATTTTCTCTGCTGAACCATTGGAAGGAAGTTGCAGATGTCATGCCCCTTGGCCCCTAAGTCCTGGGCAGGCATCCCCAACACTGTGTGCCTTCTGCTACACGTGGTAGTACAGGTGTCACTCTGAGGCCAGTTCACGTGGGTGTGACCTTTCTCGAGGAAGGGCCCCTGTCCACATTTCTCTCATCGTCCACAGGTGTCCTTCCTGACTGTTTGGGTCATGGATCCAACTGACGGGCACACACTGCATTTAGTTACCATGTCTCTTTTCCAGAAGAGTTCTCCGGCCTTTTCTGTCTTCCCTTCTGTTATGATGATGACAACGTTGTTTTCTTTTCCATTATGGTTTACTACAGGATATTGAATATAGTTCCCTGTGCTATACAGTTGGGCCTTGTTGTTTACCTATTTTATATATAGTAGTTTGTATCTGTTAATCCCAAACTCCTAATTTATCCCTCCCAGACCCCCTTTCCCTTTTGGTAACCACAAGTCTGTTCTCTACGTCTGTGAGTCTGTCTCTGTTTAGTAAATAAGTTCATTTGTGTTGTATTTTAGATCCCACATGTAAGTGATAGCATATGGTATTTGTCTTTCTCTGTCTGATTTACTCCACCTAATATGATAATTTCTAATATGATAATCCTCTTCTGGTCATTACTCATTGTGATACTCAAATTGCCTCAAATTTGGCTAGTGGGAACCCCTGCAAGCTAGCTTCTGTCTCCTTTTTTTAAAAATGTAATCATTTTAGATGTACAGAAATACTGCAAAGATAGTACGGAGAGTTCCAGATACTCTCAGCCCAATTTCCCCGAGTGCTAACACGTTACGTAGCCATAGTACAGTTGTCAAAGCTAAGTAATTAGCATTGCTAGATTACCATGAACAAAACCACTGGCTTTATTTGGATTTCACCACTTTTTTCCCATGAACATCCTTTTACCATCCAGGATCTAACCTAGGATATCACCTTGGATCTAGTCCTGTCTCCCTGTGACATGTCACCACTCAACTTCAAGCACTTCTACTGTCTGGCAATACAAGGTGTTTCAGGCTGGCCTTTCACTTCTTCAGCCCCACCTCTAGAATTTGCTGTTCTTTCCAAAAGCACAGGTTTGGGGGGTTTTTGTTTTGGTTTGGTTTGGTTTTTTAGGGGAAATGACATTTAGAAGCCATGACTAGGGCTCTGGGTGTGCTCACGGACCTCGATGTCACGATCTCTAGGCCCTTTCAGTGGATGGAGTCAGGAATTGTTGTTGCTTTTAATTTTTTAAATTTTTTTAAAATTATATATTTTTGGCTGCGTTGGGTCTTCATTGCCGTGCACGGGCTTTCTCTAGTTGCGGCGAGCAGGGGCTACACTTTGTGGCGGTGCACAGCTTCTCGTTGCGGTGACTTCTCTTGTTGCGGAGCACTGGCTCTAGACACGTGGGCTTCAGTAGTGTGGCTTGCGGGCTCTAGAGCACAGGCTCAGTAGTTGTGGCGCACGGGCTCAGCTGCTTCGCCGCATGTGGGATCTTCCTGGACCAGGGCTCGAACCCATGTCCCCTGCATTGGCAGGCGGACTCCCAACCACTGTGCCACCAGGGAAGCCCCTGTTGTTGCTATTTATTTATTTATTTATTTTTATACAGCAGGTTCTTATTCGTTATCTATTTTATACATATTAGTGTATGTATGTCAATACCAATCACCCAATTCATCCCACCACCACCACCACCCCACCCCCGCTTTCCCCCCTTGGTGTCCATACGTTTGTTCTCTACATCTGTGTCTATTTCTGCCTTGCAAACCGGTTCATCTGTACCATTTTTCTAGATTCCACATATATGTGTTAATATATGATATTTGTTTTTCTCTTTTTGACTTACTTCACTCTGTATGACAGTCTCTATGTCCATCCATGTCTCTACAAATGAGCCAATTTCGTTCCTTTTTATGGCAGAGTAATATTCCATTGTATATATGTACCAAAACTTCTTTAACCATTCGTCTGTCAATGGGCATTTAGGTTGCTTCCATGACCTGGCTATTGTAAATAGTGCTGCAATGAACATTGGGATGTATGTGTCTTTTTGAATTATGGTTTTCTCAGGGTATATGCCCAGTAGTGGGATTGCTGGGTCATATGGTAATTCTATTTTCAGTTTTTTAAGGAACATCCATACTGTTCTCCATAGTGGCTGTTATCAACTTACATTCCCACCAACAGTGCAAGAGGGTTCCCTTTTCTCCACACCCTCTCCAGCATTTGTTGTTTGTAGATTTTCTGATGATGGCCATTCTAACCGGTGTGAGGTGATACTGTTGTTTTTATTTGCATTTCTCTAATAATTAGTGATGTTGAGCAGCTTTTCATGTGCCTATTAGCCATCTGTATGTCTTCTTTGGAGAAATGTCTGTTTAGGTCTTCTGCCCATTTTTGGATTGGGTTGTTTGTTTTTTTAATATTGAGCTGCATGAGCTGTTTATGTATTTTGGAGATTAATCCTTTGTCCGTTGATTCGTTTGTAAATATTTTCTCCCATTCTGAGGGTTGTCTTTTCGTCTTGTTTATAGTTTCCTTTGCTGTGCAAAAGCTTTTAAGTTTCATTAGGTCCCATTTGTTTATTTTTGTTTTTATTTCCATTACTCTAGGAGGTGGGTCAAAAAAGATCTTGCTGTGATTTATGTCAAAGAGTGTTCTTCCTATGCTTTCCTCTAAGAGTTTTATAGTGTCCGGTCTTACATTTAGGTCTCAAATCCATTTTGAGTTTATTTTTGTGTATGGTGCTAGGGAGTGTTCTAATTTCATTCTTTTACATGTAGCTGTCCAGTTTTCCCAGCACCACTTATTGAAGAGACTGTCTTTTCTCCATGTATATCCTTGCATCCTGTGTCATGGATTAGTTGACCATAGTTGCATGGGTTTATCGCTGGGCTTTCTATCCTGTTCCATTGATCTATATTTCTGTTTTTGTGCCAGTACCATATTGTCCTGATTACTGTAGCTTTGTAGTATAGTCTGAAGTCAGGGAGTCTCATTCCTCCAGCTCGGTTTTTTTCCCTCAAGATTGCTTTGGCTATTCAGGGTCTTTTGTGTCTCCATACAAATTTTAAGATCTTTTGTTCTAGTTCTGTAAAAAATGCCATTGGTAATTCGATAGGGATTGCATTGAATCTGTAGACTGCTTTGGGTAGTATAGTCATTTTCACAATATTGATTCTTCCAATCCAAAAACATGGTATATTTCTCCATCTGTGTGTGTCATTTTTGATTTCTTTCATCAGTGTCTTATAGTTTTATGAGTACAGGTCTTTTACCTGTTGTTGCTTTTTAAATCATGAGTTCACACTATACCTCTAGCTCCTTCCAAACCACAGACCTCCTCCTCTCTCCCCTGGTCCACACATCCCTCCTTCAGTGAGAAAGAACCTGGGCTTCCAACAGCAGCAACGCTGTGTCCATCTGCTCAGCCTTAGAGTACACACAACATAGCTCCAGACTTGCTACACCCATTCCACTGCCAACAACAAAACTTCTAAACCAAGTTCAAGATTTATGTATGTTTTCCTTGTTTTGACCTTAGACTCTGTCCCAGTGAGGGTGAGTGGTCACAGTTCTGGGCTCTGGGTATTTGGATTAATGATCTTCTCCCCTCTGTGTAGATAGGTAATAAGTCTGAAGAAGTCTGAGATGGAGTGAGAGTCATTTGTCTCTGTTCATGCACAGTCTCAGCTATGTGATTTTATGATGACTCCATTAAAGTATCCCTGGAAGGCAACAGCCTATTGAAGTCTGGTTTGATGACGTCAGAGGGCCATTTGGTTGGTTTGCTTATATCACTTTATAGAACTTCGTCCTGGAACCAACAGTCTTTAGGCCCTCCCTCCTCCTCCTCAGTGGCACAAGATTCTGTCCACACCTCGGTTTCTGGAAGCCCTCCCTGCCTCCCAACCTTTTGGGACTGATTTCCAGTTTCCTCACATTCAGACGCCACTCTGCCCAGTTTCCCTTTCAAGTAGTTTCCATCTTATTCTTCTACTTTCAACATCATAAACCTGACTCATAACCTCAGCACTGGATCAGACTCGAATGCCCCTCCCCGTCAGCCCAACAAGGTCTGTCCTCACCGTTCAGCAGCCTCACCATCAGTGTGGGGACCATGGCCCACCCACCAGGGTGCCCGTGCCCTTGGGTCCTGTTAGGGGAGCAGCTGCCCATTCTGCAGACAAGACCCACTGGGTTCCCTGCACTCGGCAGGGCTTACCTTAATCTCCTCGCAGTAAGCGAAGGTGACAGAAAATATATACCCAGTCAGGAACACGCCCTTTCGAAAAATTCTCTGAAGCCAAGATCTTGTAGCAGCGAGAGTCCCCTGGAAGACTGTTTTTACTGAATTCTTCTTTCCAGTTTCATTTCCCTGCCCTCCTGCTGAATCCTGTCACCACAAGAGAGAGACAGAGAGTTTAATCGTCCCTGCACTGTGGACCCAAAGGATCGTCCAGATGCCACTCCCTTCCCCCCAGTGCACCCGATGCCACCTGTGCGCTCAGACTCACCGGCACTGCCAGAGCCTGCACATTCATAGCACTTTCATTTCCCCAGAGCGTTTCGGCTTCACTCTGGGTGGGCAGCATGGGGTGACGAGGCAGGAGAAGGAGTGGCATGGACGCCTCATCAAACGACCCCAGGCAACTGTTAACAGAGGCAACTCTGCCTTTGCCAATGCACAGACTTCCTGGGCTCCGAGCTGAGGAAGAGCCGACAAGCTTCCTCCGGACAGGGTGAGAAGGAGACACCAAGGGCTCGGAGCTTCCAGCAGCTCAGAGAAGCCGAGCTAGTGTAAACCCTGCCCCTTAGTGACATGTTTGGTCTGAGGGCCAGGAGGTAAATCCACGTCCCTAACCACTGGTGCTCTTTCCGTGAGGTTCTCCCTTCATTCCCTCTCCCTGAAAAGCTCCTTTTCCCCGGGGTCAAGGGCTCTAGGGATGCCTCCCTCCCTCACTCCCTCCCTCTCTTTCTCACCAGAAGCACCTTTACCACAAAGCAGATACAGCCCAGCCGTCAGCCCCACTTAGACAGAGGCCTCTCCCAGTTCTGTGTGTGTTTTCTTTTGCTTCAACTGAGCCCCTCAAATTGTGTAACTGTCAGGACCCCTCAAAACTGGATCTGTTGGTGTCACTCCCTCCCTCCAGAGATGCTTGGCCCAAGGGCTAAAGACGCAGTGGCAAGGCGGCTGCCCAAGGAGCTGACAGCACAATCAGTAACCAGGGCAAGTGCCAAAATGAGAAAGCACAAGCTATTTTCAAGGCACATAAAGGGTGCTGTACCCAGCCTGGTGGGGGTGGTTCTTCCCGGAAAGATTCGGGGAGCTCTGGGCAGCATGGGAGGGGTGGGCTGGGGTACAGGTGTGACGGGAGCACAGCACTCAGGATGTGGGTGGCAAGGGCCGGCGACAGTTCTGAGCTGAAAGCAGGACATGCTGACCCATGCTGAACATCCCCGCATGGTGCAGCAGCTTCTAGAACAGCCTGGAAGCTTTAGCAGGGTGTGCATGCCATCTGTGATCTGGCATTGCCTAGATCTCAGCTCCATCTCCAGCCACACTAGGCTACCTGTGGGCCCTCCGGAGCGGCATGCTCCTCTCCTCCCTGACACTGCACGGGCTGCTCTCTCGCCCTGTGGGAACGCCAGCCCCTCCGAAGGCCCTTTGTTCCCAGGGCACCTAATCCACACTCCAGCTTAGCATTAAGCCACTGTGCTGCAATTATGTGCTCACAGGATGGTCCCCCACCTACGCAACCCTGCTGCCAGGGACCTGTCTTCTCCATCTGGGTGTCCCCTTCACCCAGCACAGATGATGGACGTAAGTGAACAACCCAAGTCTGAAAATCTACTCTAGAAACTTCAGCTTTGCTCCTTGTTTTTCTCCATCTGATGTCCTAACAATCCTATCAACCCTTTATGTCAGCACGCAACCAAAAGCTTTTCAAAAACTCTTCATATACTTTGGTTTTATTTAATTTCAGTTTTGCAAAGCTTTCTGTTTTTATGGCACAGGTAGAGTATCTGGATCAGACTGTGGATTGCACTAATCTGAGATCCCAACCAACATTTAAGATAGTTATTTCTACAGGAACATATACCCTAAGTAACTGACAAATTTCAAATTTCTTGAACACAGTTTATCTAGACGTTGGCACCTGCCTATGATGGTTTAAATAATACCCACTTCAGGAGAAAGCAATCATCTTACCAATAATGTTTATTTTTAAATGTATCCTTGGTATTTTAAAGAAGAAAAACGAAAAGGAACAAGTTAAAACATATACTTAATTATTTTATATCACTAACGTCCCAGTTCTGACTTGTCAAATGCTTAACAAATAAATGGTCGATCTAAATACGAAATCATCTATCACCTTCATGTGGAAGCTCAAACTCAAGCTGGTGAAGATCACACAACAATGGGAAAATATAAGCTGCGGACAACATGCGACGTCATGGATGGATCTCAGAGATGTCACGTCAAGTGAAGAAAGCCAGACACAAAAAGGAAAGAGTTCAAAGACGGGCAAAACTAATCCGTGGTGGTAGAAATCAGGAGAGTGGTTACCTCTGGGAGGTGTGGAGCGAGGGGGGGACAGAGCTCTGGGATGTCCCTACAGCTTGATGAGGGAAGTGGAGCCTGTGTGGAAAGGCTGTAAGGTGTGCACTTAGGTGTGTGGACCTCGCTACTGTATTTGAGTTTCAGTGAACAGGAATAAAGCTCAGATGGGAAAGACTAGGCATGAACATGCATTTGGGTGGGGAGGTCCTTGCCTGAAGTCCCGGCCACTTGCAGAGCTCTTGAATTAACCCAGTCACAGCCGATACTCTACACTTGAGATCCTGCACTGCCTCCTTCCCTCCAACGCAAGCCCTGGAGGGCAAGTACGCAGACCCTGGTTCACCAAAATAGCCTCGATGCACAGAACAAAACCTGGCATCAAGTAGGTACTGACAAATATCTGATGACACAATCAGCCACTCTGGGTCATTCTAGCAATCCTAGAATTAGCCTATCTCCTTTTTGAACTGAGGATGCTTCAGGTTCCGTAGCTCTCCTGGGTACAACATTATGTGTACGTGTTCCACTTACCACTAGAAGTTTAAGTATAATAATTCTGCAAACAATCTCAGCAGATAAGGCAGGCATCTCATAAAACGTGTGTTGTTTTGTTATTCTGCAGGTAGATTCGTGAAGTTTCAGGCACACAGTCAAGTAGGACTGTATCAAGGGCTCCTCAAGAATCCTACCCCACAAAGAGTTGAAAGAAATCAATGAAGTAATTTAGGAGGAATGAGAAAACAGTACCCCTTATCCATGACGAGTTCCTTCCCTTTAAAACACCTACAAGGAAGGCACGTACTTGATCCCATATAGGTTAACATCCAGGACATCTATCTTGAACTTCCATCTATCCTGAACTTGTGACTAAGATAAAAAGGAAACAAAGTCCTTTTGGTTTGCCTCCACGGTCTGAACTATTTTAACAAAAGCAAGTTAAACTATTTCCAAGTGTATTCCTTTGTTTGAAAAAAAATCTTAGGGATGCATATTACCAAAGATTCAAATACCATACAAATTTTTTTAAAAATCGGGAAGATACAGGGAGGGAGAAAGAGAAAGAAATGCTAGAAGAATATATCCTGGGATACCCTGTGCATGAAATCTCTTCCAGCTCTGCGTGGACTTGCTTACTGGCTGACACATGACCAGAGCTGAGAGTTAGGGAGTTGATCAGAGTGGGGTTTAGAAGGCAGCATGAGAAAGGAATTACTGGGGCGATTGTGTAATACACAGAATTAGGTGGGGTCCCTGAAGCCCCAGGTGCTTGATGTTAATGAAGACCTGACACCCCCACCTCCATCCTGAACACCCTACTAATTCAGATGAGGTGATCCTGGCAGTGTTCCAAGAATCTCAGAAAATACCTTCTCTCCCACAGGTACATGTCTATTGTTCTGCATTCTGTACACTGTGCCTTCTGGGTATCAGAGGTCACACAAATTTGCAGGAGCAAATAATTTCAGATAATTATGGAAAGCTAACTTTGATTTTTATTTTCAACTTCCCTGACTTGCAAAAAAAATTTGAAGACTAAATGCTGATGAAATGCAGGACACAAGCATGAATATGTAATATGATGGTGATCACTTAAAAATAAATGACAAAAATGCACAGGAAAAAAGACCAGTTGGAAATAAACCAAAATCTTAGCAGCTGATTTCTACGCTTTTCCCTTTTTTAAAAAGTAGGATGATTACATTAATACCTTGAAAAAAGAAGTGGGATATATATTAATTTATGACCTTCCATTAATGACAGCAAATATGGGATACAGCCAATCATTAGGGGATAACCGTGTGCAAGAGAGAGACTACACTTTACTTTTCTACTTACTTTTCCTGATACATATCCAGGAGGTGCAACAGCATTTGAAAAGTACTCGTAATACTCTAGGGTGGGGAAGAAAAGAAAAAAAGGGAGGATTTAATCATGATGCCACCATCTTTGCTAAAACAGACCCCAAAAAATCCAACATAAATAGAGCATAATAATTATTTTCTTTCTATAAACAAATTTTAAGGGGCTCAAGTACTAATCTTATACCTTCTACAAATAAAACGCAGGATTTAAAATTATACCGTTTTGGGGACTTCCCTGGTGGTCCAGCAGTTAAGAATCCGCCTTCCAATGCAGGGGACACAGGTTCGATCCCTGGTTGGGGAACTAAGATCCCACATGCCACAGGGCAACTAAGCCTGCGCCACAACTACTGAGCTCATGTGCCACAACTAGGGAGAAGCCTGTGCACTGCAACAAAGAGCCCGCACGCAGCAACAAAAGATCCTGCATGCCGCAACTAAGACCCAAAGTAGCCGAAAATAAATAAATAAATAAATAAATATTTTTTTAAAAATAAAATAAAATAATACCGTTTTATCCATCCCCAAAATGGGAAAGGACAGAGAGCAATTAGGAAGTGGACCAACACTCAGAATAACTTCTAGCCCTGCCTTGCACAATCACACATACCCAAAGGCTACTGTTTTATTGAATTCTATTTACTGAAACAGAATAACTCAAGTAAATCAACCCTTTACCCTACGAAATATTGACCCCTCCTGGTTCTCTTTTTTCTAAATGCTTTACCCTGTCAGGTTTTCAGAAAAGGAGAATCACACACTCTGACTGATTTGTTTTTGATCTGCTTTTGCTAAGCAAGGACTCAAGAGCCGATTCCAGACAACAAACCTGGATATTTCTGTTGGAGATTTCCTCAAGTCCTTCAAGCCGGTACCAAGTCCCTAGAAGACAGTCCAGGACACGAGGGGGTGAGTAACTCAGGTAGTCGGTGAGGTCTTCCATGTAATGAACCAAGTCACTCAGAGGGAGCAAACTGAACCAGGATCGGAACAGATACTCATCCACATATAGCAAATGTCTATTCTTTCCCATTATCTGGAGTAATTGTTTCCTATATAAGGGAAAATTGGAACAGAAAAAAAGGGCAACAGTGAGATCAGTAAAAGAGACCAAGTTAGTTAAAATTATGTTAGAAGGGATCTAAAAAGTTCTGATTTCAAAAATGATTTAAATGCTAAGAACTCAATCAAATGAGAGGTAAACAATAATACATTAAGAATTCAGCAACATGGATGAACTCTGAGGACATGGTGCTCAGTGAAATCAGCCACTTACAAAAGGACAAATACTCTGATTCCACTTATGTGAGGTCCCTAGAGGAGCCAGATTCATAGAGACAGACAGTAGAGTGGTGGGTGCCAGGGGCTGGTAGTGAGGGAGGGAATAGACAGTTGTTGTTTAATGGGGACACAGTTTCAGTTTTACAAGATGAAAAGTTCTAGAGACGGACGGGGGTGACAGTTGCATATCAATGTGAACGTACTTAATGCCACTGAACCGTACACTTAAAATGATTAAAATGGTAAATTGTAGGTTAGGTATATTTTATCACAATAATAAAAGAATCCACCAAAAATTAAGCATTTTCCAGCTTTACTGGGATACAACTGGCATATGACACTGTGTTATGGTTAAGGTGTAAAATGTGTTGATTTGATACACTTTCTTATTGCAAAATGATTACCACCATAGCATTACTTGATACCTGCATCCATTATGTCATATAGTTACCATTTCTTTTCTGTGGTGAAAACATTTTCTGTGGTGAAAACATTTAAAAGTTGCTACTCTCTTAGCAACTTCTAAGTAAACAATACAGTATTATTAACTATAGTTACCATGCTGTACATTAGCTCCCCAGAATTAATTTGTCTTCAGAGTACTGAAGTTTGTACTCTTTGACCAACATTGCCCCTTTTCCCCACCTCCCAGCCCCTGGTAATCACCAATCTACTCTCTGCTTCTGTGAGTTTGACTTTTTTACATTTCACATATAAGTGATATCATACAGTATTTGTCTTTATCTATCTGACTTATCTCACTTAGCATAATGCCCTCAAGGTCCATCCATGTGTTGCAAGTGGCAGGATTCCCTTTTTTTTGTGGCTGAATAATACTGCATCATATATACATATATATGATGATATACACAAGTATATATACATCATATATATGTATACACACACACACATATACACACCACTGCTTCTTTATTCATTCATTTGTTGATGGACACGTAGGTTGTTTCCACATCTTGCCTATTGTGAATAATGCTGCAATGAACACAGGGGTACAGATAGCTCTTTGAGATACTTATTTCATTTCCTTGGGCTACATACCCACAAGTAGGACTGCTGGCAATCCTATGGCAATCCTATGGCAGTTCTTTTTTTAACTTTTGATACTGTTTTCCATTGTGGGTGCAATAATTTATGAACTAAGCATGTTGATGCATGAATAAGCAAGTGCCCTGGATCAAACAGTCTACGCAAACCCAGTCCGGGGAAGGTCTTTAAATTATGCTGTTCTGTAACACCGTCCTGGAGACCCGAAAAGATGACAATGGGAAAGTAAATACAGCCAAGTGCCACAGAAGCGACAGAGGCTACGCGAAACATATGGATGGATAAAGCTTCACTGCATACTAAAGGCCACTTTTGCCTAAAAGACACGATCTTTAAGACCAATGCTAATGTTTGTCATTCTCCAGCTAAATTTCTTCTAGATAGTCAGTTTTCTAGATAAATGCCCCTTGAAGGGCATTTAAAATATATATAATTATATAAATAATCTTAATTTGGCTTTAATTTCAAAACGTTCCAATAATAGTGAAGAAGCAATAACTTAATTCAGCTTACTCACTATTTCAATCCCTAAAAACCTATAGGCTAGATCCTTTTGGATTAGGGGCGGGGAGGGCATTTGAGAGACTTGGAATAGTTTCTTTGACAAAAAACAAAGTAAATGGGGGATGTTATCTGTGCTTGGAAATAAGTGTTAGTATTAATTTTTTTGTACTGAATTTGTATTTTTTATTTAGCTTTTGTACTTAAATTTGATTTATCATTTTTCTTTTATGGATTGTGCTTTCTGTGTCTTCTCTAAGAAATCTTTCCTTGCCTCAAAACAGTACTTCACTACCTCAAGATGTGCACCTACAATGTGCAAAGCCTCTGACCTGCGCAATTCTACTTTCAGGAATTTATCTTGAGGAAATAATTGGACAAGGAAAATTACAAAGAAGTGCATCAAAGCATGCTTACAAAGCGAAAGTGCAGAAATAATCCAAGTGTCCAGGCACAGAGAACCAGCTAAATAAAATTTGCAACGCTAAGCAGTCATTACAGAAGTAGGTGTATATTTACTTGCGAAAAAAATCGTTCACAATATACTGTTAAATGAAAAAAAGAAGGTTGGAAAACAGGATAAAACAGAATAAATAATCTATCATAGAGGCGGGGCAGGGGGGAATTGCATGAAACCAGACAAAAGGTGCAAACTTCCAAATATAAGATAAATAAATGTTAGGGATATAATGTACAACATGATAAATATAATGAACACTGCTGTGTGTTACATATGAAAGTTGTTCAGAGAGGAAATCCTAAGAGTTCTCATCGCAAGGGAGAAATTCTTTTTCTATTTCTTTAATTTTGTACCTATGAGATAATAATAGATGTTCACTAAACTTATCATTGGTCATCATTTCGTGATGTAAGCCAAATCATTATGCTGTACACCTTAACCTTATACAGTGCTATAGGTCAATTATATCTCAATAAAATTGTAAGAAAAATAAAGAAAAATACATAATCTATCTTCTGTGGTTGATTTTTAAGCATATAAAGCACCCACATATCGACATTTGGACAAAACTCTGCAAATACACAGGCCAAAGTTAACAGCAATGATTATCTCTGGGGTTGCAGGCCATTTTTGTATTTTTCTTTGTATTTCTTGCTTGTTTAAAATTCTATTTTTTTTTAAATTTAATTTAAGTTAATTTATTTTTGACTGCATTGGGTCTTCATTGCTGTGCACGGGCTCTCTCTAGTTGCGGGGAGAGGGGGCTACTCTTCGTTGCAGTGTGCAGGCTTCTCATTGTGGTGGCTTCTCTTGTTGTGGAGCACGGGCTCTAGGCACGTGGGCTTCAGTAGTTGCAGCACACAGGCTCAGTAGTTGTGGCTCGTGGGCTCTAGAGCGCAGGCTCAGTAGTTGTGGTGCACAGGCTTAGCTGCTCCGAGGCATGTGGGATCTTCCCACACCAGGGCTCGAACCTGTGTCCCCTGCATTGGCAGGCGGATTCTTAACCACTGAGCCACCAGGGAAATCCCCTAAAATCTTTAAAGAAGTAATTTTAAAAGAAGTGATACATTACTTCCGTCACTAAAAGCAGGAATGAGTGGGTACTAAAAGTCCACTGGAGATCTTGGAAGCACAGTTATGATTCCAAGATTTACATACATAAGTGCAGGTCTGTAACTTACTGATCTGCTCTTTTCTCCCGAAACTCCGAGAAGGAGATGCCTTCAAGGGCTGCCCAGGTGTCCTCGGGCTGCATGCCTGAGTCCTGGGCTGGCGGGGACAGGTCCATGCAGTGGTGCAGCACAGGCAGGGCACACACCCAACGGTCAACCTTTTTGTCCATGCACATTTGGCACAGGTTTACCAGGGATGCTCGCCAGCTAGAAAGGGAACAGAGATCTCACGTGAGCCCAGCACGGCCAGTGTCAGGCCAGCCCCAGGGGTCCGACACCCACCAGGGAAGGGACAGCTCCTCACACAGAGCATAAGATAAGAGTGCTCCGGGTGTCTGAGCACAGAGTGACCAGGCCAGGGAGAAACCTCAGGGGCCCCCTCGGCACCCCCAAAAAGCATCAGGCACTGAACTGGCCCTTTCGAAGCCCCAGAGCAAACTCCTGGTGGCATCTTTCCATCCTCCTTGACAGTGGAGGAGACAGAGGTTCAGAGAGGCATGTGATCTATGCAAGGCCCCCTGTGCCAGAGCTGGGGCTTGAACCCAGGTCATCTGGCAACAGTAAATCTACATATAAAGCAACTCTTTACATGTAAGGAAGGAGCCTATAAATAATACATGGCATGTTCCCTACAATCACAAAACATGGATGTTTCTTAAGACCTGGAAACACTTGTACATTTGCCAGCATTTCTTCTCTCTTTCAAAATGAACGGGGTTTAACTGGGTGTTTTAAATTTGTAAAACCACAAGGCAGGTGTCCCATAAGACTGACTGCTCAGAGAAGGCTGCCCAATATTACCCTTGAGTTCAATTCAAACAGCTCCAGAAAAAAGACCTTGGGACCATCACAGGGTTCTGGGGCGGCGCCTCCACCCAGTGAAACGTGAGTGCCTTCAGGACAGGCCGCGGCCTCCACCCCACGAGTGCTCCGGGCCCAGCGCAGTGACGCCCTGGCTCGTGAACTGGGCACGGCAGCTGCAGAGGCCACGGGGAGGGCACCCACAGTACTTCCACAAACATCCTCAAGTCTGGCTTCGTTGTCTTACCATGACCCCCCCACCCCCAAATACACGCACGTGGGGCTGAGTTATGATACACCTTAAAGCTGCTCAAAAGCAGGGTATTCAAGAGAATATGTAATAAAATGAAAAATAGTACATAGGCTAGAAAAAGGCTAGCGGGATAAACACTGAAATGACAACAGTGAGTAGTAAAATTCCTGGTAGTTTTTATTTTTTACATGTTTTCATCCATTCTCTGACAAGCACTTATTTTTATAATCAGATAAAAACCATTAGAGAGCTAGAAAATCTTTACACACACAAACACACACACACACACACACACACACACTACCTCTGAGACGTTTCAAGGATGTGGATCAGATCCTTGCGAAGGGCATCTGATGAACTGGCATTCGAGCAAAGGAGGCAACAGAGTGAGCCCAGGTCACTTTCCGATAAGAGAAAGTGAAATTTTTCCACTGAGAAAAGGACAATCAGGCCCATTCTCAATTTACTCCTCACTGGGCAGTCTTCAGGCAGAGAGTCCCCACTCATTTCCAGAAATGGTGCCATTTTCTTTGTCAAACATTCCCACAGGTGTTTTCTCACCTGCTCCCAGGAGAAAAGGAAGATACAGAACCATGGCATTGAAACCACCAGAGGTGTCAGGAGCTGCCCATCACTATGCTTACTTCCCCATCAGCTGGGCAGGGAAGCCTGTGTGGAGGGGTCACCCCCACTGCCTGCCTCCCCACTAAACCCTGAGCATCCCCCTCGTCCTGGGTCTTCGGGAGGCGCCACCAGTGGTATGTCCAGAGGCCTCAGCATGATGGAGGGGCTATCAGGTGGGGGTCCTGAGCCTTATAAGGGTATACTGGTCATCTCAGGTGTGGCTCCAGGTCTGTCTCAAAAACGCCTAAGCCATACCACAGAGCAGGTAGAGATGCAGTGAAGGGCGCCAGCCTTCTTGTGGTGGAGGGGATGGGCAGGTGAGGGGGTGGGACCAGTGGTGGAGGGGGACAGGTGAGGAGGTGGGACCAGTGGTGGAGGGGGACAGGTGAGGAGGTGGGACCAGTGGTGGAGGGGGGCAGGTGAGGAGGTGAGACCAGTGGTGGAGGGGGACAGGTGAGGAGGTGGGACCAGTGGTGGAGGGGGGCAGGTGAGGAGATGGGACCAGTGGGGGAGAGCAGGTGAGGAGGTGGGATCAGTGGTGGAGGTGGGGCCAGGTGAGGAGGTGGGAGGAAGAAGAAAATGGGGAGGACAAAGAATTCCCTAGAGGTGGCACTAGGAGAAAAGGAACTGAAATATCCTGCCCCCATCCACCTGGTGCACTGATTCTAGGGGTCATCTGGCCACTAGGAGGTGGGGTGATGCTGAGTGCCCAGGAGGTAGAGAAGGGAGCTGCTGCTGACACCCCTGAGACCCGGTACCTCCTTCTCTTCGTACTGCAGAGTGCTCCACAGCTGTTCTTCTCCTTCATAGATCATGGGCACCCGAATGACAGAATAAAACTGCTGAAACTGGGTGAAAAAGTTCTTTAAATTGATGGCATTCCAGGTCTCGAGGATGCTGAAGACGCGGTCCAGCATGACTGCAGCCGCGATCTGCTTCCCATTCACCAAGGTTTTCCTTGTACCATCTGTTACATAGTCCATCAATTTCTGCCACCTCCCAGGGGGCTTCCTACAAATTATATCATCGTACTGGTGCCAGTCTAAGATTAAAAGAGCAATGTTATACTTAGGAGCATCAAAACCCACTAGACCTGGATACTCCACCCTGGAAGGCTGATCTTGACCAGAAGAAATAGGATGAAGGAGCCAAGGAAGGGAAGAAAGACAGGAACACCACAGAACGTGGTAAACGGAAGGCAGCAACACTTGCTCCATCCAGGTACCCATCCACAGATAAACAACATGGGGCCTGGCCCCTGGGTGGAGCACGGCTGTTTAGGACAAGTAACCTGGACACCATACAGTGAATTGAGTGAGGCACACGATTCAGCTGCCCTGAAAATACTTGAAACATGTCTTTGTCGAACTAGACGGTTCAGCACAATTGGTACATGAGCTCCTGAGAAAATGACCACACAGGGGTCAAAAATTTCATGCTGAAACTGCATCACTCACTAGCACTTGTGCACCATTTTGGTATGTTATTTGGTGCAAGTGCTCATTTCCTCTGTCCTGGGAACCGTGGTGCCCACTCCATGAAGGATGGTACAGGTCACATGACAGACAAAACAGCCCTCGACATGGGGCAAGGGCTGAACCCATGGCTGCTCTTATAACCAGCTGAAATGATATGAGGAAAAACCCAGGAAAATCAATTGTCAAATAATTAGAAGGCAAAGAGGTCAGTAAGGCACCAGAGGCAACACAAGTACATAAAAATAGCCATGAAAATCAGAAAGTCCAGCCTCCAAACAGGCCTCCTGCTCCTCAATGTCCAGTCTGCTGTCTTTGCTGGAAGTCCCCACTCACCCATCCCTGCCCCATCCCGGCCCTGCCCAGCGATAACTTGGAATCACTGTTTGGATCTGACCTCAGACTGTTTGGATCACCTCCTGTGGAAGCTTTTCCTGCTCCATATGTCCCTCACAGGTGGGGGACACAATGGCTCTCTCTCGGTTTTATAAAAACGCTCTTCCAGACAAAAGGTGAGTGAGAGCTGCTGGCCTGGGATGGCCAGTGCCGTGGAGGTGAAGGGAGCGCCAATCAGTGTCCTGGGCATGGGATACCCTCGACCCCGGGACGGTGGGACAGGGAGGGACATTAATGGTCTTGGTCTTGAAGAATCTACTAGAAGAATAGAAACAAAATATTTAAGTTCCAAACCCCCAGAGAAAAGAGAAAGAAAATCCAAAAGTTAGAAAAAGTACAAAAAAGAACAAGGAAACAAGGTAGAGAGAAAAGACATGATTATTTGTCAAAAGTGAGTCTTCCACTGACAGTCTCAATTCATGCCAATGGGCTAAATTCACCCATTAAAGATGATTAGATTGGGAACTCCCTGGTGGTCCAGTGGTTAGGACTCCGCGTTTCCACTGCATGGGGCACAGGTTCGATTACCAGTCTGGGAACTAAGATCCAGCAAGCCATGCGGCACGGACAAAAGAAAAAAAAAAAATGATGATCATATTGAATGGAAAGAAAAAAAAAACAAACCAACAACAGTCCAGCGAAACAGAGACGGGGCTGCAAGAGTTGAACTTGAGAGCAAACAGCAAGAGTTGGGACAAAAGCAAAGAGGCTAAGAGGGTAGGCAAGGAATGCAGACACAGCAGAATCAGTTTTAGGCAAAACACAGCACAAGGAAAAAGGCACTGGAAGGGATAGAGTGCTAGTGATGGCTGTTTCTGCCACCAGCACACACATCTGCCGTCTGGGTCTCCCCCACGTCACAGGGCTGGAGCCCAGAACCTCCATTCTGCCTGCCTTGCCATAGTGGGTTCTACCAATGAGAGCGCTCACAGGAGGCTTAGAAGGAGGAAGAAGGGAGGGAAGTCATCTCTCTCTCTGTTTATTGGGATTGATGAAAACTACATTTATTTAACATAAACCACCACCACACCAAATAAAGCAAAGCACAAAACTTCTCAATCAACAAGAGTGCCTTCCAGACACTCCTCCCAAATCACCTGCATTGATGATGTCAGGGGCTGGGGCACTTCCCCACCTGGGCTCAAGCAGTGACCTCCAGACCCTTGGAAACCAACGAAGGCCCTCTCTGGCCTTCCCATCAGCCCTTGCATTGGTTACTATGACTCACCTCCTTACTGCTTAAAACTCCTGATTTAACCCAACTGACCAGGGTACCATCTCCCAGGGAGCTCCAATGTCAACCTACCAACAGGGCATCTAAATAGGACGGCCCACACCGAGAAGTAAGCAGTTAAAGTGCCCGTGCGACCATAAGGAAAAAGCTTTAACTATCATTTTTTAAAAAAGCTTGCAAAGTATAATTATTGAAAAACACTAGAACAATATCATGATTAAGAAAGCATCTGAAAATAAAGTTACTTGGCAATCCTGAGTTACTCTACAACCTAAAAATCTGTTTAATGACAAACAGCTCATACAACTCAATATCAAAAGACAAACAACCCAATCAAAAAATGGGCAGAAGACCTAAACAGACATTTATCCAAAGAAGACATACAGATGGCCAACAGGCACATGAAAAGATGTTCAACATCACTAATTATTAGAGAAATGCAAATCAAAACTACAATAAGGTATCACCTCACACTGGTCAGAATGGCCATCATCAAAAAGTCTACAAATAAATGCTGGAGAGGGTGTAGAGAAAAGGGAACCCTCCTACACTGCTGATGGGAATGTAAATTGGTGCAGCCACTATGGAAAACAGTATGGAGGATCCTTAAAAAACTAAAAATAGAGCCACCATATGATCCAGCAATCCCACTCCTGGGCACATATCCAGAAAAGATGAAAACTCTATTTCGAAAAGATACATGCACCCCAATGTTCACTGCAGCATTATTTACAATAGCCAAGACATGAAAGTAACCTAAGTGTCCATCAACAGATGAATGGATAAAGAAAACATTATCTATATATATATATCTATATATATCTATATCTATATCTATATATATATGTGATGGAATATTACTCGGCCATTAATAAAGAACGAAACATTGCCATGTGCAGCAAGTGGATGGACCTAGAGAATATCATATTAAGTGAAATAAGTCAGACAGAGAAAGAAGAATATTATATGATATCACTTGTATGTGGAATCGAAAAGATAATACAAATGAATTTATTTACAAAACAGCAAGACTCACAGACATAGTAAACAAACATGGTTACCAAAGGAGAAAGTGAGGGGGGAAAAGGATAAGTTAGGAGTATAGGATTAAGAGATATACACTACTGCATATAAAATAGATAAGCAACAAGGATTTACTGTATAGCACAGGAAACTATATTCAATATCTTATAATAAGCTATAATGGAAAATAATCTGAAAAAATATATATATATAACTGAATCACTTTGCTGTACATCTGAAACTAACACAACAACTAACTATACTTCAATGAAAGAGAAAGGGAGGAAAGGAAGGAAAGGAAGAAAGGAAGGAAGGAAGGAAGGAAGGAAGGAAGGAAGGAAGGAAGGAAGGAAAGAAAGAAAGAAAAAGAAAGGAAGGAAGGAAGAAAGGAAGAAAGGGAAAGAAAATCTTTTTAATGGACTTTGAAATGATTGTCTCTGTGTTAAAAAGTGCATCTCTATCTGGTTTGACAGCTTAAGTACCAGGACCCAGCCAGATAAAATCTGAAGTGACTAAGGCAGTGCTTCTTAAATAAGAGCAAATGGGACCTGCTATCCCAAATCACTACCACCTCCTCCGGCAAGATTAGATCAGCATCACCTCTTGTCTGATGAGGGGTCACCTCAAGCATGGAAACAGCCAGTTTGGATCATCCGGCAAGTACAGGGCAAAACCAGAAAGTATCGCAGGGCTCTGTTCTTTGGTAAGCCCATACAGAATAGAGTCTTTTGGAGGCGATCGAGTCAACACTTGGGCACATTTAAGAAGAGAGCATGACTCTAGTTTCTTCTCTGTCTCTTTGGGCCAGTTCAAAATAACCAAGCATCTGCCCCACCGACCTCAATCGCTGTCAGCCCAACAGAGGTCCTGGCCACAGGCAGCATCAACTGCAAAGACCCCTCCAGATGATTCCAAAGCCCAGCCAGCAAATCACTCCCAGCTTTCAGGCCTTCCTAGCTGAGGTCCCAGACATCAGAGAGCAGAAACCAGCCAGCCCTGCTGTCCTCCATCCAAACTCCTAACCCACACAAGTCATGAGTATAAAAAAACAAATAAATAAATAAACAAAGCACTTGGTCTTGGTGACAGACTGGAACATCTCTCTCAAAAGCTGACAGATCGATCTTTTTAAACAAGGACTTTAATATTAAACAGGCTTCAGCTAATAGATATACATACAGCTTTTGAGTCCACAAAATTGATTATCCATTCTTTCTGAGCATACGTGGAATATTTATGACAGACCAAGAAGTCAGCCACAAAGAAGATCTAAGCAAATTCCTAAAAGTAGAACCCATATAGACTCTCTATATAGAACACATGCACATGTACACACACACAGAAATACACATGCACACTGGACACACACACGAACACACGCACCTGACACACAAACACCACACACACTGCATACAGTGAGTAGAAAACAGAGCACAGAAAAAAGAATTAGATAACAGATAAGAGAAAGAAAGAGAAACAGAATAAAGTGAAAAAAAGAAAATAGAAGAGTGACACTTATGACAGACAGCAGGGGGCAGTGGATCCAGCCCCTGATGGCTTCCGCTGGATGTCTTATTCACAGTCGCCATTTGGAAATCTGGGAAGGGCTTGTGGTCCTGGCAGCCCTGTTTCCCTTGCCCTTGCCCCCGCTCACTGCTGCCCCTCTAGGCCCCAGTCCCCTTACTTCCCAGCGGCTCTATCTTCTCTCCTTTCCCTTAGTAAAAATCCTTTCGCTTGTTTACTCTTGTGAGTGGTTAAGCTAACCTGATCAGAAACATGCTTCCAAGCTCAGGTTTATGAAACATAGAGCTGGGGGGTAGGGCAGGGCCAATGCCAAGCAAAGAGGACCCACACGGGCCAAGGAAAGCCTTTGATCCCCAAGGAGGAACGTGCAGCCTTCTGAGCTCCGATCAGGAGCCCAGCCTGAGGCTTACCTCCCGAGCCCAGAAGGGAAGATTTCACATGGAGACAGCGGTTCACATGCTCGCCTTCCTTCTGCTGACATTTGTAGATGACCTCATACTCCACAGGGCCCTTGCCTCGCCAGAGGACGTACTTGTATGGAATGGGTTTATCCAGGTGCTGCTTAGAAATGATGGTGCTGCCTTCAATGAGGGACCCATTCTCATGTAGGTCTCTGTGAATAAACAGGACACCAGCCTGTTATCCAAAAAATCCTCTCCCAGAAATCTTCATTCTTCTCAAACACAGCACGGAGTGCAGACCCAGAGCTATAAATCGATGCTGACCGAGAGGATGCTTCCAGAACAAGGCACGGTTTTCACACAGAGACAGAGAACGGGCCAAGGTGAAGTATGACAAAGAAGTGCATTACAGGGAAGAGTTGTTTGAAATATTCATCTTCCCAAAGGTCTAAGGATTAATCAACTTGATAAAAATTATGATTTCAATATATTTCAAAGACTGGACGTTCTGTACATTTCCTTACGGGCCTACTGGGATATACTCACTTGGTGTAGTACATCTCGCAAACATCATGATTCCATCTGGGCTTCCCAAATTCTTCTCCGCCCCTGACAAATACTTTGTGTTGGCTGGGGTTGAACTGGAAATGTTTTGAAATGATTGCATGGAAGTACACCGTGATTCCTTCCAAGGAGCTCAGTGGGCTGGGGGAAAGCCACGGAGGAAAACACCGATTAGATCCGGATCTGTCTACCTCTCTGCGCGCGCACACACACACACACACACACACACACGTGTGTGCACACAGGATCCCTGTTTCTTGGCTGTGCACTAACACACACCCCAACGAAGTGCAAGAGCGTCCACACTTCAGACAGGCTGTCTGCCATGTGGGTGCCCTCGGCTCTCCCTCTACAGTGGAGGAGGACAGTGGGTGCGGGGGGTGGGGGGCGATCTCTGCCCAGCTCCGAGGGGCTGCGGGCTGTGGCAGGAGGGGGTGGCTGAGTACTCTGGCACATGACAGCCTCTTTCCTGACTTCTGTAAGGCCAGTGCTGCCTCCGGGACCCCAGGAACCATATTATGGAGCATTTCAACTGAGCAAGGAATTGGGACAGGTGCCCCTCCACTGCCTACCTCCCGAGTGTTTCCCTTTCCCCCAAGAGTCAACAAGAGGGCAACGTGGGAATCTCCTCTAGGGTGGCGTGGCCCCTTCCAGCCCCCGCTCAGGGTGGGGGCCAGGCCTGTGCCGCCCCAAGCCGGGTCACACCCACCACTCCTTAGCTCCGTGTGCGCTCTACCTCTGGTTCCTTTGCTCCCTCTCATCTTTCACAGTGGTTGCATTATTTCTGTTATTCCCCTCTGGCTTCTTCGGGTCCTTCGGCTTGGCCTTCTCATTTTCACCTGCTTTTCCTCCAGAAACACCCATCTGGTCCTTGGTTGCAGCTTCCTGGAACAAGCACCCAAACCCCAACCTTGATGACCAGCCTCCACGTTTGCCCCCAACAGGGGATGCTTCTCATAGCCGCCAGAGTGGCCACATTCCTTCCCTGCTCAGAACCTTCTAATGCCTTCTGGTCTACCTACCACAGCCTCCCAGGACTCCTCTCCGCACCACTGTCAATGGCCCCTCTTTCCTGCTGCTCCCTGAACAGGTCCACCACACTCTACCTGGGGGCCTTTGCACGTCCCCAGACAGCCACGTGGCTCGCCTGTCACTCTTTCAGATCTCCTTGGAAGGCCTTGCCTGGCACCCACCTCCAACACCCCAGCCCCTCGCCCTACTTCTCTCCACGGCATTTCTCACAGCCTGACTTTGCTTTGTCTTTCTCCCCACTAGAATGTGAGCTCCAAAAGGCAGGAGCTGGTCTCATTTCAAATGCTAGGCTGCACCCCCAGTACCTAACACATATTCACCAAATGATTAAATTGAGCTGTGGAAGGAACAGGGCCAAAAGGAGCAGCCCATGGGACAGACAGCAAGGACGGGGACGGCTTCCTGGAAAGCCGACCAGGTAGGAACGAGACGCTTTACCCGGTGGTTGTCTCGGGAAGCAGGGACACTTGTGGGAGGCCGTTTCGTTTTCTCAGTCTGATTTTTAACTTCTTTCCCAACTCTTTTCCCTGCACCAGCTGGCTCAGCTGCAGCAACACTTGCCTGGAAGAAATAAAGACGCCAAAACATCAGGGCCAAGAGGACAAAATGGACAGGGAAACTCTGATTCAATGGCATAAGGGTAAGCATCTGCCACCAGCCCAGTGACAGGGGTCAGCAGCTCGGGGTGGAAGGGCAGCCCCTTCCACAGCCCCCCTTCCCAGGGAGCAAGTCCCAGTGGACACCCTTCCCAGACAGTGAAGTATTGTCAGAACCGCACTGCACAGCAAGGTGTCGAGACATGGCAGGCCAACCCCGGTCGTCACTCCCCTAACAACTCACCCCAGAGGCAGGGGCCCTGGCCTGCTGCCCAGTGGCCCGCGGCTCTTTCCCGGGCTTGGACTGGTCCCCCTTTGGCTCAGGCAGTGGGAGCTCCTGAGTAGCATCTTTCTCCCTAGGATGGCCTTCACTGGCAGAAGTGGGGAGGCCTTTTCCCTTGGAGGGGTTCGGGGAGTGGAGGTCCTTCCCTTCCGGGAAGGCTCCTCCCAGAGGCTGGTCCTGGGGTACCGGGCTGCTCAGAGACTCGGTGTCCGCAGCTGCCTCTGCTCCTCTCGCAACCTGGCCCTGCAGAGGGCGGCCCACAGTCTCCAGCGGCGTCTTGCCCACACTTGGGGGCTGGCTTGTCTGGTGGGTGGGACCACCCTGCCGAGCAGGGCTTTGGGGTGGGGCTGTGTCCTGGAGCTCAGGGTTTGCAAGCGAACTCAGACTACAGGGGCCCAAGAGGGATGGGGACAAGGAATCCAGCTCTGCAGACGTGGAAGCATTCTGATTCTTTTTCTTCCTTTTTCTCCTTTTCCTCTAAACAGAAAAAGAGACACTCATGTTATTTCTCAGGTTTACTATACTCTCACCAATGTTTTCCTCCAATTTCCTTTCAATTTCTGAAGTACGTCAAGTGTAGCTCGACCAAACCACCTTACATCTGTTAAATCTGCCATTTCTTTACCTTGTAAAGAATGAAACTGAGACACAAAGTGAATGGGAGTGGTGAACAGAGTTGAGGGACAAGTGGGGAGCAGTGATGGTCACATGCTTCGTTCTGTCCAATCCAAGCTGAGACCCTCACACGGAATTCCTTCCCATGGGACATCCTTTAAGGATGGCTTTCAAATGTTAGAAAGCAGGTACAGGCCCCCACACATTCTACTCCATATACGTATTATGTACAAAATAGAGACGGAAAAATGAACAGAAGTCTAAGTAGTTCCTTCCTACACCCACACTGGCATGTTACACCTCTGCCTGAGATCCTTGCTCAAAGGCAAGAGTCCTCAACTTCAGAATCAGAGATGGAGCCTGTGAGAAGCAGGTGTGGCAGGACCCTTTGAGGACCCCATGGGGCTGGATGCCCTGCACGCTTGGGGATCCTGCTCTGGAGCAAGTATTGATTGGTTCATTAAGTGCTAGTAATCCGTGACCCCCCTGAAGCCTGGTGTGGGCCCAGGCCTTGCCGTCCCGCCCCATGCCTGGGCTGAGTCCCCGGGAGAGAGAGACGGAAGGCCTCGGGGTTTCTCTGCACGTGGGGTGGGGCAGTCTTGTTCTGGGTCAGCTTCCAGATTTTCTCCAAGAATCCTGACCAAACTTCCTGCCCACGTGCTCAAAACAGGCAACACGACACACAGGCCACCCCGGATGGCAATTTCCCAGCCTGACATTGACCCCCGCTAACATCGCGGTAGAAAGAGGCTTAAGAAAGGTCATTCGAGGCAGTCACTTCCCCAGCTTCCAGGGCGTACAGATCTCTGAAGATTTTGCCAACATACTGATGGTGACTCAGCACGTCTGGAGGACCCAAGGTTCTACATTTCCATGGTGCTGCTGCCAGACCAGGCCTGCTCTGTGAGCACGAGGACCAAGCAGCTCCCTACCCCAGGCGCCTGACTCTGATCCGACTGGCCTGGGGGCACGGGCACCAGCATCTCCATGAGCTTTCCTGGTGGTCCTGACATGAAACCTCACTGGGAACCACAGGTCAGACCAGCAGAAAGCTGTCTGCAGACCCCACGGCCCCAAGCCCTTTGCAGAATCTCCTCCTTTTTCAGCGTGAGGCTGGCTTAAATCAAGTCGCTTAGTTCTATACTGATTTACCAAGGAACCTGGAACGTTGTCCTAAGCGCATGGAACAAGAAAGTAAGATATGTTCCTCCCCCATGAAGCTGATGGTTTAGTAGGAGAGAAAGACTAAAAACAGATGGTTTTAGCATGTTGGAAGGACTCGCAGGCTTCCCAGGGAAGAGGCGCAGGTTGAGTCTGAAAGCCACCAAAGGCCAAGAAGGCAGTTTCATCCATTCGGCAAAGATTCCCGGGTCCTACACATCTGAAGGTGGCCAAAGCCACAGGCTGCCTCATATGCTGACTTGCCCATCCAGAATCAAAGTGTACGTGTGGCCGGAAGACCCTGCATGACTGGTCCTCACTGCCTGCTAACCTCATCCCCTGGTCTCCAGTATTAATCCTGTTTTTTACTTTCTGTATTTTAGGATGCTCTGGCATTTGGGGGGGCTTTGCTAATCCTGGAGAGACTGCCCCTCCCGGGGCTAGCTAATTCCCAGAGAGAGGGATCTCTCTGAGCAGATGAAAGATCTGAGCAGATCTTTCATCTGCAAACCAACTAACACGGAGCCCTGCCCCCCACCTCCTTTATCAAACTCTCCCTCCAAGCCAACATTCCCTGCACTAAATCACCGCAGGGCCAAGTACGGGACAGCTAGACAACCCTATAGCCCAGAGCCCACAAAGAGTATTCAAACCAGCCAAACCTAAACCTGCTCAAACCTGCCTGCCTTTCCCCACAAGGCAGGCTCTGGGCCACGTTCTCCCCTTGCTCCTTCTCCCTCCCGTGGGGCCCTGTGGACGTGGCCCCCCTCTTGGAATCCGTAAGTACCACTGACCTCTCGTGTCATCACCAGTTATACGAGCAGGGCGCCTCCTGCCTCAGGTTCCGTCTTTCTCCAGACACCTCCTTCACTTAGTCCTCTGCCCCACACCCCTCAGCAGACCACCCGGACACCCTCAGTAGGAAAGCAAACCTTCACAGCCCCGCATCTGCTTTATTTCCCTCCTTAGCCACTGTCAACTAAATATGTCTTTATTTTCTTTCCCCTCCAGGAAGGAAGTCCTTGTTTTCTTCACTGCTGCATTCGCAGTGTCTAGAACAACCCTTGACCCCCTATAGGTGCCTAACCACTTCTGTCTCATTAAATAAATTCCTTGGAAAGTCCCGTGTTTCCCTGCAGCACCAGCACATTTCCTCTCCCCCTGGGACCCCACACCCCTCAGTCGGCTCTGTGATCAGATCCAAGAACAAAAGGTTTTGACTTCTGATTTCCAATTTGCCTTTCTCCCCTTTACCTTGCTTTCTCCTTTTCTTATCCCTATTTAACTGTTCTTTTTATAAGCTGCTTCAAAACCCTTAGAATAGGGCTTCCCTGGTGGCGCAGTGATTGAGAGTCTGCCTGCTAATGCAGGGGACACGGGTTCGAGCCCTGGTCTGGGAGGATCCCACGTGCCGCAGAGCAGCTAGGCCCGTGAGCCACAACGACTGAGCCTGCGCGTCTGGAGCCTGTGCTCCGCAACAAGAGAGGCCGCGACAGTGAGAGGCCCGCGCACCGCGATGAGGAGTGGCCCCCGCTCGCTGCAACTGGAGAAAGCCCTCGCATAGAAACGAAGACCCAACACAGCCATAAGTAAATAAATAAATAAATAATTTCTTAAAAAAAGAAAAAAAAAACCCTTAGAATAAGATTTAGATTTTGCACAGGTGACTTAGAGTTCTCTCAGCACACGTCTACGGGGGCACGTGAGTGCCCAGCCCCCTCTCGGGTCTACAGACAGGACTGGGATGTTGGCAGATCTCAGGCTGCTGGCACGCCTGCCATATAGCAAGGCTCGAGGCTAAAGTCTAAAATTTTCCTTGACAAAAATCAAGTTTATATGTGTTATAGTTGTTACATATTTACGTACTCCTAATTATTGTGGTCTGTCATTTTGACCGCATTAGTCAGGAATATGCACGCTAAAACTAAACACTGATGATTGGGAATGCATGCACGGACGTGGGTCACGACCTCTGGGTGTGGGCAGCGGATGGGGGCGGTTGGGAGGAGACCCCAATAGTTGTCCATGTTTACAATGGATGGTAGGGGATGAGTATTCACTTAGTTAATCCTGCATTTATGTTATACATACCCTTTATGGTGGGCATAATATTTAATTAAAACATTTTTTAAATGAAGAGTTTATTGACTTGGAAGGGATGCTACCGAGCTTTCTGGGGACTGCAATGTCCTGTCTCTGGATCTGGTGGGGGTGACGAGGCTGTACACACAGCAGAACATCTAGGGGGCTCTGCCCTGAAGACCTGTGCCTTTCACTCAATGCCAATTATACCTCAATTCAAAAGCTACGCTGCGGGAGCTTCCCTGGTGATGCAGTGGTTAAGAATCTGCCTGCCAGTGCAGGGGACATGGGTTCGAGCCCTGGTCCGGGAAGATCCCACATGCCACGGAGCAACGAAGCCCGTGTGCCACAACTACTGAGCCTGTGCTCTAGAGCCCATGGGCCACAACTACTGAGCTCACGTGCCACAACTACTGAAGCCTGCGTGCCTAGAGACCGTGCTCCACAACAAGAGAAGCACCACAATGAGAAGCCCGTGCACCACAATGAAGAGTAGCCCCTGCTCGCCACAACTAGAGAAAGCCTGCGCGCAGCAACAACGCAGTCAAAAATAAATAAATAAATAAATTTATAAAAAAAGAATGTACATTATAAAAAAAAAAAAAAAAGCTACACTGCACCAGCTCTATATGCATACATAAAGGCTATTCCTATTCCTGCCCAAAGAGAATTAATTAGAAAAAACAACAGTTTGCTACTTCTTGGGGGGGGGTGGGGGTTTGGTCAGAATACACCTCTGATTTTATAATGAGCATCACTTTGTTTCTCCATCAGAAGAACAAAGGCCTCCCACACAGGGAGAGCAGAGAGGAGACCTCAGTCTGGGGGAAGGCAGGCCAGCCTCTTTCACTCACCTGAGTGCTGGGTCAGGAGCACACATGAGGGTGGTGCTGCAGACCCTGAAAAGGTACCTATGGCAGGATGCGAGGGTGACAGGTGGGAACACTGACTCGTTGGACAGCAAGTCAGTGAAGCTGCTTGACAAAAGCTGACATGTTGGAGGCGAAGTGGGCCCACTAGCTCTGCCCCACTTCCCAGGGGTCCTCTGCCTTCATCTGCACTGATAGTGACAGGGAGAGAGTAGAATAATTAAATAGTTAGTTTAGAAATCCCACTAGGGGATTAAAGACAGAAAAGGAATTTTAAGGGAGCTTAGGAAACTGTTGCAGGCCAATGACCACTCAAGAAAAGAATCCAGTAACCTAGCGATAATCTGCGCTACGCTGAAGGAAAACCAGGCGCATCCAAGCACCAGGCACACTCAAGCCACAAGTCCTGATAGTTAAAACACAAGACAATAGATATGGGGTCTGAATCTTGTTACTTGAAGTCAGGGAGTTAATGGTCCCCGAAGAGTAGCATTTCTGCATGTAGTCAAGACAGGAGCATAGGTGAGGGGGGGGAAGAAACTAGGTGAAAGAGGACACTATACTGAAACCTCAGATGAATTACAATATTTTAGTGTATGTTACCATCCTTTTGCTAACACATATATGATTTAAATAGTGCCATGATTGTCCCCGTTAGACCATATATAGGGTCAAAGGAGGAACTAATGATGTAAGCCTTGATGTCTACCTAAAAATGAGGAAGAAGGTGGTCTTCTCCTCTCCCCACTTTTTCTTTGATTATAAAAATGTAGCCCTCTTTGTTCTTGGGGCTGCGCTCCCTTGCCTGCCCACTTGTATCTGTCACAAGTGTCCTACGCTAACAAACTCACTCTTTGTCTATTGCTTTGCCTCATGCTGAATTATCTCTGTGATGAGACAAAAGGACCTGAGTTTCATTAAGTCCTGAGACCAGGTGAGCAGTTTCAGTTAAAAGACAGTGGGTTCGAGTCCCCTCCTAAGTCAGGGATCGTGGGTTCAAGGCCCAATCTGAGGTGCAGCTGGGTTCAAGTCCAATCCGAGAAGGAGTGCGGTTTCAATAGGAAGTGCTTTGCCAATTCAGGGAGGACGGCAGGGCTGAGGAGAGTGTCACCTTTCCACCTGGCATCTGATCAAGCACTTCCTTCTAGTAAACAGGCACTGCCCAAGCTCCCTCTCTGCAGCCTTCCTTTCCGCCGTCTCCAGACCCAAGTAACCTTTCTCAGCTTCAGTTTCCACTTTTGTAAAACTGGGATGACACACGTGGGCAGTGCTTTGGTAGGGGGAGCGGGGTGGGGGTCTGTCTACAAACATAAGGTGGGCGTTGCAGAAGCAACAAGAGGAAAGAAACTGGGATGAGAACTAGGAAGATCAGGGTGACCCCCAGCCTCACCTGTCCCAACAAGTGGTATCATTAGGACCAGGGCCGGCCTCTCAATTAGACGCTAGCCAACTGCAAAAGGGAACCAAGACTCTATAGTAGGGAATGCCGAGGAGGAAGTGAGGGGCCATCAGGAAAAAGTCCAACAAGAATCTCTACTAAGGGAACCACACGATTCCTGGATTTGCTGAGGAAGCCTGACTGGACCAGTTCTGGAGCCTTGGAGAGGTGCTCGGACCATCCCTGCCCCGCCAGCTGCCTGGCGCCCTGCTCCCACTCCCCCACTCCAGGAAATGGTCCCCTGAACCTCCCGTTCTCAGCCAAGTGGTTCAAGCAGGATTAACTCTACTCCAGCTGCAGGGTCAGCATACCACCCTGGCCACAGTGATTGGTTTAGGGATGGGTATGTATTCCAATCACAGCCACTGAGATTTGAGGATGGCTTCCCCTGGGAAGGAGATGCTTCTCCTTTCTTCTCTGGAAGCCCCCGAAGGAGGCATTCTCTCGTCCCCTGAATGATGCAGTGGGAAGTGGATAACTGTGGAAGGGTCCACAGTGGTGGAGACCGCTACTGAGGGGCCAAGGAGCTAACTGACATGAAGAAGGCAGTGCAAAGACACAGAGACATACCCGGACTTTGGGAATATCATCTAGGTGCCCAGATTAAACCTCGCATGCAGCTAGGTCTACCCGAGGATTTCTCAGTTACGTGAGTGACAAATTCCCTTTATTGTATTAATTTACCAGAGCTGGGTTTCAATTATTTGCAACCAAAAGATTTCTAATGGTTAAAATACTCAAACTTCCAAGTAGGTTGTTTCGTTTTTACAGAAGCCCCAAATAAGTCAAGGTAATCAATGTTCTAACAGCTTTGGTGCATAAGATGTCAGGCTCTGGTAGATATACTTGGGCCACAGCATCCTCAGGGCTCCTGTATCATTCATGGCACGGTACAGGAGGACCCCTCTGCGACAAGTGTGTGACCAGATGCCTTCTGGTCATCACAGAAGGTGGTAGGAGGTTTCTGACCTCATGAACAGGTGCCAGCCGCCCTCCCCAGGGAACATGGATCAGGTCTGCCTTCTAGAAGGAAGGGCGCTGTCAGCAGGGAAAGAACAAGGAAGCACACACCACAGTGAGGTAGGCGACCCCGCAGAACCAGGAGGGCCTGGGAGGTACGGCTGTGTAAAGATGGCAGTAAATGCAAGACGGACCGCTGTGGGGACGTGACCCAGTTCCTGGAAGACAACCATTGGGAGAAAGGGTGACACGATGATAACAGCCCATTACGCGGACCCCAGACCACACCCCAGCCCCCAAGAGCAGACTGGTGGATGTCACCACACCTGTGGCAGCAGCCACCAGCCCAAACCCTCTTTTTAATATAACCAAAACCCTGGAATCTAAAAACATGATACCAATGAACTTATTTACAAAACAGAAATAGACTCATGGACATAAAAACAAATATGGTTATCAAAGGGGAAATGTGGGGGAGGGATAAATTAGGAATTTGGGATTAACAGATACACACTACTATATATAAAATAGATAAACAACAAGGACCTACTGTACAGCACAGGGAACTATAGTCAATACCTTGTAATAACCTATAATGGAAAAGATTCTTAAAAAGAATATATATATGTAATATACACATAACTGAATCACTTTGCTCTACACCTGAAATACTGCAAATCAACTATACTTCAATTTGAAAAATAATAATAAAATATGTAAATAAATAAAACCAAACCCCACCCATCTGAGAGGCAACAGGGCAGCCTCCGGGCGGTGGGCATGTGCTCTCCCCTGATCACCCCTCCAGGAGAACTCCCCCACATTTGCTGCCCACTTATCTCTTTCTCCTGGGAACTGCCTTTTATGTCCTTCACCCACTGTCCTGTTAGTGCCTGGATGTCTTATTTCTTTGAGAGAATTGATTAGGTATTCCAGTTGTGAACCCTTTGTCATATGTTGCAAATGTTTTCTAGCCATCTGCTTTTCCACGTTATTGCTGAATGGTCCCCTCTAACTCAGAATCTGGAATATTTTTGTGCCCCTATCAGCATTTAAGGGGTTGTTTTGGTGAGCCTTAGGAATATCTATATAATTTTATGAATAGTCACCTATATTTACAAGAACTTTTAGGGTGTATTTTACTTTAAAATGGTCAACGAAGCTGGTATATATTTTAGTGTTTAGTATGAGTAAAGAACCGTTTTTTCCAAATGGTTAGCCACGGTTCAAACACCCCTTACTTAACACAGCTTCACTCTGTGATACATGATGCCACCTTTAGCACGTGCTCAACTGCCATAAATGCTCACATCTGCATCTGGATGTTCTATGTCAACCCTCCCTGATGGGTCTCTGTTACTCCATTAGGATGTTATATTGCTATGTTTATAGCTTATGATACATTTTGATGTCAAATCTCCCATTTATTGTTCTACCTTTCTACGTTCTTTATAGGAACTCTTGCCAATTTATACTCTAGATGGACTTTAGAGTCTTTTATCTATTTCAAAACAAAAACAAAAACAAAAACAAACCCACTGGGAACAATACTACTTTTACACATTAACTGGCTAATTGGATGTATACATCTGAGGAGAGAACTGACATCTTTACGATATTAAACCTTCCTTCTGGGAAAATCTATTTGCAGTTTGGTTTTCCTGTTTGTGTAGATCATGAAGGGGTTCTCCACCCACCCCCCACCCCCATTTTCTGTTAGTGCTCGCACCCTGATGTCCGCTGTATTTACAAGGTGCTTTTGCCTTTTTTGTTTTTGTTTTTGGCTGTGCCACATGGCTTGTGGGATCTCAGTTCCCCAACCAGGGATTGAAGTCCGGCCCCAGGAGGTGAAAGCACCAAGTCCTAACCACTAGATCTCCAGGGAATTCCCAAGGTGCTTCCGTTCTTAACTAACCAACAGACCCAAGCCCAGAGGCAAGACCACACCTGGTTTACAGGCTTCCCCCTCACACCGAGCACCCAGTGCCCCACACGCAGCAGCTGCTCAAATAAATCTTTGTTAAATGAATCAATGGCCATCTTACTCAGGAAAAAAGTCACCACTCTGTAAAAGACTGATGGTTAAACACCACAAACATCACTCTTCAATGTCTGAAGCCTCACTGCTTTTCCTCATAAGCAAAAATACTTCCATTACATATATTAGCTAGTTTCACTTTTGATATTATTAGTGAAATCCACAAGACTCACAGATGCTATAGAAAATGAAAGAAGTCAGGATTTGAACTTCCAGAAACCAGAGACTAAATTTAGCAGGCTTCCTCTGCACAACTGGGGTTCAGAACATGAGCCCATAACCTCAGGCGCTGGCAGCTGCAGGGACTGGGGGTTTTCTCTAAGCCCCAGCAGAGGCTCGGCCTTTGACCCCCACCAGCCTGGTCCCAGCTCCCACGGAAAACCCAGCCCCCCCTGCTCTTTTCCATGAAGAGAATCTGTATGGCCTGTGGAGCTTTCGGGGTAAGTTTTCCCATGAACCAAAGAAGATAGCTGCACAAGAAATTAAAAGATGGATGGAAAAGCGGGGTAGGGGGCCACATACAATAAAGCTGAAATTCAATGTTAGCAGAACATCCTCAGAGTCACAAGAGCTGACACCTAAAGGCATGGCTCCTTCCTAGACCAGCCCAGGTAGGAGTGAAAAGCGCCTCCCCACCAGCTATCCTCAGCATCAGAGAAGGTGTGGGGCTCAGTTTCATGCAAGCCTTGGCGGGAGGCATCGTGTGCCACTATTTATGCAAACTACCTGCTCAGAGTCTGGAGAGCACGCGTCAGGGACTTCAAACGGGGTTGCATCCTCTTTTCTTCTTTTGCAGGCAGGGTAACTAGCAGCCTCCAGCTCATCGGATGTGGATGCGCCGTCTGCCGCATCTACAAAACCCTCTGACGCAACTCCCTGTTGAAACATGACCCCTTCAGACAGGACAGGGTGACCACAGGCACCGCTCCATCAGGACCTAAGGGACCCCTAACTCAGGCCCGGGCAGAGAGATGCTCTCGAGTGAGGACTGAGCCAGCCCCCCAGCCCCCGGGGTGTCCAGCCTCAGCAGGCACAGGGTCCCGGGTGTAGGGAACCCAAGAAAGGGTCCTGCAGGTGGCAGGCAGAGCAAATCCATGCAGGCGAGCTGCCCCATGCTAGAGCTGGTGCCTGCAAGCCTTGGCACACTGGACCTCCCATGCAAGCAGGCCCAGGCCCTGGTTCCCTAAGCTCCATCACAATGCCTAGGCCGGTGCTTCCACACAGATGCAGCTGCGGGGACACTCCTGGAGGAGCAGGCAGCCCAGCACCTGAGGCCAGGCCTCGAGGGGGCTCTCGGGGACGGGGGCACGCAGGGCAGTGCCCAACCCCTCTGGATGGCACACCCCAGGCAGCACAGAGCCAGCCCTGTGCCATCCCCCTTGGGTGCAGGTCAGGGGAGGGTACTTGGGCCTCCCACATGGGGGCCTCATGGCTGGCACTGTCCTCAGGGACGGACAAAGGGAAAGACCACGAGCCTCTGACTGAGTGTTGGGGAGGGCAGGCAGTCAGCGTGGAAAGGGAAGGGGAGTTCTCCGAGGGGCACTTGGAAAGGCCCAGTGGGTGAGACGGGTCAGAGCACGTGGGTGGCCCAGGAGCAAAGCCCACCCCAGTCAGCGCCAGGTACCCAGGCTGGCTCCATCCCCTCCCAGAAGGAAGCCGACGACAGGACCGAGGCGACACTGGAAGCAACCACAGGGTCAGGAGGCACCTTCAACCCAGCTCTCCGGGCTCCATCCGGTGCCCCTCTTCCTCACAGGGCAGGGGAAGCTGTCCCAGGGGGAGAACGAATCCATTTGGAAGCAAGAACCAGCAAAGCCGCCCGGTCAGTCAGCACCAAAGGGCCACCACAGGAAGGGCAGGTAGGGACAGGAGCTCCCCACGGCCCGTAACCCCAACACCCCTGCACCCACCGCACGACAGCCGGGTGAAGGGCCCACTCACTCAGCGGCTGGGGATGAGGCCAAGTGGTCCGGGTCCTGGTTCTGGCCATTTCCCTTGGGCCCCTGCATGTCATCCCACCACTGTTAGAACATCACGGCCTCGCCTGCAGGCCCTTCCAACCACGCACACACCACTGTCTACTAGGATTATGTAAGGTCACTGCAGGGACTGGCAACAGTCACAGAAGCCCTCAGGAGCTAATCACCAGACCACCCCCCAGCGTTCCCGTGTTCACCGCATCTGGCTTCCTCTCCTGTACGGGTAAGTGTGCATCCAGGCTTTTGTTTTTAAATCCCCTTCTATGACAATATTACACAGTTTTCTTATATTGAGGTGAAGATCATAACATAACCTAAAGTTAACCACTTTAAAGTGCACAACTCAGTGGCATTTAGTACTGTATGACCATCGCTTCCATGTAACTCAATCATTCTCGTCCCACCAGGAGGAACCCCGTACCCAGCCCCTGGGGGAGCTCCGGGCACTTGCGTGGCTTTTTCCAGATTCCTCACCAATCCTGGTAGCTGTTTCAAAATCTTATTCCCCAGAGGAACTTTCTCAGGCTTTTCACCCCAGGCTTCCGGCACATCTGCTGGTGACCCCAGCTGGAACCTTCCACCCGGGGTTGGGGGAGCACAGGTAGCACCTTTCCATCTGCCTTCAGTGCTTTTGAGGAACATCCTCTGCACAGCTGCTTTTCCACCCTTAGAGAGTTAGTTCCAAGTAAGGTGTAAAAAAGGCAAGTGCCCTGTGTTATTCCTTCTGGGAACTCCCAGACAGGTCACAACATCCCTCCTTGGGGACAGGTCTGCTCGGCCCCCTCTGGAACGGGGAGCCCACAGCAGAACATCAGAACGAAGCTGTCATCCTCAGATCACCAGCACGTGGGAGAGGAGGGCACGGCTGAGTTAAGGTTGAACTACGGCACCACAAAGCTCTCTTACCAGGTTAAGCCCCTTTTTCTTGATTCTGCGCTCACTTGGTTACTGCAAACCTCAGACTATTTTCCAGAGTTCCAGTAAAATTTATTCTTACAGTTCTCACTTATTGGGGTGTTTCTCTGAGGGGACAGGCCCTCGGAGTTCCCTTCTCTGCCATTTTTGCTGATATCAGTCTACTATACGTTGTTCTTTATCTTTTTATTTAGCTATCCGATTTGATTACAAGAATTCCCTCATATCTTTAATCTTTGACAGAAATAACAGTTGGAAGCCACAGTACTTTCTGCCCGTAAGGATGATACAAATGACACTCCCCAGGGTGGAATATTCAGGTGGACTCCAACATTTGGCCATAAACCACTAAGGCTGTGATAAAATCCTCAAATGAACTCTCACATGCCTGAGGTTATTTTCTGACAATGACAGTAGAGAAGCAGAAGAGCAGGTCAAAGGGCACCTGCCTCACAGGGGGTCCCACCACATTACTCTCACCTACAGGGAGAAAACTGCCCCATCGCTGCAAATGCTGACTTTTAGTCAGTTTGTTAGTTTGATAGGTTTAATATAAAACCCTGCAGCTCTTCTGAGTGTTTGATTCAGAGGTGGGACAGTTATACGTTTAACGGCCATTTCTATCTTCTCTATTGTGGACTATGTCTATTGTTGGCCCATCTTTCTATTGGGTTGGTTACTGTTTCCTACTTGATTTCTAAGAGCTTTTGACATATTGAGGCAACTCACTCTTTGCTAAAAAAATGTTATGTAAATACAAATCTTTTTATGTACACACAAATACGTAAATACATATTTTTCCTAAACTGTTTGCCCTTCATTTGTACTCATGATATGAGATTTTTAATTCTTTTAAGACTTTTTCTGGAGTCACATATACCAATCTTTTATTTGTATTTTTCACCTTTGCTTTAATTACTAGAAAATCTTTCCCCATCCATGGGGAAACAGATAAATATTTATGTATATTTTCTCCAACTGTTTTTGTACACATTAGGGTCTGTTTCTGGGTTAACTATTCTGGTACACTGACTCCTCCCAAGATTCACTGTTTTAATGACTGGCTTTGAAACATGTTTTTGTTCATCTAATACATCAAGTCCCACTCAAGGCTTTTCTTTTTAAAAATTTTCTTGGTTATTCTTGCTCATTTTTTCTTCCAAGAGAAGCTTAAACTTACTCAGTCAAGGTTAAAAAAAAAAGCCCTAATCCTGCTGGGCTCAATACCATTTTCAATCACAGTGTCATACACTTTCTTCCTAATGGTGTGTGTTCCTTGATACTCACTTTAAGAGTGTACCCAAGGGACATCCCTGGTGGCACAGTGGTTAAGAATACACCTGCCAATGCAGGGGACACAGGTTCGAACCCTGGTCTGGGAAGATCCCACATGCCATGGAGCAACTAAGCCCGTGCGCCACAACTGCTGAGCCTGCACTCTAGAGCCCGCATGCCACAACTACTGAGCCTGTGCGCCACAACTACTGAGCCCACGTGCCACAACTACTGAGCCTGCGCGCCACAACTACTGAAGCCCCCATGCCTAGAGCCCATGCTCCACAAGAGAAACCACTGCAATGAGAAGCCCACACACCGCAACAAAGAGAAGCCCCCACTCTCTGCAACTAGAGAATGTCTGCACGCAGCAACGAAGACCCAATGCAGCCAAAAATAAATAAATAAATAAATAAATAAATTTATTTAAAAAAAAAAAAAAGAGTTTATCTCAAATTTCAGTGTCCCACGTGGCCCAGGATGGGAGCTGGCCATCCTGCTTTGGACAGGATTACTGTCCAAGGGGAAGGATACACTCACATATACACATCACAACTACCACACACACTCACACACACATGCATATACCACACACACATTCTCATACGAGTGCACACACATATACTATGTACACACATTTGCTCACACATGCATGCACACACACACTCACAAAGGGCTGCAACACTGCCAGCTGCAGCACCTCCCACACTGTCTGACCACAAAGAACAACTGAGGACCAGACAAGAGACCAGACCCTACCAGGCAGAGAGACAATGTCCCTCTCAGTAAGAAACCTGGGAACAGACCCGGCTGTCTGGGTCTGGACAGGCTAGACTTCAGCGTGGGGAGCTCTCCCCCATCATTCTCCCTGAATCTGTTCAGGTAACTCTCTGCAAGCCTCGCCTGGGCTCCAGCCTGGTCACTTAGGAGACGCTCTCTCGGGGTCTGACACTTACAGCGAGACCAGATGGCTTGGCTTCCCCTTCGAGGAAGAACGTCTGGGTAAATGGTGGCATTTCCCGAGCACCCCCCTTGCCTCAGAGCCTGGAGGCACCTTAGGGACTGCCTGGTCCATGCAAAACGCCCAGAGAAGAGCCAGATACCCACGTGGCAGAAACTCAGGCACCCAGACCCAGCCCAAGCACAGCATCTGGGAGACACGACGTGCTGGGTATGGTGGGAGGAAAAGGAAGGGGGATGGGAAACCAGAGACCCTGCGATGAATCAGGCACAGAAGGGGCGGCTCTGGCACAGCCCAGCATGCAGGGGCCAAGGGGCTGGGCATCAGAGTAATAAGGTTGTACTGGAGAGGATGCTGTGGGGACATGTGGGACCTTGTTCAGCCACTGATGAAACCACAGCAGGAAGTAGCGTCCTTGCAGAGCAGGTGGATGGGCAGAACCACTCCTCCCAGACCCACTTCCCCAGGGGCCAGGCACTCACTCTCTGGATTTGCCAGGAGACGTCCGAACAGGGCTCATCTGGGTTTTCTTGCCAATCACCTGGGCCCAGGGACAAGATAGGGCTGCTGTCCTCCCTCAGCTCTTGTCCACACTCCATTTCTCCCTCCGGGGCCGATGTCGCCTCGAGGTTGTTCTCAGAATCTACAAAGGCAGATGCACATGGGTCACATCTCGGAAAAACAAGTGAACGTCACGAAGGAAAACTTGGACTCCTCCCGCGAGCGTTGTCCAAGATTAGCCCTCTCCCCACTCGAGGTCCTGCCCTGCGTGTGGTGAGGCAAGCCTGGTACAATTTCTGCTGTCTGGTGGGCGAAAGGGACCCGGGAGCCCGGCCCCAGCCGAGCAAGAGACCACAGTCCAGCTCCTCCCGGTGTCTGCATCAGTACAGCCCCAGACCCTGATGTCTCAGCGACACCTCAAACTCTACAGAGCTCCAAACCGGGACTGCCGCCCGGCCCTCCCTCCCAAAAGCAGCCCCCCTCTCTCCCCAGGGGCGGGCTCCCCCTTCCCAGCCCCTCTCCCAGCAGGGCCCAGGGGTCTCCCAACACCTCCCTGCACTCATCCATCCGTGTGTCCTGGGGGTTGGTCTGCCTCCAAAATCACACCCGTTTAGAGCGGTCACCCACAGCACCAAGAGCCTGACACAGTGACCCACACACTGAATCCCTCAGGGATCCTATTTTCCAACCTGGGTCTCGATGCCCCCCACCACCCGCCGAGACACACACACCCCAGATGGTTTTCTGCCAGGAAGCCTCCCTTAGACTGATCCCCAAGGCCCCAGGCCCATGCGGGGAGGGGGGTGAACCTTCCAAAAGCGCCTTCCACTCCCCTCTCCCGGTGCCCAGTCGTATCACCGCCCTCCTCCTCTGTAAGTTCTGGAAGGCAGGGACCAGTGGCCTTGTTCTTGGAGTCCCCAGCGCCCGGAACAAAAGCCCCTCAGGAGCCTTCGCTGGATGATTTCAATTAACGGGAATCAGAATTTCTAACAAATACATTAAACATCTACAAACACACTCTGAACCTTAAGGCCAAAGAACTAAATAAAGCTGGGAGAGTATTTGTAACACACGACAGCCCGGGGCCACTGTCCTTTGATGATAAACTGTGGGCGTCCTGACCTCCTCTCTCTTCCCCCAGCCTCCACTGCGGGGGGTGGCCCCCCATTAGCCTGATCCAATCAGAACCTGGCATTTCCGTGGCCCCAGTGATTGGCAGAAGTATAGCAGGGGTCCAGGGCTGGTTACTGGGGTTTCGAACTCATCAACTCCTTCTTCCCAGTCAGACAAACAGACCCTATGCTTGGAAACGACCAGTCTGCCTCCATGAGGGCAGCAGCATAAGGACAAAGCGGGGCTGTCGGGACCTGAGAAAGATGCAGAGCTCTGTGTAGATCTGTAGAGCTCGGTCTGGACACGAGCGCGTGCGGCCCAGTGTACTCCTCCTGCCAAGGAAGCAGGGAGCTGGGTTTCTAGTTGCCTCCAATATAAACAGCCCCAGTGACTGTGAAAATCAATAAGAATAAACTAAAAAAGGAAGAAAAGGATCTTCCCAAAAGAAAAGAGGCAGTTCAAAGAAAAAGAATTATAAGTGAGCTCTTAACCCTTGAAAAGACACTTAGTTTCCCTACCAATGAAGGAAGTGATAGTGGAACCCAAGAGGTACCCGTCTCTACCCATCTGACTGGCCCAAACCTAGATAGGGTATGGCTGGAAATGAAACCTTGAAGACCCTGCAGACAAGAGGGGCCGGAAGAAGCCTTGTGTGGGGGGTTTTGAAGGTTTCCATTGTAAATGCACCGGCCCTTGGGGCCAGCAAGCAGCTCCTTGGAGCTTGTCCTCCAGACAGACTGGCCTCGGGGCAGATCCCGTGCAAGGATCCAGCCCAGCCCTGTGCATCTGTGGCAAAAGAACAGGAGTCCAGGACGGGGCTGGCTGCTGCGTGGCAGAGCTGAGACCGGTCTCAACTAGAGGCCACGGAGCGGCGCCACATGAGGGAAGCAGAGTGCACCAGCTTATAGAAACGCACGTGCGTGTGTGCATGTTTCCACGCGGAGGAAACATCTGGAAGGCGATACACCAAACAGTTAATGGTGTTGTGTTGATGGGGGGTGTGAAGGGTCTGGGCTGGGGGTAAGCTGAGGGGGCTTTACCATTTTTTATATCCTCCTGTAACATGCAGGTCATTCGCACCAGCATGTACTTCGTCTACAATTATCAAAATAAACAAGAAACTAGCAGGACTCAGTAGGAGCAAAACTTAACTAGCACCTACTAGATACTCTGCATGCTAACCCATCAAGTACTCACAGCCACGCTGTGACTTGCTCAGGCCCCCAGCTGGCAAGGGGGCGAGCAGGGTTTGAACCCAGGCTCAGAGGCCAGGATAGGCCCCAGGGACAGCGCTAGGGCCATGATCCTTCCCCCAGGACTGTGGCTGAATCAGAGCAAATTCCTGTCCCTGCCCCATGAAGCATGGGCTCACTAGGTACATGCACGCTGGGCAGCATGACCTCCCATTGCAGCGCCCCTGCAGACAGGTGTGCCTGCAGGTAACAGACACACAGGTATCCAGAGAGGGCTAAGAGGGTCTGAGCTCCCCTTCAGACAGATCCCCAAATCCAGTCAATGGCTGATTAGCACGTGAATAGGGGAGAAGGGCAGGGATCTCACAGGCAACCCCAAATCACTGCTACAAAATTAGTTCAACCTAAATCAGTCAGCTGCACAGGCTCCACGCCTAGGCTCCCAAATGAGCCCTGACAGCAGCTCTGGGTCTGCCACCCACAGCAATCCCCACCCCTCCCTCAGCTGGAAAACAGGGGCTGCAGCTGCCTTGTCCTGAAGGCTAAAGAAAGTACTGCATGCCTCAAGCTTTTATATGAGGCCCCTAGAGCAGTAGAAGTCACAGAGACAGAAAGTAGGATGGCAGATGCCAGGGGTTGGGGGAGGGGGAAGGACAGTTAGTGTCTAATAGGGACAGTTTCAGTTTGAAAAGAGGAAGAAGTTCTGGAGATGGATGGTGGTGATGGTTTTACAACATTGTGAATGTGCCTAATGCCACTGAACTGTCCACGTAAACGTGGTTAAAATGGTAAATTTTGTGTGTCAATGCAAATAATCAATAATCAATCCATAATATGGAACAGAAGAGAGTTTTATCTGACCAAAACTGAGGACTATAGCCCAGGAGGCAGCCTCTCAGTAGTTCTGAGGAACTGCTCCATTGAAGCATGGTTTTCAGCAGTTTTATATCTTGTCAGAACAAAGAACACACACCAAACATGACAGGGGTACATCCTTTCAAAGTTTCAGATGAAGTAGATTAGCACGTACACTGCAAGTCAGTATGACCCCGGCGTCTGGAAAGTGAACCTTAAATTTGGGGGGGTGCTGATGTGGGCGCCACAGCAAGGGAGGCATTTATCCTTATCTTCAAAGTGGAGTCGCTAATGGTTAAAGCACATGTGTGAGGTATGTTTGACAGGCCATGAGTCAGGCTGTTCCAGTTCACACAAAGTTCAGGCTGAATCATGTATAAGCCCAAACGACTTCCCCATACTTCAGTTTGTGAAAATCTCTTCCATCATTTGTTTTAAATATTTTATCACAATTTTAAAAAATTAAAACCACCACATAGAACAACGCAACTCTCTCAGCCCACGCACTCCTCCCACCACCAGGCAGTCCCTGGGTCAGGTGCGGTGGGCATTGAAGGGGAGCAGAATTTCCCACCCCAAATATGTCACTTTGGCACGAGGATTATTTTGTGCTAAAGACAATTAAAACTAAGCAGATTCAAGAAAAGCTCTTGGCCTCCCCCTCAACGGCCTACATTTACAACAGAAAATTTAGGTCTATACCTAAATTAGGTCTATACCCTGGTCTATACCAGGAAGAGAGCCATTACTATAGTTACCATTTTACCAAAAAACTTATCTGCATAATAGAGCAACCTCTATTTTCCAAACTTCTCCTCTGCCTTCCTGTGAAAAGCCCTCCTCTTTGCAGCCCCAGATCCTACCCCTCTCCTTAAGTAAGGGTGTTACAGAAGCTTCAATTACCTGGCTGCCTTTTGGGTCTCCTATTTTTATGGGGCTCCCGTACACATGAAATGTTAATCTGTCTCTTATCAATTTAATTGTTAGACCAGCTAAAGAATTTAGGAGGGAGGAGGGAAATGTTATCCTTCCCTGCAGCACAAACTCGAAGGCCAGTGCAGACAGCCACAGAAACCAAGTGGCCGCATCAGTGGACCCACAAGTGCTGGCAGGCGGGCGGCTCTTTCCCTGACCAGTGAGGCCTCCACAGCTACATCCAAACCCTGGGGCCACCCCTCGCCCACCGCAGCTGCCTCCAGAGCTCCCCCAGCGGCCCCCAGCCCCTCCTGGACTCCTAAGGGGTCTCAGCCTGCTTATCTTACTTTTTTCCATTATAAAAACAGCGACGGGGCTTCCCTGGTGGCGCAGTGGTTAAGAATCCACCTGCCAATGCAGGGGACACACGTTCAAGCCCTGGTCCGGGAAGATCCCACATGCCACAGATCAACTAAGCCCGTGCGCCACAACTACTGAGCCTGTGCTCTACAGCCCGCGAGCCACAACTACTGAGCACACGTGCCACAGCTACTGAAGCCCGCGTGTGCCTAGAGCCCATGCTCTGCAACAAGAGAAGCCACTGCGATGAGAAGCCCGCGCACCGTAACAAAGAGTGGCCCCCACTGGCCGCAACTAGAGAAAGCCAGTGCGCAGCAATGAAGACCCAGCACAGCCAAAAATAAATAAATAAAATTTAAAAATTAAAAAAAAAAAAAACCATCGACAAGAAAAACTTGGAAATGCAGAAAACAAAAGAAAAAATGCATTTCCCAGAACTCCCCCCCACCAAAATAACCTTCTAGCAATCAAGGAGGAAGTCCCACCTGGATTCCCTGGGGCACCTACCAGAACAGGGGTGACTTGGGGTGGGGGAGGGGCTCCTGACCACCCCCTACCCCCTGCCCCGCTGAACCTACTGGCATTGGAAACCCTCCACCATCGGACCAGATGAACATCACCCCTGCTCTACCATCAGACTGCACCAACATCACCCCTGGCAAAGCCGGTCGCCCTCCACCTATGCCCAGGGTGGCCTGGAACTGTCCACACACTCCCGTTTCACGCCTTTATCTGCGTGGCCTCCCACTCCCCCCACCGCCCAGACCCAAGTGTCCTGGCACCTCTGGCACCTGCACTGCAGCCTCTCCTGGCTCCATGGATCCCAACCTTGCTCAAGTTCCAGAGGAACGGGCCCCACCTGCAGCACCAGAGGGAGCCCAGCATCCAGGATGTCCAGGGCTCAGAGGCCGGGCGGCCTGGCAGACCTACAAGTGGCTGAAAGGTGGAGATAACTCCTTCTGCAGCTCACCCAAGCCTCCCAACATTTTGGTTTCAGTTTCCATTCCTGTAAAAATAGAGGCTTGGCTGGCGCGTGAGTTAGCAGAGAAATCGGTAGGCAGGAAGTGGGTGTGGGTCAGAGGCAGGACTCACCATTCAACACCTGGGTCCTCAGCCCTATTGTGTGACCCACACTGAGTGACCAGGGCCTGGTCCCTACCCCCGACCCCCAGTGACGGGTAAGGGACCGCCCCCAGCAAGCCAGCCCTAAGGACAATGGCCCTGTCCAGCACTCATTGTGCTCACAGAGGATAAGCAGGCAGCCCAGAAGCCAGCAAACCCCCAACAGCTCTCAAAGCCTTTGCCCCTGGAGCTGGCAGAGACGCCAAGCATCTCAGAGGCGTGGGCTGTCCATCTTGGTAGTGACCTTGCCCTACTAACGGTTGGGGGCCCTGGAGTGACCTCTGACCAGGCCGAGGTGGACAGCTGCCTTGCCTGCTCTCCCTACCTGCCTGGACAGGCAGGACACTAGAAGGTGACCAGGGTTCTCAGACAAGGCTTTTTTCCCTGTTCTGTTGGAAAACACATCAGTTGCTCTCAGCAGCCCTGGGAAAGCCCCTCACACAAAATTAAAGGGTGGCAGGGGAGAGCAAGCTTTCCTGGAGGCCCTCCCAAAAGGGTCAGTCTCAGCAGGTGCCAGGCACAGGACATGAGACTCAAATGAAGTTCTGATTTTCTCCCGTTAATCTGTCTGTCAATTTAATTCTTAGACAAACCAGAAGGACCTAGAAGGGTAGAGGAAAACTTCCTCCCCGACCATGCTAGGCCAGTAAGACCTCAACCACAGCTTCCTTCCAGGGTACTGGTTCTGGCTCCTGAGTTCAAAAATCCCTTCTCTGCCAGTTGCTAGCTGTGTGACTCTGGGCAAGTTACTTAACCTCTCTGTGCTTCAGTCTTGACATCTCTAAAATGGGGATTGATAATAGCTCCTCCCTCAATATTTAGCACAGGATCAGGCAAATCACAGGTTAGCTGATTGGTTTTATTTGTGTTTTTAGTCTCTGAGGTCCCAAAGACCCCTCCTCCCAAGGCCACCTAGTCAGGCGGATGTTCTAGTGACCAGGGTGGGGAGCCCTGGCAGGTGGGAAATTCTGCCTGGACACCAATAGCTCAGCCATGCTATGATTCACTATCTGCACCAGGAATCAATGATAAGAGTGGACACTCAGCTGCCCACCAAGCTCCTCCCGAAGGGTTAGAAGCAAAAGAAAATCAATAAAAAACTGACAACAAAAAGTGGCCACCTCTCCATATCTCTTACAGTCCAAAGAAAGCATCTGTAACATGAGCACTTTGTACAAATACAGCAGAAACAGGATCAATCAAAGAACTGGGGGTGTCCATCTCATCCCTGCCTCAAAGTGCACCTTCTTTGGTTCATTCAGCAATTACTTATTGAGTACCTATTGTGTTCCAGGGAGCACACAAGAGACTTGGGATAAAGCAGTGAACAAGAGAGCAAATGTCAAGATAGCCTCATCCACCAGAGGGCAGACAGCAGAAGCAAGAAGAAATACAATCCTGCAGCCTGTGGAACAAAAACCACATTCACAGAAAGATAGACAAGATGAAAAGGCAGAGGGCTATGTACCAGATGAAGGAACAAGATAAAACCCCAGAAAAACAACTAAATGAAATGGAGATAGGCAACCTTCCAGAAAAAGAATTCAGAATAAGGATAGTGAAGATGATCCGGGACCTCGGAAAAAGAATGGAGGCAAAGATCGAGAAGATGCAAGAAATGTTTAACAAAGACCTAGAAGAATTAAAGAGCAAACAAACAGAGATGAACAATACAATAACTGAAATGAAAACTACACTAGAAGGAATCAATAGCAGAATAACTGAGGCAGAAGAACGGATAAGTGACCTGGAAGACAGAATGGTGGAATTCACTGCTGCGGAACAGAATAAAGAAAAAAGAATGAAAAGAAATGAAGACCGCCTAAGAGACCTCTGGGACAACATTAAACACAACAACATTCGCATTATAGGGGTCCCAGAAGGAGAAGAGAGAGAGAAAGGACCCGAGAAAATATTTGAAGAGATTATAGTCGAAAACTTCCCTAACATGGGAAAGGAAATAGCCACCCAAGTCCAGGAAGCTCAGTGAGTCCCATATAGGATAAACCCAAGGAGAAACACGCTGAGACACATAGTAATCAAATTGGCAAAAATTAAAGACAAAGAAAAATTATTGAAAGTAGCAAGGGAAAAATGACAAATAACATACAAGGGAACTCCCATAAGGTTAACAGCTGATTTCTCAGCAGAAACTCTACAAGCCAGAAGGGAGTGGCATGATATACTTAAAGTGATGAAAGGGAAGAAACTACAACCAAGATTACTCTACCCAGCAAGGATTTCATTCAGATTCGATGGAGAAATCAAAAGCTTTACAGACAAACAAAGCTAAGAAAATTCAGCACCACCAAACCAGCTCTACGACAAATGCTAAAGGAACTTCTCTAAGTGGGAAACACAAGAGAAGAAAAGGACCTACAAAAACAAACCCAAAACAATTAAGAAAATGGTCACAGGAACATACATATCGATAATTACCTTAAACGTGAATGGATTAAATACTCCAACGAAAAGACACAGGCTTGCTGAATAGATACAAAAACAGGACCCACATACATGCTGTCTACAAGAGACCCACATCAGACCTAGGAACACATACAGACTGAAAGTGAAGGGATGGAAAAAGATATTCCATGCAAATGGAAATCAAAAGAAAGCTGAAGTAGCAATACTCATATCAGATAAAATAGACTTTAAAATAAAGAATGTTACAAGAGACAAAGAAGGACACTATATAATGAACAAGGGATCAATCCAAGAAGAAGATATAACAATTATAAATATATATGCACCCAACGTAGGAGCACCTCAATACATAAGGCAACTGCTAACAGCTATAAAAGAGGAAATCGACAGTAACACAATAATAGTGGGGGACTTTAACACCTCACTTACACCAATGGACAGATCATTCAAAATGAAAATAAATAAGGAACCAGAAGCTTTAAATGACACAATAAACCCGATGGATTTAATTGATATTTATAGGACATTCTATCCAGAAACAGCAGATTACACTTTCTTCTCAAGTGCACACGGAACATTCTCCATGATAGATCACATCTTGGGTCACAAATCAAGCCTCAGTAAATTTAAGAAAATTGAAATCATACCAAGCATCTTTTCTGACTACAGCGCTATGAGATCAGAAATCAATTACAGGGAAAAAAAAGTAAAAAACACAAACACATGGAGGCTAAACAATACGTTACTAAATAACCAAGAGATCACTGAAGAAATCAAACAGGAAATCGGAAAATACCTAGAGACAAATGATAATGAAAACACAACGATCCAAAACCTATGGAATGCAGCAAAAGCAGTTCTAAGAGGGAAGTTTATAGCTATACAAGCCTACCTCAAGAAACAAGAAAAATCTCAAATAAACAATCTAACGTTACACCTAAAGGAACTACAGAAAGAAGAACAAACAAAACCCAAAGTTAGCAGAAGGAAAGAAACCATAAAGATCAGAACAGAAATAAATGAAATAGAAACAAAGAAAACAATAACAACATCAATAAAACTAAAAGCTGGTTCTTTAAAAAAAAAAAAAAAGGAGAGCAAATGTCTCTGAAGCCCCACCCTGGTATGGTCCAAGTGCTACCAGGACAAAGAGCCTGGGGAAGTGCAATTCAGAGTGAAGGGGAGGGGCGAGCACAGTTTTCAACTGGGTGGCCAGAGTGGGCCTCCAGAAAAAAGGAGACAGTTGAGCAACGACTGGAAGGAGGGTATGGGGGAGATGTGCCGCCCTCTGAGGAAAGGTGTGTTCCAGGCAGAGGGAAAAGGCAGTGCAAAAGTCCTGCGCTCAGAGCATGCCTAGTATGTACTAGGAGGGGCAGGGAGACAGTCCAAGGTCCCGGACACCGAGAGAATCAAGGACCGACCAGAGTCTGCAGGTGAGGCCCACCTGGCACAGTTCTACCTTCATGCACCTACCGGCCGCCCCTCACCAGGAAGGGGCCTATGCAAGCTGTGGGGACCCCTCCCCCACCAAGTGGGCCTAGGATACCGCTACTATGCAGCATCCTCTGAAATCCTCTAAGACTGCTCAGCTCAGCCCAACACTTCCCACTCCCAAGGGAGAAGGAAAACCCCAAGTTCTCTCCAAGAAATGAAACTGAAATTCTGTAAAAAGTGACACATGCCTCCAGCAAAGGGCCAGATAAAACTGTATTTCTAAGAAAAGTGCTTCTTCTAGAAAGAGTTCTTTAGCCACAGAAGACGTCACTGCTGGCCTGGGTTGACTGCTGACCAAGGTCTCCATTGCTAGGGAGGGAGGTGGGACTTAGCTGACTGCCCCACTACCGCCAGCTCCACTGGGCTCCCAGCCGCATCAGGGCCTTACCTGGTACAGGGGCTGCAGGAAGCAGCTTCTGTCCACACTGGCTGCAGAACTTCGGGGCTTCCTCTTTGGAGATATGCCGGCAGGAAGGACACTCCATACCTCCAGGGAGGGGAATTCCTGAGTCTGGCATGCCTCTGCAGATCTGGAAGCAAGAGTCCCGAGGCAGCCAGCTTTATACCCCACCACCTGTCATGTGACCACAGCCCTGCTTCAGTTTCATTTTCTGGGAAAGTGAAATTGCAGTGGCCTAGAAGTTCTCCTTGTTCAACTGAAAGTCAGCCTGACCACCGCCCCTGAGGCGCTCCAGCCTGCCTTATCCCAACCTCCCTCTCCAACTCCCTCCTGGTCTGAGCCCCCAGTGGCTCCAGCACCCACTTCCTTTTCTGCTGCCCCCACCAGGCTTGCCCCTCCCAGCCTCCTGAACTCTCCATCACTCAGTGAGTCTAAAAATTTCCTCACCCAGCTGAGACTGGGAGCCAGGTCAGCTGAGCCAAGTGAGTGGAGACTGGGGGTAGTGGGGGAGCAAGCAGAGACACAGCTTGTGCAAAACCCCGAGATAAGACATGGGGTGGGGATACCTGCTGCGTGCCCCAGGCAAGGGACTCAGACTCTCTGTGCCTCACTGCAGATATGCTGGCAGCAAATGGCTGAGTCAGAGCCTGCCAAAGGAACCAGCCTGCACAGGGCAGCCCAGGGCTATACGGCTGGCAGTCAGGATTCCTAATAACGGGGCCAGTGGTCAAGATTCCTAATAACGGGGAGTGCCATCTGCTAAGCCTGCACTCTTCTCATTGACCATTTGGCCCTCAGAACACCTTCTGTGGGACTGGCAGCAAACCAAGGTCAGGGTCATGCCAAGGCCAGGACTCAGGCTGAGAATATCCAGCCTCCAGGGACAACTTAGTGCATCCATGGTGAGAGTGGAGACAGGTGTCTTGGCTCTTGGGGAACAAAGATCCACCGGCCACCCATTTCTGCTGGCTTCAGGTCCAAGAACTTTGCTGGAGCAGTGGCCAAGTCAGCTCCTTCCCCAGCTGGGAGGGCACCCAAAGGGCCCTCATCAAACAGCGACTCCCTGCCCCAGCCCTTCTACCGGCGCCTGCATCCTATTCTCATTTTCACTTCATCTGCAGCATGGGTGCCCCTCTGCCACCACCAGCTTGGTCTCCCTGATGGTGGGCTCTTGGTGGGGGGGGTGGGGGCAGGGCCTGACCAAAAGCACTCAGTGTGCGCAGTTATCCTCAGGGCCCTGGTTCCCACCTCCCCTCTCCCCTCCATACGCCCCCTGAATCAACCATCCTAAAGCAACCACCACTGTCGTCTGGGTACTCTCTCACTAAAATACTCTCAACGACTCCCCAGGGCCCAGGCCTCTCTCCGAAGGTGTATTCCCTCTCTCCAAAGCTCTGCTTCCCCACAGACCAGAAAACTCACAGCAAGGATCAGAATTCCTCACTCAAGTGCCCTATTGTTTCTCGCCAGCACCAGGGGCCGAAGGGAAAACGCGAGGGCGGCACCAACACATCTCTATTCAATCAGCTTCCTGACTTTTCCCTTCCCCTTTTTTCCAGCCACATTCCGCCCACCACCACCAAAGAGAACCAGGTGGTGGCCCCCACCATCCTCACACTCCCCCATTCTCCTCTCCCCAGGGCCGCGTCCCACTCGCGGCTCTCAAGGCCAAAACCGGAGAGGTGGCAACCTGCCCTTTAGCCCCTGGCCACAGGCAGCCCCTGCTAAGTCGGGAGAACCCTGCGCTCTGGGCGGCTCGGTGATGTGGGCAGTGATGCCGTTCTCCTAAAAGTTACCATGAAATACAGATATGGGCATTTTTCGCAACATCACTTTTCCGTTGTTGCAATTAATGAAAGTGAAGGATTCCGTTCCCGGGTAGAGGCCCCCAGGTCGGCCCGTCCCGGTCCGCTATCAGGCCCCGCCGCGCCCCCTCCCCGGGCAGTGCTCTCGGATTCAAAGCCCGACCGGCGCTTCCCCGCAGGGGGTCCTCCGCACCCGAGGCTGGGCCCCCGGGAATGTAGCTGGGGCCCGGGGAAAGCGCGCTGCCTCCGCCAGTCCCACCTGCTGCGCGCGGCCGGAGAACAGGGTATGCACGGTGCCGCGGGGCGGGGCTGGACCGGGAACCTGCGGCGAAACCGAAACTCAGCGCCGCAGGAAGGGGCGGCCCGGCGCGGACGGCGGCCGGACGCGGCGCATCAGGACGCAAGCGGAGCTCCCCGGCAACGCCTCGGGCCGCGCCTCCGCGACCGTGGCCCAGACCGGCGGGGACCCTGATCCGTGGGACCCTCTCGCACCCAGGGGACCCGCACTCCGACCTGTGAGACAGCCCGTACCCACGGGAACTTGCGCCCCGCACTCACGGGACCCGGCATCCCTCCCTGTAAATCGGCACTCCGCCCGCCAAGACCCGCGTCTGGTGTACCTGCGCCCGGGCCTCTCAACTGCGAATCCCCGCCCTGCCCGCCAGCTCGCACCTGCGTCGCTCCCGCGCCCACACCGCCGCCAGACCGCGCGGTTTCGTTTCTGGCGTCCTGGGTCCTGCCCCTCCCCCCGCTTCGCCCGGCGCAGCAGGGTTCGCTCGGGTGTGGCCGTCGAGTGGCGCCCCCCAGTGGACCCGGCGCCTGGCCAGGTCGCCCGCCGCAGAGGAGGCGCCTCCTGCCGCTGCGCGCGCGGGGCGGGAGGCGGAGGGGCCCTGATTACGGCCGGGCAGAGGCTGGGGTTCGCACGTGGGTCTACCCCAGCGGCCCCCACGCCGTGGGCCGAGCCCGGGCGCGCGCATCCCCAGTCCAGCCCCAGCCCCTTGGACAGTGTCCAGGACCTTGCGAGCCAGCGGCCAGCCCGGGAGGGGCCCCGAGGACACGAGGCTGGTCACTCAGCCGAGCTTCAAGCCACTCAGATGCAAGGTGGAGGTCACCTGCCGCATCGCATCGGGGCTTTGTGTGGATTAAGTGACCACAGCGGCCCACGCTCAGCCTTGTGTTGGTCACTGATAACCTAGAGGCCACTGCCCCGGCCTGCCTCTGCACCTCAGTTTTCTCATCTGTCAGGCTCGTAATCCGGCCCTAGGGCTGTTGGAGAACTACTATTACAGTGAAAGCTGGTGTTCCAGGCCCCGGGCAAAGTGCTTGATGTACATCAGCTTATTTACTCCTCACTGTCCTCTCCCCTCCCAGCCAGCACCCGCCTGAGAGCATTTGTGAGGAGCCTAGCTCAGGCCCATGTGATGCTACAAATGCCAGTTAAGATGAGCATCATTGTTACATTAAAAGGGCCCAGGGCTCCCACCCACCTCTCCAACCATTTCCTCCTTTCCCACACCCTCCAGTCACACTGTCCTTCCTCTGGGCTGGGAACAGCAAGCTCTGTCCTTCTTGGGGTTCCCCTCCTGCAGTGCCTGCCCCTTGCAGGGCTGGCTTCTCCCAGCCATTCAACCCCAGCATCTTTGCGCTCAGGCAGTGCTTAGGGTTTGGGGGAATGCCAGCAGAGCTTGGCTGGGCCCGGCAGAGTGGGGACCTGTGGACCCCGCTGGTGTGCACATCAGAATTCTGGGCCAGCCCCAAGGTGACAGGGAGTCGCTAAAGACCAACAGAGTGGGCACCACTGTCAGAATACTGCGCTGGGTGGGGTCAGAATGAACACATCACACGGCCTGAGAAAACACATTTACCTGCCAGGTGCAATATCTTTCATTTTAAAACCCAACACAGGGACTTCCCTGGTGGTCTAGTGGTTAGGACTCCACGCTTCCACTGCAGGGGACATGGGTTCAATCCCAGGGCGGGGAACTAAGATCCTACATGCTGCACAGAGTGGCCCAAAAAAATAAGAAAGAAAACCCAACACGGCCTTAAGGAATTAGAATTCTTCCAGTGAGAGACTGAGCCCTGCAAAGGGAGGTGACTTTAGGCCATTTTAATGCCACCAGGGGATCTTCCCTCCACCCCCTTCTCCTTGTCCTTGTCCACTCCTTAGAGGAATCATGAAACAGTAAAGGGATTTTTAAAATCCAGCCTTAGAGAGATGGTGGGGTGTGGGGGGGGATCCGCTGTCCTGCCTTCAATTTAGTTTGTGGTTCAAGATAAACGTGGAACAATCCAGCTGGATTATCAGGTCACCTCCTCTACTGAGCCTTCCTTCAGCCTGTACTGTCCAGTGTAACCTGGCTTCCCAGGGCCGTGGCTGTAGCATGCACTCCCAGGCGTGGAGTTCGGAGTGACACCAGCACACTCACATCTCCAGAGCAGGAAGCTGCTTATAGCAGGAGGCCTCAGCTTCCTACTTTCTGAGAAGTCAGTATGTGGCGTGGTCAGTGTGGTCATCCTGTTTCGACAGGTGTTCCAAAGTAGAGGTTCTGGACACTGTCCACTTCCAGGTGCTGAGGACCTATTTGTAAGTGACCCTGTCAACATGTCTCCTAAACCAGAAAGATGGTTAACAACCCAAAGATCCAAGTCAAAACACACATACCACATCCAATAAAGACCAAGAAAAGATGGAAAAGCCAGTATTAGGAGCCCATCCTGAATACTCACAGAGAAAACCCCTCACATTCCCTAGTCTATATCAATGCAATAAATGTATGCATTGAAACATGCACACAATTTTTAAAAATAAAAAAATAGTATAACATTAAATAGTATATAAATGTAATATATGATCTAACGGAATTAGAAAATAACAAAATACAAAGACAGTGGTAGATGCAGTTTACTTTGCAGGGCTGAGCCAGGCGCAGAGAGGAGGAGGGTGGAGGAGGATGGTGGGGTGGTGGAATGAAGGAAGGAGGGGACGAGGAAGCCAGAGGACTTGACGAAAGGGTTCAGATGGCATCACCTCCAGCTTTGTCCCTAAAAAGATGGTGCTGTGGACACTGCGAGCTTGAATCTGGACATCCTCTCTTCCTGATCCGTTGTTCACAAAGGGCCCGGGCTCCTCCACATAGAAGATCTGCTTGGGAAAAGCCTGCCCAGTCATTATTCCCCAGGTCAGCCGCATGACACAGCAGGGGAGCCCCTGGACTTAGCCCCACTGCCCATCCAGCCAAACCCAGCATAGAATATCTTCCTGGTCCCTTGGATATTGGAGCACTTGAAACTTCCTCAATCTCATGCATTTGTAGAATGGATTCATTTGGGCCCCAAACACACCTTTTGGCCAGTCTTGCTCCTTGCCTGCCTAACTTGATAATCCTGGGGTCGTCTGCAGAAAGGACGCTCTCCGAGGCACACTTTGCTGGGAGGATAAGTGTGGGGAGAGGCTGGAACGAAGGGCCTTGTGGGGGTTGCTAGGGCAGGGACGCGGTTCTGCCCCGGACGAGAGCATCCAGCCGTCTCAAAGCAGGGCCTGTGTGACCAGGCAAGCTGAATAGAACGCTCACATTAACTCCAGAGCCGTGCAGAACAAGAAGGGCTTGTAGTTGTGGGCTTCGTTCGCATCTACTTCCCAGCCTGCCTCCAGATCTTCATTTCAGCTGTTTTCCCCACGGAAAGACAGGAGTGAGACTCAGCCGTTAAGTGTCTCACTAATGGGGCTTTGGGGTTCTACGTGGTTGGGGCAAAGTTTGGCTGGTAGGAGTCAGGTTTCTGGGCCTGGGTATTCTTGACTGAGGATCATGCTCTTTGGACCCTATGGAGTAGCTGTTCCCGAGTCAGATGTCCCCCAAGTTAAAACACTGGGGGCCAAAAATTCGGTCCTCTGTCAGCACTGAATGAGTTCATCCACCTTGGGCTGCAGGCCTGCCCAGACAGAAGGAAGAGCAGGCGGTAAGTAACTATGTTTCCTTTCTTGTTTAGGGAGGCAGGAGGGGCAGAAGTGAGAAGAAGAACGTAAGGGAATAACTTCATGGCTCCCACAACAGCACCTCCCTGTATGTGTGTCTCTGCCTTCTCTTCTTATAAGGACACCACCCAAGTCTAGTATGACATCATCTGAACTTAGCTAATTACATCTGCAAGGACCCTATTTCCAAATGAGGTCACAGTCACAGGTGCCTAGGATCAAGAATGTAACTCTTTTAGGGAACACAGTTCAACCCCCTACACGCACCAGCTCCATGGGCTTTGCCAGAAGTCCTCTAAAAGATTCAGCTGTCGGCACTGCACGAAGATTTGTATGATTTGGATGAACTTGGGTCCTTCCAGAGGATTAAAATTATTTTAAAAGCAGGGAGGGGAGAAACAGGCTCTTTGCCAGCATCAGCAGCTAAATTTACAAAGGGTAGATAGATCTACCCAAAACAGATTTTATAAAAATAATCACACTTCAGGCAGCAAAGGGTTTGCTATTCACTCCCAGGTTAGCCCAGGTTAGACCTGCTCCAGGTAGACTTTATTTATTTATTTTTTGCCACACAGCTTGCGGGATCCCGGTTCCCGGACCAGGGATTCAACCTGGACCACGGCAGTGAAAGCACTGAGTCCTAACCACTGGACCGCCAGGGAATTCCCAGGTAGACTTTATCTTAAAGAAAGATGGAGGTCCCTACCCCACTCCAGCACTAATGGGAAAGCCCACCACTCCCCCCCGCATTAGCTCACAGAGCACCCTCAGCCTCCCCTGCCCAGTGGGTGTGGGGTCTGCAGGGATGTGGCTGCAGAGCCCACAGCTGCTGCCGTTTGGGGCTGGTGGCACCGAGAGCATTGCTCCGGGACGACTTCAGGCTGTAGAGCGGGCATGACAGAGCAGTCACACCAGATCTCCTGCCCTCTTTCATTTTCAAGTAAATGGATTACTGGGGCGTGGGTGGGACGTGATGTTGGCATTGCAGCCTGAGTCCTAAATCCTTCCCCTTCCGCCTCCCATCCAACCTCTCTGTCTCCATTATCAGGGTTCTGCATCAAGCGGCTTCCTCCCAGGGCCACTTCCCCAAAGACACAATTTTTATTGAAGCCACACCTTGAGGGGGAGCTGCCTGAACTGCATTAGACATTCAGTTCACGTGGAAGAGAGAGTGAGAACAGGGGAGGGTAGGACAAATAGAATTTGAGGAGGTTCAATTCATGACAGCAGCAACTACTTCTTAAATGCCTGCTACACATACACCCCAGGCCTCCACTCTTCTCTTCAATTTAATCTGTGCAGTGACCCTTTGGAAGATGTGGAAACTAAGGGTCAGAGAGAGTAGACAATTTACTCATCATGCGTTATGAAATCAGAACAAACTGGACTCAAACTCAGTTCTCTCTGAGCCCGCCGCACCATGCTGCCTCCTTGTCCGTGACTTTCAGAGTTTCTTGCAATTATCTCCGGAGTTCCAGTGGAGACAAACACAGGCCCAGGCTCTGAACAAACAACATGAGGCTTCCTAACCATTTTAGATTTGAACATTCTAAACCTACATCATCTGACACAGCAGCCACGAGACACAGGTGGCACTGAGCACTCCACGTGTGGCTGGTCCAAGCTGAGATGTGCTGTGAGTGTACAGTTCACACTGGGTTTCAAAGACCTGGTATGAGAAAAGTAATGTAAAATATTTCATTGATAAGTTTTACATAAATTTCATGTTGAAAATACTTATTTTAGATGTTATCAGTTAAAAGATATGTTAATTTCACCTGTTTCTTGTTACTTTTTTTAGTAAAGCTACTTGAAATGTTAAAATGACCCGCGTGGCTCACACTGGGGCTTGCGTTGTATTGCTGTATTGCATTGTCTGTTGGACAGCGCTGTTCTACATCACCACCATCATCATCATCATCATCTGTGTAGTCAGGGCTCCACCAGCTGCTGTAACAAGGGGTCTTCAGAGCTTACTTCTGGCCCATGTAACGGTGCTGGCCAGGGCACAGCTCGGCAGGTGGCCTCCTTCACTCCGGCTGACCAAAACTCTGTCCCTTATGATATGTGGCTTCACCAGGTCCCCCGGAAGCTCATCTCCATGCCAGCCAGCCAGCCAGAAACGGGGAAAGCGCTCGGAGGAGGGAGCACGGAAGGCTTCTATTGGCCAGGTTAGAAACGGCATGCACACTCCCCACGTACTGTTATTAGTCTGCTAGGGTTGCTGTGACGAAGTACCACAAATGGGGTAGCTTACACAACAGAAATTTACTGTCTCACAGTTCTGGGGGTTAGAAGTCTGAGATCAATGTGTCAGCAGGGTTGGTTCCTTCTGAGGCTCTGAGGGAGAATCTGTTCCAGGCCTGCCTCCTGGATTCTGGTGGTTTGCTGGTGATGGCTGGCATTCCTTGGCTTGCAGAAGCATCACCCCAATCTCTGCCTTCATGTTCACATCGTGGTCTCCCTGTATATGCGTATCTGTACCAAACCTGCCCCCGACCTTTTTTTATGACTGCATGGTGCAGCTTGCAGGATCTCAGTTCCCGGACCAGGGACTGAACCCGGGCCATGGCAGTGAAAGCCCAGAAGCCTAACCACTAGGCAACCCTCCCCTTTTTATAAGGACACAGCCATATTGGATGAGGGTCCACCCTACTGCAAATATGCACTTTACTAATTACATCTGCAATGACCCTAGCTCCAAATAAGGTCCCATTCTGGGTAATGCGGGTTAGGACTCAACATGTGAACTTTGTGGGGCCGGTACACAATTCAACGCACAACAGACAGCACTGACTTGATATCAGTCACATGGCCACACACTACAGGGGAGGCAGGGAACTGCAATGGTGTTGGTGATGTCAGTGCCATAAGTGGTGATGTCATGCCAGCCAGTGGTAAGGAAAGGCTCCATCGACTGTGTCATCAGTACAGTCACATGGATCCCCGGTTTATAGACCAAGGCTCAGAGAGCTTGTCCGGCTGATGAGAAAGGATGATGGAACCCAGCCCTGCATCTTCTGACACCAAGTTCCAAATTCTTTCCAGGCAATTCTCCATACTTCTCTTTTCTCTTTTTTTAAAATTTATTTTTTAAGTATACGTCAATGTAATGTTCTTTGAAATATTAAACCATACAGATATGGTTACTGTCAACCCAAGAATCACAGTTGAGTTTGACGTTTATCTTTCCACAACTTTTAAAAATCTCATACATATATCATACCATCATTTAGTGGGTGTGTTTACACAAACGGTATCTTAAGATGGGTATCACTCTGCAACTTGCCTTTTTCACTCAAAAATCTGTTAGTACCTACACCAATCCATTCCTTGCACGTTCCATGGTCAAGACACTTATGTTGCTTTCATTTTCCAAAATTGCTAACGAGGTTGTGATAAACGTCCTTGGTCTGCTTCCCGGGAGACAGGCTTGTGTTTTGCTAGAGTGGCTTCCAAGAAGCAGAGCTGCTGAGTCACAGATGGTGAGGGTTTTCAATGAAATTGGTCCCACCTGAGTGTTATCAATTGGCTACACTGTGAATTGGACGATCTCTGGGTTCCAGAATGGGTGGGCTCAGAATGTGGGCACAGGCCAAAAAGGGACAACTCCCATCACAGCTCTGACCAGGTGTGGCCCAGCGGGCAGAGCTTCAGGACACACTCGCCTTGTGGAAAAAGAGAAACTGCCTGAGGTAAGGAAAGGCTGCCTTGGGGCTGGCGGTGAACCTTTTAGCTGGCTGGTCAGGGTCCTGGAAGGAGAAACACCAGAAGATGGAGGACAAGGAATCTGAAAAGACTCGTGTATTATGGGCAGGCCTGGACCCTTGCTCTGCTCAGATACTGGCCAGGGTGGCCTGGGCAGAACACTGGTGGCCCTATGGCACCGCATCCAGGGCCATCTGCACGGTGAGTTCTTTCTCAAAGAGAGTCCAGGAGCACAACTTTCCTCAGCTAGGATTTACCTCTAAAAATTGATGGAAGTGAAATTTAAAACATGAAAGTCATGTATGGAGAGCTTGCTAAGTAAATTATGACGCATATAGAATAAAATATCACGTAGCCATTGATAATCATGTATTCTGTTTATTATCACAACAAATAATTCACAGCAATGACCGCATGAAAATGTGGGTCACAGAGCACCATGGATGAAATGATCCCATTTACATGACTGTAAACACACACCCACATGCTAACGTACACACATGTACGTGTACTGGAGGGAGGAGGTGTGGAGCTATCACCAAAGTGGATGGGGGGGATGGTTACCTGTAGTTTTTACAATAAGCATTTATGGTTTTTACAAAAACACCAAAGCTATTACTTATTTTAATTTAGAAAACACAACGAAGATATTTTTAATAGACACTTGAAGTCATTTGGCAAACCTTGGTTTTCCTCTCAACAACAGCTCAGCCGCCGCCATCAAGAAGGGAACCCACCTGAGAGATGCCCACCCTCCCCATTTCCCCTGAAATCCAGGAAGCAGCTGGGGCGAGAAGTCTCCTCTCCTAGACCAGGTTGAAATCCCTGCCCTTTCCTTTCTCAAGTGGTCTGCCATTCTAGAAAGTGTTCTCCAAACCACTCTTTAAAAAAAGAGTTCGCATACCAGGAAGAGCAGGGAGGTACTTTTTCAATCATCTCAGAGGAAGGGATGAGTCCCACCTGTGGACCCCCACGCAGTTGCCCTCCCCCTCCTCTGGGACACCTACTCAGGTTTCTCAGATCCAGCTGCAAGGCGGCATCCGGCATCACAGTGACCAGAACCTTCCGTGAGACCCTCTGATGTCGGGCGCCCATCGGTAGCCCAATCAGGCCTTCAGCAGGGCGATCTTGTGTTCCGGAACAGAGTCTTCGCTGCCATTGTAGGGCTGGGTCCCTGGTTCTTGCTTCAAGTATTTCTCTGCAGAAAACACAAGGTTTCCAAACACTAAAAAAGCGAAGTGAGGATAGGTCAGTTCACAGAATGGGATTAAAGGCTGGCCTTTTGGGGGCCTCAAGCCTGGGGAGTTAAGGTCCCTGGGTCAATGTCTCCAGCCCTGGGCTGGTTTCACCTAAGTCTCCACCAGCACCTCACCACTCTCCATGCCACGATAACCCTCCTCACTGCTGGGCGGGTTCCATGGTGCGGCTGGGCCCAATCTGCTTATCCAGTTCTTGCGGATCAGCGTCTGGCTGCTTTAGCAGCGACAGGGATGAACTGCACAGACATCAAGTTGAGCCAAGGAAGCCAAACACAAAAAGAATCCTCTTGATCCTACTACATGAAGTTCTGGAACAGGCTACACTGACCGATGGTGGAAGAAATCAGAGCAGTGCTTACCCCTAGTGGGGGTCACTGGAAGGGAGAAAGAGGGAACTTTCTGGAACGATGGAGACAAGCTACATCCTGACTGGACGCCCACTGCATCCATGTGTCAGGACTCAAACTCACGTTTAGGATCTGTGCGTTTCACTGTATGTAAACTGTGCCTCAATTAAAAACGCACATACAGTCCTAAAAAATAAAACCCCAGAGCAGAAGGCCCCCTGACCACCTACCTGTCCACTGCCTCACCCTCGTCCGAGTGCTCCCCACTCTTGGACTCAAGCACCGACCCTCCCACCTCCCAGGGTTTCTGTCCTGCCGTCCTGACCCTGTGGGGTGTGGGCAGCCAGGCTGACACGGCTCTCACTCTGATGACTGGCCACACCCACCTGCTTCTTCCAGGGTGCAGAAGTACAGGACGCCCTTCAGGTCAGCTGACAGCAGGACACGGAGAACGGGGACCTGTGGGACAAACGGTGATTAAAGGTGGGAATGCTCTTGCCCTAGCAAGCCACGTCACAGGCTAACCCACATCTCTGTAAGAGGAACACTTCTTAAGTGAATACTTTCTGAAGGACATGGAGATGAGTGCTCTGCAAACACAACACTTGATGTAACGGACACAAGCAGAGCTCTGCAGCCAGATGCCGCGAAAAAGGAGCCCAGCCGCCTTCCTCACTGTGTGACATTGGGCAAGTCACTCAGCTTCTCTGGGCCTTGGCATCCTCACCTCGACATGGGGACGGTGACAACACAGACCTCACAGGCTACTTTGAGAGCAGATGCCGACACCCACCTGCAGGCCAATGAGGGCGAGGGTGGCGCCCCGCTTGTGGAAGTCCTCCAGGAGCTCCCCGAGCCCCAGCACCACCGTGTAGTCAATGTTGCAGATGTGGGCGCAGTCCAGGGCTGCAGAGCGTGGCGGGGATGCTGGGGGTACAGGGGAGTGGTCACACCAGGCAGAGGCTGCCAGAAAAGGCTCTGGCCAGGGGCATGGGGCCAAACAAGGCCATCAGGAGCTCCTCCCCAGTGGGGACGGAAAGGCGAAAGGACAAGAACCCAAAACATTAGCTGTTTGGAGACAGCAACAACCATTTCCTTCATAGGGCAGGCAAACAGACCCCTTTCTCCCCTAAATACCAACTCCTGGAAGGAGTGGGCCCTCAGGGACACATGTTGGGGAACTGCCACCCTTGCTGCATGCAAACGCGGTGGGCAGGTGTCCACTGGACGCCACTCTGAGATGCCCGAGACCCCCTGGACCCAAGGACGGGCGAGCTCCTTCCTGAGAGCTGAGAGCAGGGTCTTGGGGTCCAGCAGGAACCCCTGCTGAGAGGGTGGCGGGGAGCTGGGGGTGACCGCAGCCCATCTGGCCACGTACTTTCCAGAGCCCGGCTCAGTAACGCCTCCCGGAGGGTTTCGATCGCAGGGAAGTGCAGGCCGCTCGCCGGCTGCAGGACCAGCATCGGGCCCTCTGACACCTGGGGACAGTGTGGGGGAAGCCAGTGAGCCCTGGAGGCAAGTTCAACAGGGCAGCTCTTCCAGGCCTAGGGTGGACGGGAGGGTGCAGAGCTGGCGGGACCCCCACCCACGCCACAGCCCCACGCGCAGCAGGACAGCACTGTGGGGTTATGACCAGAAGGTCAAACCATCCGCTAGGTGAATGGTCACTTGGCAGTGCCTCGGGCCACAATCACATCAAGAGCTCAAAATGCAAGTCAGCAGGGTCAAAGGGTCTGCCCATGGCATGCTTCACCCCACCGGCCCCCTGAGGCCAGCAGGTCCCCCTCAGGGAGACCAGATGGGCTACCTGTATCTTGGGTCTGGCCACGGAGTGCAGGAGAATCAGCATGGACACCAGGGTCCCTGCCAGGATGCCATACTGGACCTCCCAGAAGCAGAGCAGGAACGTCACACAGAGGGGCAGCAAGTCCAGCCCTGGGAGAGGGGGTCCAGCTGAGGAATGGCCTATCCTCAGCGAGCTCGGCTCCCAGCTACCCGAGCCCCCTGACAAGAGACACCTCGTGCGTGGCTTTTCTCATAATGAGTGAAGGTGTCGTGGACCCTAAACAGCTCCTGAGGGACCCCCATCCAGAGACCTGGGGACCGATGCTCTGACAGGCCATGCCAGCTCAAGGATGTGTCAGAGGCAAGAAATCCCTCCCTACCTGGGCGAGGGGCCCTTAAGACCTGCCTGGTCGGCCTGGTCCCCTGCCCCTGGGAAGAGGTCCCAGTGGGCACTTCTCAGGGGACCAAGGAAAAAGGGATATGAGGACCAGGGAGGCACCAAGACTTCTCTTAGATGCAGAAGCCACATAAATCCCTTAACCACTTGGAAAAACAAAGAGAACAAAAACTTGTTACAGTAAAGGAATTGCAGGTTCCGGGGAACCTTGAGCCGCTATGACCTGTGGAGAAAGGGAGGCTATGACATGGGCCCTGCTGGTCACCCCAAAGCCCCCGTCTCTCCCCCAGCTGGGCCAGCCTGGGCAGCGGCCAATGGCAGAGGGAGGACCATCAATAACCTTGGTGCCGACGGACAGGACATACATACTCTTCACTCGCCAGAGCGTCCCCACGATCTTGGTGTCGAACAGGGGGACCACGGCCATGATAATCACAGCAGCCAGGGCAGACTTCGGGATGTAGTAGAAGAGTGAGGTCAGGTAGTCGAGTGACAGCAGCACCAGGGCTCCTGCAGGGGCGTGGGGTGCTGTGACCTCATGGCCCTGCTGCCTCGACTCCCACCCAGCAAGGAGTCCCTGCCCTGGGGCACACAGCCAGGCGCCAGAGCCAACGGCACCCACACCCTGGGCTCCCTCCGCTCCTTTCCTCCTATCTCACTGCGGCGGACACAGGGGGAACACAGTGTCTGTGAAAGGGGTGCTCACCCGTCATCAGGCCCCCTGCTGGGCTGCACACCCCTGACTGGGCATTCACAGCCGTCCTGGAAGGCAACAGAGACCCATTAGTGGCTGTCGGGCCGGGAGAGCAGGGGAGGCGAGGGCCCACATGCTGTGGCTGGTCTCCTGGGATGCAGGATCCGGAGGGAATAGGAGGACCCACCAACGTCGCCACCTAGTGGAGAGGCTTAGACACTGGCACGCTGGGTCCTCTCTCCAGGGGGACTCTTGGGCCTTCTCAATTAACCCAAAATAATGGATCGGTACGTCTGAGAGAGACCTGGTTGTAAATCCAAATGTCCAACAGGGGAGCCATAAATTAAAACTCTGTTACGGGCTGAACTGCATCCCACCCTCCCCCGCAATTCAAATGTTGAAGCCCTAACCCTGAGCACCTCAGGAAGTGACTGTATTTGGAGAAAGAACCTTCAAAGTGGTGTTTAAGTTAATATGAGGCGTTTAGGGTGGGCCCTACTCCAGTGTCCTTATTCGAAGAGGAAAATGGGACACACAGAAGCCAGGATGCACAGACACAGAGGAAAGGCCACTTGAGGACACGGAGAAGGCGGCCATCTGCAAGCCCAGGAGAGAGGTCACAGGAGAACCAACCCTGCCGGCACCTTGATCTTGGATGTCCAACCCCCAAAACTGTGAAAAGTAAATGTTCGTTTAAGCCGTCCAGCCTGTGGTATTTTAAGACAGCTCTGGCAAAATAATACACCCCCTTACAATGGAATCCCCCGCTACCACGAGAAACGAGGATGCAGACGCTTATTTTTACTGATATGGAAAAATGCTGACGATCACCTGTCCAGTGGGGGGGGGAATATATGTACATGTATAAGTCATAGGTAGATACACGTACACATACGTGTATATGTATGTACGTATAAACAATAAAAAACATAAAAGGAGAAACACCATAATTCTAACAGTGGAATTAGAGGTTAATGTTGCTTCTTTTTCACGTTGTCTATTTGAAAAACTATATTCAGACCCAAACGCCACGAGCTTTCTCTGCCGAAGAACTGGTCCTCAGGCCACATTTCCCTTTGCCGCCACCAAGATGACAAGAGAACCACGACTTGATTCCCACGACAGTACAGGACTCTGCCTCCCCCACGCATCCCATACCCCAACCGTGACCTGTGCCCACCCGTATTCCTCCAGAAATAAATGTTGTCTGTACATTTCCATGAAAGCCTTCTAAAAAGTCACCTTTAACCTCTATGGAGTTAGGCAGAAATTTCATTAATTGGTTAAAATACTCACAGAATTTTTCCTGTACCCACTATATACAAGGAATTGTGCTAGATACCAGGGGACACAAAATATGAGCTTGACTGAACAGGCTCGCAAACTAGTTATGCCAACAAGAGCATATAAAAAGTTAAACTGAAAAACAGAGGTTTTACTACATAAACGCTATTACAGCACCTACCAAGTCACTAGCATCGTTCTATGTGATTTCCTTTAAATCCTCTGAATAACTTTCCGAGACAGGCCCCGTCTTGATTCTGCTTTACAGACGAGGATGCTGAGGTGCGGGAGGTCGAACGGTGTGCCCTGTGCCCCCTTGACGTGGTGGTTTGGGGTGTTGGGAAGGTTTAGTGCTCGGGGTCGGGTCAGGTTCCAGGACTTGGCCTGAGGGCCGGGCACTGACACCTCCTCTTCTCCTTCACCCTCCCGCCCTGCCCTCCCGCCTTTCGGGGGGGCCATATAGCAACCCCACTCGAGAGTCTGCCCCTTCCTCAGGCAGAGCCGCAGTCCCTCCCACCTCCACTATCTTTCAGGAATTAACTCCAGCACCAAGATGCTGGGAGCATTTCCATGCACGGGGATCTTTTTAATGTTAAACTGCAGCACTGTGTATCGGGGTAAAGAAAACCTGCCAAGATGGTGAGGGAAGCAGAGGGAGCCCCCTCCTGTCTCCCCATAGACACCGTCACAGCTGACCAAGGGAGAGAGGACCAACGTGGAAAAAAGTGAAAACGACCTCAGGACGTGGGCAAGGGCCCCGCAGGGGGAACCTGGTTCTTCAAGCTGGACAAGGACCCTCTGTCCTGGGCGGGGACCTCCCTGGAGACACAGAGAAGGGGGAACGTGGTCACTCACCGGCCAAAGCTGCCTGTGACCGGGTAGGAGGAGAAGAGGGAGCCCAGGATGTTCGTCAGGCCTGTGGAGAAACGGAAGGAAAAAGCTCATCCAGGACTAGAAGCATAAAATAGAGAGAAAAAGGAGAGGGGGAGGAAGGAGATAAAAACCAGAAAGGAAACAGGAAGACAGAAGGTGAGAGGAACTACCCAGTGGGGCATCCTATATCTGGTTCTCTCTCCCTCTAGGAAAGTCAAACCATGATCTTTGCCAAGTGCGCTGAGATTGATTCTAGCTATAAAGCAGTTCTGACCCCAGCCTTGCCTGTGTGAGTGAAATACGCCTTTTCCCATGTATAACAGAATGAGGAATCCCTCCTGCCCAGAAAGGAGGACAGCTGAGTAAGGCAAGTGTGCACAGACAGGCCTGAAGTGCCCAGTACGCCTGCGGGCATCCCTCCTACTCTGAGTTCCTTCAAACCCACACTTTCACAAGATGAATGGCAGAAGGTCATGGCCAGTAAGCTGCCTTCCCTGTGTGCCTCTGATTAACCTGTACTGGACACACCCATGCCCGGAACCTGGCTGGGACCTCACAACGGAGGTAACTAGCTCAAGTTCATCACCATCAGCTCGTCAGCACCCACCTCACCCAGGGGCCTTCACAAAGACCACCATGGTCTCCTTGGCTCCGCAAAACCCACAACTGGTCACAGGTTCAAGGCCTGCTCTCGAGACAGCTCAGGTGTCACCTGGGATGCACAGCTCCACAGTCAGGAAGCCTGGGGCCCACCTGAGTCCTTACTCATCCGCCTGCCACTCCTGGAGGGAGGCACAGGGCGAGGCACAGGCAGCCAAGATCCCACACAATCAGCAGGCTCACCTGAGATCCTACCTGGCCACATTCCTCAGCAACCTGACCCTCGCCCTGGAAGCCCCCACCCCCAGCCCAGGTGGAACATTCCAGGCGTTCCCAGGCACAGATCAGGCCACAGCCCTCAGGGTCTGGTACACAGCAGGTGCTCAGTGAGCCTCAGTCAGACACTAGATGTTGGCACCCTACTCCTAGGGATTAAACTGAACCACCTGAGATGGGAAAATGGGCCCCACTCGGGCCAGCTCTGCACCCTGAGTGTCAGCACCTCCACCACCCAGACCCTGAGAGCCACCCGCCACTGGAGTCTTACCGATGGCCAGCAGCTCCTGGTTGGCGTCAATACGGTAATTATTCTGAGAAGCTAAAGAGAACAGACAATAAAAACACTGTCACTAGATATATATCATCAGGAAACTGTCCATGAAATGATAAAACAGGCCACCAATTTCTCCCTACAGCGTTGTCTATGATTGTAAATAGAAGGTATAAACACAGGTAAAATATATACATATATGCAAATGTATACACGTTTTCGTGTGTTTACAAAAAAAAAGTAGACATACAGCAAAATGTTAGTTAATTGGGGTAGTGAAGGACATTACAAGTGATTCGGTTTTTTTTATCCATTTCTGAACTTTCAATATCTTGTGCAACAGACATGTATTGCTTTTATAATAAGGGAAAGATGTTTTAAACTAAAAAGCTCTCTGGTTGCAAGTCAAGATGACTAGAAAGTCTCAGATGAGGCCCAGAGACATAAGTGGGAAGATTTAGGGAGAAACTATGGAGCGGCATGAATCTTAAGAGGTAAACTTTCTGTAAAGGGCCAGACTGTCAATATTTTAGGTTTTGAGGGTCACACCCTCTGTCACAACTGCTCAGCTCCCCGTTATAGCACAAAGCAACCATACAACATGAAACAAGTGAACAAGAGACCATCTTCCAATAAAACCTTACTTGTGAACTGAAATACGAATTTCATATACTTTTCATGTGTCATCAAATCCGAATCTTCTTTAGATTTTTTTTCAAACATTTAAAAATGCAAAAGCCATTCGCAGGTGATGGGCAGCAGGCTGTGGTTTACTAAGCCTTGATTTAAAAGCATGACAAGCTTTACAAATGAGCACAGGCAGTCAGCTGACTTCGAAAGAAAATGGAGGGCTTCCCTGGTGGCGCAGTGGTTAAGAATCCGCCTGTCAATGCAGGGGACACGGGTTCAAGCCCTGGTCCAGGAAGATTCCACATGCTGCGGAGCATCTAAGCCCATGAGCCACAACTACTGAGCCCACGTGCTGCATCTACTGAAGCCTGTGCGCTCTACAGCCTGTGCTCCACAACAAGAGAAGCCACCGCAATGAGAAGCCCGCGCACTGCAACGAAGAGTAGCCCCCCGCTCGCTGCAACTAGAGAAAGCCCACGCACAGCAACAAAGACACAGCCAAAAATAATAAATAAATTTTAAAAAAAAGAAAGAAAATGGAGAGTTTTCTAAGTAATAGACAAGATGAGTAAAATGTGTCACATGCAGATTCTGAGATATGCCCCTCCAAATTAAAAAAAAAAAAAGGAACAGAAAAATAGAAACTGAACAAGAAAGATGTGAGTTGAACAGGTCGCAAACTGAAATGCAGCGTGGTCTTGAGCAACTGCTGGCGTTTAGAAAGGAAAACCCTTTAGAATGAACACTGGTTTATAGTCTCCTGGGAGTGGTCTAAGGATCCAGATGCTGGAACTTCAGAGAAGGAAACATAATCCTGGCACAACCTGGGCTGGGCAGTGAACACAATTTAGGTAGTCATAGTAACATACATGTCATATATCTGAATTTTAACCTTTAGAGTCAAATTAAATCCAAACAAAGGACTTAACCCTCTTATAGAACAGAAGAAACACATCATCCTCATGGACAACACAGAACAAAAGTCCAGGGACCTAAGACAGAAGCAGGGACACATGAAAGGTTTGGCAGCCTCAGCTCAGGTGGAAGGAATCAGTATTGAGCAGCAAACATGTAAGTAGATTAACGCTTCCCAGCCTCTCCAGGGGTTGGGAGGGGACAGGCCAGGTGTGCTCAGACACTCGGAAAGGGCACCTTGTCAAATTTTTAGGAACTTTGCTAACAAGGTATCAAATACAGCTATTATTACCAATTAAATGAAAACTGTCAATTAAATAAATTATATTAAAAACAAAGATAATACTTAAAATGTATCGGTTTCTAATTTATTTTTACTACCTTTCATTATGACTGATGAGGTTATTTAGCTGTATCTGTACAGTGGATGGTAGCTATTTCATATGTTACCACAAGATTTGAATGTTCAAACTCCACATTCAGCTTGCAATCACCTGGCAGGAGGAGTGTTTACACCATGCACAGAAAGTTCAACTGGCAAAGGCTAAATGCAGGACCTTTTATGTCCACAGAGAGCAGACTGTCAAACATTTCCAGCCAAAGGAAGAGTTTTCATTGACAATCTATTTTTACTATAGGTTTTTTTTTTTTTTTTTAAAAAAGCATTTATTACTCGGATAAAAATTCAAAGTTTTAAAAATCAAAGCAGATAAAAAGCAAGCAGAAGGGCAGGCAAGCAAGGCAGGTTGGGCTCCGGGTTGAGATGCCAGGGAGGGCGTGGGTGGTGAGCATCTTACCAAAGGATTTGGCCACTGCGATGCTCTCCAGGAGACCCATCAGGGGCACCACAGCCAGCCCGGCCCCCATGCCCTGAGAGAGGAGACAGGGATGGTGAGTGACCCTCCGGGGAAGGACAGAAGAGGTCTGACCAGTCAGTGACCTGACAAGGTAGGAACTGACTCGTCTATGTCTGACAGAAGCAAACATACTTCAGCTGCAGGGCTGTGAGCTCACACTGCAAGGAACACGACACACAGCAGAACACAACAAATTCCTGCTCTGCCAGTGTCCACGATGGCAGGAACACCCCTGGGCTCAAGGTAGAAAAATAAATGTGGTGTCCTTTGAGGTTGTGCCTAATCTGGAATTCATTCCTACCTGTCCCTGCACTAGAGACGCCCCTTCCTGAGGACAGCAGTCCTAGCTGAGTTCAGAGCTGCCCGTCACTAAGCAAATGCATTACGAGATAGACCCAGGCCCAGGGGCCGCTGCGGCCTCAGCCAAGCTGGCCTGGCTCCCTGTCTCTACCCACCTGTACCATCTCGGTGAAGGAGATCGTCCCGTTGGCAGTGGTCACTGAGAAGGGAGGGATGTGGGCATCAGGGAGCCCCTCGGGTGTCTTCCCAGTTAGAACAAAAGGCTGGTATCCAGTCACCTGGAAGGAGTATGCGACCAGGGCAGCAAAGGAGACCACCAGGGCGTTGCGAGCTAGGACAGGGGGAGAGACTGTCAGTGAAACCCGGATCGTCTGGGTAACTGGAGCAAATACACCTCAGGAGGTGGAAGACCCCTCCCCAGCCTGGGAATCAGCATGGATACAAGCAACTGTATGGCAGGCATGAAAACATGACACCATGAAAAACGCACAATGGGGAAAGAGAGGAGTGGTGACACACAGGGCCAGCACTCGTATCATCTACTGGTCACCAGTGACTGCACGGTCAAAGGCAGAGCTGGAAAGACTTTGAGATCAGATCTCCCAAGGTGATGCCACTTTGAAGATGGAAAAACAGAGCAGGTTTACTCTGCTGCCTAAAACAACTAAAAACTGGACAAAATATATGGAACAACAGTGTCTGTGTATATATACCCAAATATCTCCCAAATTGACCTTCTAGAAATGAAAACCGTAACGTCTGAGGCAAAAAATACACTGAATGGATTAAAGACAGATTAGATATTACAGGGAAAAGACTAGTGAAACTGATGATGTAGCAATAGAATCTCAAAATGAAACACACAGAAGAAAAGAAAGATTGAAAAATTGTACTAAGCATCAGTAGCTGTGGAACAATTTCAAGTAACCTAATATGTGTCAGAGTCCACAAAGAAAGACCGTGGAGTGGCATGGGGAGACAGCACAAGGATTTGAAGAAATAATGGCTGAGTATTTTTCCAAATTTGATAAAAACTGCAAACCTGCATAACCAAGAAGCTCAGTGAATTCCAAGGACAAGACACATGGAAAAAAAACAAAAAGAAACTACAACAAGGCACATCATAATCAAATTGCCTAAAGCCAATGATAAAGAGAATATCTTAAAAGCAGCCAGAGAAAAAGGTCATATCTAGAGGAATGAAAGAATGACAGCAGACTTCTTGTAGGAAACAAAGCAGGCCAGAAGACAGGAGAACAGCATTTTTGAAGTGTGGAGGAGGAAAAAAACTATCTAGAATTCTATATCCATAAAAGCTACCCTCCAAAATGAAAGTAAAACACTGACTATTTTGGACATACAAAAGCTGAAAGAATTCATCACCAACAGGCCTGCACTACAGGAAACAATATAGAAGGTTCTCCAGGCAGAAGGAAAATGATACAGATGGAAATCTGCATCTACACAAAGGAATGAAAAGCACCAGAAAGATGTATGATGTGGGAAGATATAACAGACTTTGTTCTCATTACTTATACATCTTTAGAAGTAACTACATATTTAAAGTGGAAACAATAATGACTGAGGGATTTAAAACACATGTTGAAGAAAAATATATGACAACTATAGCACAAAGGCTAGAAGAGGAGAAATGGATGTATCTGATCATAAGGGTCTTATATCAACGTGAAGTTGGAATGTATACTGTATTAAGATACAGATATATACGATAAACCCTAAAGCAACCACCAAAAACAAACAAGCAAAAACAAAAACAAAACACACACACAGCAGTTAGAGCCAATAAGTCAATAAAGGGAACAAAAAAAGGAATCAGCAAAAAATACTCAATCCAAAAGACGGCAGAAAGAGAGGGAAAAGGGAACAAAGAAGAAATGAGACAATAGGAAACAAAGAGCAATATGGTAGATCTAAAGCTAGATACATCAATCATCACATGGAATGTAAACATTACCCCACCCCCCAATGAAAAGGCAGAGATCATCAGATTGTATTAAAAAACAAAACCCGTCTATATGCTTCCTACAAAAAACACACTTTAAACATAAAGACACAAATAAGTTAAATAGGTTCAAAGTAAAAGGATGGGAAAACATACGCTAATACTAACCAAAAGAAAGCTGGAGCAGCTCTACATAAAAGTAGAGTTCAGAGCAAAGAATGTTACCAGGATAAAGGGGGTCACTTCCAGAGAAAATTATAATCCTACATATGTTATGTACGTACAACGTTTGTTCTCTGACCGTAATGGAATTATGTTAGAAATCAGTAGCAAAATACTAATTAAAAAATCCCCGAATATTTGGAAACTAATTCCTAAAAGGCTCCTGGTTCAAAGGGTAAATAATCCACAATTCAAAAGAGAAGTCAAAATGGAAATTAGAAAGTACTTAGAACTAAGCAAAAATGAAAACACAACCTATCAAAATTGTGGGATGCAGCTAAAGCAGTGCTGAGTGGGAAATTTATGACCCTAATCACTATACTGGAAAAGAAGGAAGGTCTCAAAGACCTCAGCTTCTGCCTTAAGAATTTGAAAAAGAAACGTAAATTCAAAATCAGCCAATGCAAGGAAATAATAAAGATCAGAACAAAATCTACTAATGAGAAAACAAAAGCAACAGAAAGATCAATGCAATCAAAAGTCGGTTCTGTGAGATAAATAAAATTGATACACTTCTCGATCAATTGATCAGGAAAAACGGCAAGTGACCTGGGAGCAAGTCCTCACTCTGCCTGCTCCTAGCTATGTGGCCTTGAGAAGTCTTATTTGGTTTGTCTGTTTTACGTTTCAGAGCCTCATTTTCCTCACTGGCAACACAGGGAAAATAATATCCCATCCTCAAGGCTGCTATGACAATCAAAAGAAGTGATGTTTGTAAAATGCTTTATAAGCCATCCATCACTGCATGTCAGATTACAGCTCATTCAATTTCTGCAAGTCTCTACTTTTTCATCTGCAAAAGGGGAGAAATGACAACTGTTCCACCTACCCCACAAGAGTGTTCTGGGGCTAAACAAATTCTCTACAAATTGCTAAACAAACACAAGGTACTACTATAGGTTAACCTGTCCTCACTCAGCTAAAATACAAGCTGAAACGATGACTTTTTAACAAACATAGTTGGGAGCTCAGTAACTAGTTTCCTAAGGACACACCACATATTCTGGAGAGAAAGAAGACAGTAGTCCCTGAGAAGCCTACAGGGTTTTGGAGCAGCATTTCTCAGACCTCAGTGTGCCCACACGTCACCTGACAAGCATGTTAACGTGCAGATTCTGCGCCAGAGGTCTGGGTGGGCCTAAGAACCTGCATTTCCAACAAGCTCCCAGGGGATGCCTGTGCTGCTGGTCAGAGGCCACACTTCGAGTGTCAAGTTTTAGGCAATAGAGCCTGTTTTCACTATTTTACAGATGACTGTACTAAAGCTCATAAAATTTTGACAAGTGACTCATGCAAGTGCCAGGTAAGTGGCTAAACTAGGACTTGAAACCAGTAGTTTCACCATAAACCCAGTGCTCTTCCACCCTCCCAAGCGCTCAGCGTTTACCCATGGCCTCCGGGCTGCAGAATGGGGTCTGGTGAGTGACTCTTGGGACTGGGGACAGCCAGAGAAGCTGGAAGTGACTCAAGGGCTGAAATCTAGCCACCTCCTCCCTCCCACAACTGGCTGGATTTCATGGCTGCGGAGTAGGGCCAAACGGGGTGATTTCCATTCCCCTCAGCTCTGGAAAGGCCCAGTAGATATCAATGCTTCCTTGCTTTGCTGTACCTGCCATTCTCTCTCTGTGTCACCTACTGGCAGCTCAGTGGAGAGATGTCCATCCCCACCCCCATCCCCACCCCGAGATGGCCCTTCAACCAGCCAACGGTTCCACTAACTCTCCTCATCTTGCCTTTTACTTCAGCCTTTCTTTACAGATCCTCTGGTTAACTGCGACTCAACCTGTTGATTCCAGGCCTGAAGCAAAATGTTTACCCTTTGCAGCTGCACAATTAAAACAGGATCAGTTTGTCTCAGTGGAACTTGTTTTCTCCTCCAGAGACCTGCCAGAGTTTCTCAACCTTAGCACTGCTGACATCTTGGGCCAGATCATTCTTTTGCCATGGGAGACTGTACATTGCAGGATGTTTAGTAAAATCTCTGGCCTCCACCCATCAGAAGCCAGAAACAGTCTTGCCCAGTAGTGTCAACCAAAAATGTCTCTGAACATTGCCAAATGTCCCCCGGGGGCGGGGGGGTGGGGAGCAAAATCATCCCTAGCTGAGAACTCCTGCTGCTAAACAGAGCTCTCAGCCCTGGATGCATATCAGAACCACTTAGCGAGTGACGTAAAGATCTCTCCGGGTGGAATTCGGGTTCCTGGGGTGACTACAATGTGAGGCCAGGTTGTGCAGGACAAATCTGGAAATGGTCCCTCAGCCAGAAGGCCCCCTCACCTGTGGTGGCAGTCCAAACCAACCCATGGCTGAGCCGCACGCCAGTGGGCATCTCGGGATGGACGGGAGGCACGTGGTCCCGCATCAGCTTTAGCACGAGCAGCAGCACCATGCAGACCAGTCCCAGCACTGCGTCGCCCACCCTGCAGACAGACACCAGTCACCGGCCAAACCTGCTGATAGCACAGGCCTTCTGGCCTTTGGTTGCTGCTTCTGCTGGAAAACGTTCTCTCTCGAATGCTCTTTTTGTTTTTCCCTAAGTAACCTGTGTCCCTGTTCCATTTCAAAACTTTATTTGAAACTTAGTAGGTACACAGGCCCTGGGAGCTGAAGCCCAGATCACAGTGGTAGCCGTAGGCACGCTACCAGCTCACGTTTTTAGTCACATAGCTCTCTGGGCTACACGTCTCGTCAGTTCCGGGAGATTCACTCCTGACTGCCTATGATGCTCTCTGACCGGTCCATCTCCATCTCCACTACCCCCCATGTGGCTGACCCCCACCAGGTGCATCTTATGGGCCAGGAAACGTCAGCAGCAGATCAGAAGGGGAGGAGAGAATGGTCACAGGGTCTCCCCCACTCCCTCCAGGCAGCTCCCCCTACAGCTCCCCCCAGGTCACTTCTTCCTCTTGCCCCTCCAGCCAGTGAGGTGCTCTGGCCTCCAGCTGGGCTCATCGAGCTGCATCTCCTATTTGTCCCTTTAACCTGCTTGCTCTCTGAGAGAAGCCCCTCCATTTGAGTGATGTGCTTGCGGTAGGAACTCTCTCCACCTGCCGCCCGTCCCCTGGCACCTGCATGTCTGTTGGCCTCTGCCTTCCCTTGCCCTGTGGTTCTCTTGCTCACTGAACTATGAACTCTTTGACCGAGAGACCACCTGCCCTTCCTTCATATGGTCTCTTCTCACTTCGACCACAGGAGAAAGCCCTGCATGGGGCCACGCTGACTGGCACACTGGACTGACCAGAGCAGAGCTTCTCAAGCTTCAATGTGCCACCTGGGCCTCTTATTAAGCCGACTGATTCAGCAGGTCTGGGCCGGCCAGACTGTGTTTCTAACCAGCTCCCAGGTGATGCCGATGGTGCTGCTCGCGGGACCCCTGTTTGAGCAGCAAGATCCCAGAGAATTGGAATAAATGTCACCTGGGAGTGGAAATGGGGAGGGAACCGGGAGAGGGATCTAGAAGGAAGAGCTTACTTATGGGGGCGGGGGGAGAAACACAGCCAGCCGGTACCTGGTCTCTCCGATGTTGTGGAAAGTGTAATACACTTGCAGAAAAAACTGCCTGGAGATGTGCTGCAGTCCCAGCAGGTTCTGTCAAACAAGAGATTCTGATTAGACAACCTTCTGCGATATAAAGGCCTGAAACTCATCCCTTGCAGCATCTCAATACTGTTCCAAACCTGGAACCCCCCCCCAAGGGCCCTTCCTGGGGGAAAACATCTCCTGGCTCTCCCGGGCCTATCTGCCCATTCCCAAAGTCCCCAAGGGCAGGAGATCAAAGTTACCCCTCCCTGGGGGAAGTGGGGGTACTGACGGTATTTCACAATGTTCATGTTGTCCCACGTCTTTGCAAATTACTTTCCTAAGGAAAATCAGTCTGGGCGACCTCAAACCAAGGAGACTGGTTCAACTGCTCCCTAGTCTGGGGCCCGGCCCGCCCCCTCAGGCCCGGCTGCCATCTGTTCGCGATCCCGTCCATCACTCAGCGGCCCGCCCTCCACAGCGCAGACCTCACCGCCATTGGCCTGAGGCCGCGTCCGTCACTCGGAGGCCCGCCCATCGGGGACCGCCCCCTGTCGGAAGGGAAAGTCTCGCCATGAGGTGGGCAGACCTGCACGGCCGGGGGTCGAGGGGGCGCCGAGGTCCTCCAGGGAGGAGCGCTGAGGGGACCCCGCCAGGTCGGGGGTCCTCGGCTGGGAGAAGGGGCGCCACTCTGTACTTTAGTTCTTTATCTGGTTGGGCTCAGAAGGGGAGGTCGAGGCCCAGACTCCCAAGGCAATCAGGCTCCAAGGACCCCAAAACCCACCGCGTACACAGCCCCCGAAGGGGAAGGGCAGACATGGACAGCGGCTTCTGTCCTGGACAGGGACTCCTGCGTGGGCAGGTCAAGAGGACCCCCACCCCAGCCTAGAGGCTCTCAGATGACTGTCATGACCTAGTCAAGGTTTTGAAGACAGGGGCCTAGGGTTGCCAAATACGAATGCATAAAGAAGCTACCCTCTCACTGTGTTATGAAAAAAGAACATTCTTGACACTAAAAATGAAAGATAATGTTTCCAGAATAAAGGACAGAGCATCCCACGAAACAGCACTTGCCAAGCTTACCCTGACATATGTGTGTACATAATCTATAGTTCGAATTTACCCACATTGTTCTAGGCTGTTTCCTCCTCTATAAGTGGAGATAATAATAAGCCTACCTCCCAGAGAACTTCTGAGAACTAAACATAGGGAGAGTTTAACCCAGCACCCAGTGACGTGTCAACTACTTTATTCTCTCTCACACGTACCCTCTTAGGCTTCATGTTCTTACTTTCTCATTCGGCCTCCATCCGCGAAGACTGTCACGGGCCACACTGAAGCAGAGCCTGACTGTGGGAACCACACCATGGAGAGGCGTGTGTGTGTGTGTGTGTGTGTGTATGTGTGTCTCCCTGAATCTGTACAATTCAGCTCAGTTTCATTCTGCACACCCAAGCACAGCTCCGGGCGACCACGTTGGAAGTAAAACAGTGCCTGCCTTCCCGGTATGCAGAACCCAATGGAAGGAGAATAAATGATATCCTCAGATAACCGATGATCACTGATTCCAATATTTCTCATAGGTGTTTAAACAGAAACATAAAAAAGCACGATATTTGAGAAACATTAAACAAAAACTTGGAAAAGAAAGACATAAAAGTGAAATCACCTAGCTAAATTAGCTTGGGGAGCAATTTGCTTGTCGGAATTTTGGCAGTACACTCGTGACTTGTAAAGGCCCAATGGTTCAATATGTAGTAGGGGCAGGACTCTGTGAGGTGAACCAAGCACTCAGGCATGAAAACTCCAGCAAGAGCGGGGGCTGTCATTACTGGTCCCCCAAATTACCTGTTGTAGAACTTGGCCATCACTCAATATCTCTCCCAAAGGATGATTTTATTAATGGAGACTCATGCCAGCACGACAGGCTCTGAGCCCCCAAAGAGCAAGAGTTTGACCCACACATATCAGGACCTGGCCTTGGTCCTGCTAGCCAGCAGATGCCCCAGGGCCAACTAGGGTGCCTACCTTAATCTGCCCAAATCCGATGATGATGGCGGCAGCCGAGGTGAAACCTTTAATGACGGGACAGGAGATGAAGTCCAGCAGGAACCCTGGACAGCCAAGAGGGAACACCAGGCTGGTCCCAGCCCCACTGGGTCAGTGTGGGCTGGGAGAGGTGGTATAGGTGGGATTGGGTCTAAAGACTAGTGGCATACCCTGTTTGGGCTGGTTTGGAGAGCAGGAAAGAGACTAGGGACTGAGGCCCGGGGCACTTCTCCAAGTGTCCTGGCCTCTGAGCACAATAGAGGAAAGCTGAGAGCCACCCCTCTTCACACACACACACACACACACACACACACACACACACGGATAGCCCTTGGAAGGCAAAGAAGGAAACGCTGAAGGCAGGGCATCCCCAGAATGAGGTGCCTCGGTACCCCAGGAAGAGCAGAACTGCAACCCCCCGTCCCAATGACAGGAAGGTCTGAGTGCCTTACCCAAGCGCAGGAACCCCATGCCTAATTGGATGCAGCCCGACAGAAAGGCCAGCAGCACAGCATAGGCAGGCTCGTGGAAGGTGTAGAAGGAGACCAGGAGGGACATGATGGCCGTGGGGCCCAGAGTCACATCTCGGGAGGTACCCAGAAAGAAATATACGAAGCACCCCATGAAGGCAGAGTAGAGGCCGTACTGTTGGGCAAAGAAAGCAATGAACATCCAGGAGGCACACGGCACCCGCACAGGGTCCCTGGTGTAGCTGGTTAAGCACAGGGATCTGTGTGGTCCATTGTGTATTCTGGGCACAGCAGCACATACAGGCGGGGTGAACTGCTCACCCTCTGTTACCCAAGGTTGTGGACCTACAGTGACTACGGGGCCTCTTTTCTACCCACACCCAACTGGGGCCTCGTGTCCTTATGTCTGAGCCTGTGATTCTGAGAAAGCATTCTTAAAGCCAGAGTGAGTCATCCCACTGGCCCCATCAGGCAATCCAGAGCTAGTTTGGTGCCTGTGTGTGACAAGCATGACAAGAGGGGTTACAGGAGCACGCGTCTGCCCAAAGGTAGTCACACGCTCCAGGTTGTAAACTAAGGCTTCTTGGGCCCCATGGGACTGGAGCCCAGGGTGCCCCCTTGTCTGGAGGGAACACTATGCATGCATTTCTACTCTGCTCCTGGGTGAGCACTAAGGCCTGGAGTGGGGTCAGGCTAAGGCGAAGGGATGTGGCAGGCAGCAAGGGCACACATCTCACCTGGGGAGGGAGTCCAGCCACCTCGGCATAGGCCAGAGCCTGGGGAATGACTGTGAGCCCGACTGAGATCCCAGCGATGAAGTCCATCTTCAGTGCGTGCCAGGTGTAGTCAGGCAGCCAGGCCAGGAAAGGCAGCCTCTTCTGCATGGTCGCAGTGGACCAGCAGCAGGACATCGGGGCAAAGCCCTTGGGCGGCTTCATAGTAGATGACATGTCTAGGAAGAGTCGGGGTGGGGGGGGACACAGACCAGCAGTCAGTGCCTGGGCTTCAGAAAACCCAGCAATAGGGTGAGAGTGAGGGTGAGGTCCAGAGACATCAGGAGATGCGCAATCGGTCTCTTCTCACCCAGGGGGGTGGAGCTAGATGCGTTAAATCTCCCCTCACCTTGCTGATCTGAGTCAGGAAGCCAACAGCCTGTGCAGAGAAGGCGTCAACCAAAGGTGGAGTGCCCCCCGCCACCGACTGCTCTCCCTGAACCCCACCTGCCCAGACCCTAGGTGCCGTCTCTTCCTCCATCGACTCTGGCCAGAAAAAATAAATGATTTCTCACTGAGAAATTCAAACACTAATCACTAATGATTTCTCACTGAGAAATTCAAACACTAATGATTTCTCACTGAGAAATTCAAACACTAATCACTAATTAGACTCAAGGTTTCTCCTCCCAAGAGAATCTGTTTCCTTTTTTTAGTCCCCCCCCCAGGAAATTTAACGGGGAGCAGTGCAGAGAAAAGCAGGCCCACGGAGATACCCACACGTAGCCGGCGAGGAGTGGGTGGGGTGACTGGAGGCCCTGAGGTTTTCCAAGTGCGCAGCAGAGCAGGCTCCACCCACTACGGCAGACTGCGGCGCTGCGGTGGTGGGAGGGCTCCCATCCTGAAGCTGCGCGCATCACCCCAACCCCCACCTGTGGCGTCTATATCCTAGAGGAGCCTTAGGTATTCTAGTTGGTTCTGAAAGAACGTCAGAGGCTCCCCCAGTAATTCACGGCGCGCATCCTCTAGGGTCCTGGTGCTCATCCTCTAGGGTCCTGGTGCTCCTGGCGCGCAGAGCCCGTCCCAAACCACCCCCAGCCCCGGTGGGGCTGCTCTGGACAGAACCGGCCCCCCACCCCCGAAGCCGCTTGCCCCGGACGCTGGGGTCTACGGGCGGGGACCCCACACCGTCTGCCGGTCCGTGGCCTGCCGGCCCCAGCAAGGCGGACGATGGCGGGGACCTGGGTGGGGATGAGGTGGGTAGGGAGCGGGGTCCCCGCGAGACGCGCCCGTACCCTCGGACCACTTGCCGCCCCCCCCACGTCGGCCGCCCACCAGCGACCCCGGCCCGTGCCCTGGCAACTTGAGCACTCGACCCCGGGCCCCGCCGCCGTCAGCCACGCACTCACCGGACACCACAGCTCGGGGTCTCCCGTCGGCTCCGCAGCGGGTCTGCAAGAACCGCAGAGGTAGGGGGAGCGGGAGCCGGAGCCGGGGCGGGTCCTGGGCGGGTCCTGATGTGCATGTGACCGAGGGTGGGGGCGGGAGAGCTAGTGCTCACGTGACCGCGGGGCGGCGCTCGGCCGGAGCCGCCGCTATGTGCCGCTCCGGGCCGGCCTGCTGGCTGTTGCTCCTCGTAGTGGGTCTCTGTTGTGTGCACCGGGCGCGCCCCCGAAACGTGCTGCTGATCCTCGGTAAGTTCCGACCCGCCGGCACCCCGGGCACCGCCCTCCACGGCCGCCGGCTGTCAAGCCCAGAAGCGGCCAGCGCTAACCCTCCGTGCCCTGCAGGCCCCATTGCCGTTCATTCCCCGACTCCTCTTTTTGCTGGCCCCAGACTCTTCGTGGTCGGCTGCTTGTAGAGGCAAGCAGAGGCGGCCCTGTCCACTGTGGGGTCTGGAGGGGTCGGCCCCAGCATTCACACCCCATTCCTGCCCCCGGTCCTGACCCTGTACCCCGAACCGTGACCAGAACAGCCAGGGCTAAGCCTGCGGTCCCCACTCACCTCGGGAGGCTGGGCGGCTTTCCACAGATCGCAGAGGGGATGCCAGAAGAGTGGCTGGTGCCCAAGTCCTCAGAGACCAGCAGGGTGCCCTGGATCTCTCATCTTCTCCCCAGCAGTGATAACCCCGTTTCCCTTCCCTTTTCAGACCCCAGAGCACTGTGGCTCAACTTTCTTTCTCCTGGCTGAAGGGAGCAGCCCCCACCCACCCACCCGCCTGCCTGCCTTCTCCCCCAGCCCTCCCCACCTCCGTGAAACCCCAAGTTCCTCTAGCGCCCTGTTGTTCACGAGACTTCCTGCTTGGGTAACCAGAGCCCAGCTATCACAAGGCAACCTGATTTTTTCCTCTTTTGAGGTCTGGCTGTCTGCCAGGGCCACTCTTTCTGATTAACTTTGTGGTCTGGGGCAGGTCCTTCTGCTAATTGTAACTTAAACAGCACTCTACAGAGCGGCTCCCTTCAAATCCCCCTATCTCAGGGGCATTGGCAGAGAACCGGCACGTGAATCCACATCCTCAGGCATGTCTGCAGAGCCCAGGACTGCCGAATCATGCCTGCTTGGATCTCATGCTCCCCTGAGTTTTATGCCTGCCTACTAACATGTTCACCCAGTTTTCATACATGCCTGGTGGCATTCCCACTCAAGTAACAAGCCTGCTGAATATCATGCCCACTGGGTCATTCCCACTTGGGAATCACACCTTTGTGATATCAAGTCTACAGAGGTATCATACCCGCCTGGGCATCACTGCCAGGCCACTGCAGCAGGACCCAGGTCTCTCTCACTCCCACATGCTGCTCTTTCTGAGCCCAGCTCATCAGGTCCTCTATGTCTCCCTCCTTCCTCAGCGGACGACGGAGGCTTTGAGAGTGGTGCCTACAACAACAGTGCCATCACCACCCCTCACCTGGATGCCTTGGCCCGCCGGAGCCTTGTCTTCCGCAATGCCTTCACCTCCGTGAGCAGCTGCTCTCCCAGCCGGGCCAGCCTCCTCACTGGCCTGCCTCAGGTGAGGGCAGCAGGGGTTCAGGAGGAGGGAGAGCCCCCAAGGCCTCTGCTGCTGGGAACCCCTCCCTGATCTCCCTGGGGATGTGCCCACCTTCCCTCCCCCACCCCCAGCCAAATGATCCAAGTGCAGCCCTGCTCCACCACTGTGTGACTGTGAGCAAATCACTTATCTCTGTGTGCCTCAATTTCCTCACCTGTAAGATGGAGTGATAGTAATACCTCACTCCTGGGATTACTATAGGATTGGCCAAGTTAACTCTCTATATGTAAAGCTCACAGCAAGGTGCCTGGCAGGTACTTGCACAGCCCAGTGTTAACTCTTTTCATGATATTGTCCCAGGAGCTTTTGTGACAATAAAAGCTGCCATTTAAGGCACTTACTCTATTGTGCTAATGTATATGTAATGAAAGATTTACCATTTTAACTATTTTAAGGCTGCAGTTCAGTGGCGTTAAGTACATTCGCATTGTTGTGCAACCATCACCACCATCCATCTCCAGGACTTTTTTATCACCCCAAACTCTGTCCCCATTAAACACTAACTCCCTATTCCCGCTGCTCCGCCAGCCTCTGGCAACCACCATTCAACTTTCTGTCTCTGTGAATCATATAGTATTTGCTTTTTTGTGGCTGGCTGGTTTCACCGAGCATAATGTCCCCCAGCTTCACCCGAGCACATCAATACCTCACTACTTCTCAAGGCTGAATAATGTTCCATGGTGTGGATAGAGCATATTTTGTTTATCTATTTCTCTATTAGTGGACACTTGGGTTTCTTCCACCTTTGGTTGTTGGAATAATGCTGCTGTGAACCTGGGTGTACATGGGCACTTACTCCTGATGTATTATCTCACAGAGTTATTTTATCGGGGTGATGCTCTGTACGTCCCTTTCTGAGAGCCTGAGGCTGTGAGTAGGAGGCCTACATAAAGAGGAGACTGTGGCCTGTACACAGAAGCTTCCTGAAAGGTTAATCAGGCAGCTGTAGGCTACGCTCACCTCTGGGCAGTGAGCCACAGGAATAAGGACAGGGTTTTTCCTTCTTACATCTCTCTAGTCTGTTTGAGTTTGCAACACGTACAACAATTTTTTTTACACTCTAAAATAAAGTCAGCTAATAAAAAGATGCCTGTTGGTGTGGTTTTCACTCTACGATGTGTGCTCTTGATAGAAAAATTGAAAAGTACAGATACACGAAAAGAAGAAAATAAAAGCCACCCCTAATTTTAGTGTACATTCTCCCAGTCTATTGTATTTCCTGCTGTGGTCCCATGGCAAGGACCTGTGGGCCTGTTGGGCGGGGAGTGAGAGATGGAGAAAACCTCTCTGAGGACTCTAAATCAGGGGCCTACAAAGGGCCAGGCTGGTGAGCCTGGGAGAGCAGAAGCGTTGGGGGTGGGGTGGGGGACAGGACCCTGGCTGCCAGGAGGCGCCCGGCCTCACAGCATCTCTGCCGGCAGCATCAGAACGGAATGTATGGCTTGCACCAGGATGTCCACCACTTCAACTCCTTCGACCGGGTGCAGAGCCTGCCTTTGCTGTTGGGCCGAGCTGGTGTTCTCACAGGTGAGGGGCTTTGTGTAGCCACAGGGGCAGGACAGCAACTTACCTTCCTGCCCCAGAGGGGCAAGGCCTTGTCCCGAGCCACCATGGGCCCTGTGTTGCCTGCTCTGAGCACTTGACCCCAAGGAATCTGGGCCTCCTGGCTGGGCCATGGGCGCACGAGAACAAGGGCCCGGCTGCCCTCCTGGAGGCCACAGCAAGACACAGGGCCTGGGGAGCAGAGAAGGGGGCAGAGGGGAGTGGGAGACCGAAGGGGCTCTGGACAGGCCTATTTCCCCCACTCCAGGCATCATTGGGAAGAAGCACGTGGGGCCGGAGACGGTGTACCCATTTGATTTTGCGTACACGGAGGAGAATGGCTCTGTCCTCCAGGTGGGGCGGAACATCACTAGAATTAAACTGCTGGTCCGGAAATTCCTGCAGACTCGGGACAACAGGTGCGAGGAGGGTCCCTCCCCCTTACTGTCCTCACACAGCCAGACCTCTGGACAGTTAATACTGGATGCAGATCCCAGAGTCTTTGGTTGAGATTCTTGGAGTCCCCAAACAGCTGGGGTGTGGGTGGAGGAGAAGGTTCCAGATGCTCAAGTTGATCTGGTCAGAAGAAGAGGGGACATGGGGAAACTGAGGCAGTGTGGATCACGGGGAGGCTCTCAGTTGTAAGGGAGTAGGCAAAGCTGAGGGGTGTTCCTTCCCAAAGGATGAGGCTCCCCAGGGTGGAAGCCAAGTGGTGGGTCAGCCATCTGACCTTGACCTCAACGCTCAAGCCCGTCCTTCCATCTGCAGGCCTTTCTTCCTCTATGTCGCCTTCCACGACCCCCACCGCTGCGGGCACTCCCAGCCACAGTACGGGGCCTTCTGCGAGAAGTTTGGCAATGGGGAGAGTGGCATGGGGCAGATCCCAGACTGGACCCCACAGACCTACAACCCGAAGGATGTGCAGGTAGGAGGACCCCTCACCACGTTTCCGAGAACTACCCTTCTTCCTCCACCTTATAAATCTGGGGACCTGTGCCCCTCTCATGGGTTTGCAGCCCTGGCCCCAGGTGTGTAAGAAGAAACCCTCTGACTCACTGGAGCCAGGTCCCCATCCGTGGGGTGGCAGAGAGAAGCATAAAGACATGGAATGATGTACCCAGAAGCGTGGGTGTTCTGGGATAATCCATTCAGGAAGAGAGATGATTTGGGGCCCTGGGAGGAAGGCTGGCACCTGTATCTCCCACCCTAATTCAAGCGCTGGCCACTTTGCCCCCTCCACCCAACCTATCTGTTCTAACCTTGACTTTCCACCCACCTGCCCCATCCAGGTGCCTTACTTCGTCCCTGACACACCGGCTGCCCGAGCTGACTTGGCCGCTCAGTACACCACCATCAGCCGCATGGACCAAGGTGGGTTCAAGGAGACCAGGTGGTGGGATAGGGTACAGCTTGGGCCCCTATCTTGGGCCAGAGCCAGAAATCACAGTGCCGCAGGGCCATGTCCCCTCTGGGGGAGAGTCCTTCCTGCCTCTTCCAGCTTCTGGTGGCCGCAAGTGTTCCTTGGCTTGTGCAGCATTACTCCAGTCTCTGCCTCTGTTGTCACATGAGCTCCTTCCCTGTGTTTTCTCTTTAGTCTGTGGCCCTCCTCTTCTTTTAAAGACACTTGTCATTCGATTTAAGGACCACCTAGGTATTTCAGGATGATCTCATCTCAAGATCCTTGACTTAATTGTATCTGCAAAGACCTTCTTTCCAAATAAGGTTACATTCACAGGTTCTGTGTGGACATATCTTTTAGGGGAACCACCATTCAACCCAGTCTGAGAGGTTGGTGCCTTTATCATTTCCCTGATGGTACCATTAGTTCATGGGGACTTGGGAAGGGGGTGGGTGTAGAGAGAATCCTATCTTCTGGCCCCACCCAAGACCATCCTTATTACCTCCACGGGGAGATTCCAGGAAACACAGAAACCACTGCATGGCAGGTAGCAGCTGCATAGGGGTGACACAGAACTGCCAAGGTTGGCCAGTGTCCCTGGAGGGGTGCACTCAGGTGGAGGCCGTGCAAGTCCTGCTCCAGGACAGGGCCCTGGGCGGAGTGCTGGGCGGAAGGCCTGGCTGGTGGGAAGGAGGGCCGGGGTGATTGAAGGAAATGACGGTGCAGGGTTCAGCAGCCGGATGAAGAAATGCTTTAGTGCACACGCATTCCCACAACTGCGTATCTGCCTGCGGCTGAGCTCTGCTATCCCCTCCACACCCTGCAGGGATTGGACTCGTGCTCCAGGAGCTGCGTGGAGCAGGTGTCCTGAATGACACCCTGGTGATCTTCACATCTGACAATGGTATCCCCTTCCCCAGCGGCAGGACCAACCTCTACTGGCCGGGCACTGCTGAGCCCATGCTGGTGTCATCCCCAGAGCACCCAAAACGCTGGGGCCAGGTCAGCGAGGCCTACGTGAGCCTTCTAGGTATGACTCTGCATTCCATGCAGCAGGGATCGAGGAGGGGGAGTGGGGGAGGAAGAGGACATTTAGTGGGACCACCACGACCAGGCGTAGCTCCTCACCCACTACCTTATGCGGTTGCCACACCACCTCAGTGAGGAAAGGATGGTCAGCCCCACTCTACAGATGCAGAAATGAGGCTCAGAGACATGAAGTTAGGAGCCCAAGGTCACACAGCTTGTAAGCACCAAGCTTGGATTCTAGTTTGGGTCTCACTGCCTTCAAGCCAGTCATTTTTCCACTGGCCCACTGGTGAGCATCAATCACCTGGAGCACTTGCTCGTATCCACATATCCCACCCCAGAGTGTCTGATTCAGTAGGTCTGGGGTGATGCCCCAAAATTTGCATTTCTGACAAGTTCCCAGGTGATATTGATGCCCCTTGACCCCACTTTGAGGGGTCAGGGCAGCAGCATGCATGGGCCCCCTGTGGCTCAGGGCTCACATCTCCCTTTGGCCCCAAGGTCAGGAAGCGTTCTGGCCACAGCACAGAACAGGAATAGGGCCCTGTGTGGGGGCTTCCTCACTGGTCTGAAGGATTTTAGAAGGATCCTGGGTGTCACCAAGTTGGGGGCTCTTGTCATGGCATTGAAAGCATGACGGCCCAGAGGGTGACGCAGCAGTGATGAGTTGGCCTGTAGCAGCTTTTTCCTGTTGGTGATTTGATGTGCAAGGCGGCCCACCAGCTTCCAGAGTGGCCTGGATTCAGCCCTTGCACGGGGGTGGGCCTGGTGCCCTGGAGGGCCCGCCCTGCTGAGATGTCATCTCCTTTCCAGATCTCACGCCCACCATCTTGGATTGGTTCTCTATCCCCTACCCCAGCTATGCCATCTTTGGCTCAAAGAATGTCCAGCTCACTGGGCGGTCCCTCCTCCCGGCGCTGGAGGCGGAGCCTCCTTGGACCACGGTTTTTGGCAGCCAGAGCCACCATGAGGTCACCATGTCCTACCCCATGCGCTCCGTGCACCACCAGAACTTCCACCTTGTGCACAACCTCCACTTCAAGATGCCCTTTCCCATTGACCAGGACTTCTACGTCTCGCCAACCTTCCAGGACCTCCTGAATCGCACCACAGCCGGCCGGCGCACAGGCTGGTACAAGGACCTGCATCACTACTACTACCGGGAGCGCTGGGAGCTCTTTGACAGGAGCCAGGACCCCCACGAGACCCAGAACCTGGCCACTGACCCCCGCTATGCCCAGGTTCTGGAACTGCTTCAGACCCAACTGGTCAAGTGGCAGTGGGAGACCCACGACCCCTGGGTATGTGCTCCCAATGGGGTGCTGGAGGAGAAGCTCTCTCCCCAGTGCCGGCCACTCCACAACGAACTGTGAGGCCCTCCCCACCCCCACAGTGGGGGACCACTGTCCTGTGTCTGAGCTGTGTCCTGGCACAGGAATTCCCTGGGGGGTACCCAGGATGGTGCAGGATCCCCAGCCTGTGACAAGGTGAGGGTGGTCTGGGGAACAGCAGGAAGAAGGGTCTGGGACATGGGGCTTCAGTCCCTCTTGGTTCTCTGGAACCCACAGACGTTCTTGTGCCCTTCACCTGAGAGGAGATGGGCTTCTGTGTGCCACGAGGGTGGTGGGAGAGTGCAAACCGCACTCCATGTGGGGACAGCGTCTGTTTGTCAGTCCTGGTCTGGAGGGAGCCTTTGAAGGAAACTTGGGCTTGTCTTCTTCCTTCACTTTGTTCACCGTCAGGCTCCCGAGCCCCGGGCTGGGTTTCCATGAAACCACTGATTCTTGGCAGGCTCCCTAAGTGACGAGTTTCATCCTGGGGTCTGTATGGGCAGAGCTTGCCCTTCTTTTTGAGAGTGTCCAAGGATGAAGATGTCTCTGCTCAAGGCCTGAAGCCGCCCCATCCTCTGGTTGGGTGAATTCTTTTCGGATGAACACAAGTCTGTAGCACAGACAGTACTCATGGAATGCTCCAGACCTGCCCTGCCTCCGCCTGCCTGGAAAACCCAGAAAGGGGGCATTCTCCTTCAAGTGGATGGGCTCCCATCACCCTTCCCACCCCCGTCAACTCCATCCTGGAGGACATGGTGGGGAAGCCACAGGCCAGAGCGTTGTAAAAGCTTTTTATTTTAGTAAAATATACCAAGTTCATTTTCTGAATTTGTTTATGACACAGGGGCCATCAGCAAGGCCTCTACTCGGTCCACACAACCTTCTTCTGCTCATCTGCAATGGCCAGGCGGACACAGCCGAGCAGGGCATGCAGGTCGCTCCAGCTGTCAGGGGCCAGGCTGCTGTACAGACAGGGCACTTTATCCAGCTCACCCTCCTCTTGCCTGGCAGCTTCCAGGAGCTGGTCCTCTGTGGTGCCGAGCTGCTGCAGAGCCTTCCTGCCAGAGCCGGAGATGGGAGGGTGGCTCAGGGAGAGCCTTGCACCAGCCTCCCAGCACAGAGCCCCAGAAATCAGCCGCCAGCTTGGAATTCTAGGGACCTGGATGGACCGATGATGCAACAGATGCCCCTAGACACAGATGGCCTGCTTCGAGGGGACCAGTGCCTTGTGAAGAAGATGTGACTGGGGCCCTAGATGACATTGCACTAACGGGGGTTGGGGGGTGGGGCGGCGGATCTAGTTTACAACTTTGGTTCTCAAATTATAAAGGGGGCAGCAGGATATCTGGGCTTGTCCCAGCAATGGACCAAGTAGTGTTTTTCAGTCTCTGTCCTTACCTAACACAGATGGACTGTTAACTCTACCCCAGGAAACGTGGCCTCAGCCGAGGTCAGTCAGGTTCTAGGGTCTCACCTTACTGTCCTCGGGGTTGCTCCCTGGGGGTGGGCTGCAGGACCTCTGTCCTGGATGTTTTAGGGGAACTGCCCTGTGACACTTCCAAGGCTGGCACGAGGTGAGATCCTGGAAACCCCATCACGGGCTCTGGACGTAGTCGCCGTGGGCCTTATGGGGATTTCTGGTGCCTGTTCAAACCTCACCACCAGCCCCCAGGGATGCACCTACTTGAATTTCTTTGCCACCTTCTCATTGATGGAGATGTAGATAATGATGGGGAAGATCTCCATCTTGTGCAGGACGCGGACACTGTCCAGCTGGACGTCCAGGAGGGCGTGGGTGTTCTGGGGGGAGAGGGGAGGGGAGTGAGCCTCAGCCTTAGAGGAAGCGAGCGGAGCCCACACCCAGGAGTGACGCTGAGAGAAGGGAGAGAAGGGTGAGAAGGGTACAGGCAAGACTGAAGTTTGTAAAGGAGGTGGGGAGAAGAATTCGGGAATGCCCTTTTGTATACGAGGTTGCTGGCTGTACAGTTTTAAAAGTTTCCATCCGTTTGATTTTTTGCCTGGGAAATTTAGAAATCATAGGCCATCGGGATTGAGGGAGACTGCGTGGAGCTCAAATCCTAGGAGTTGGATGGCTCCATCAACCTCTTTGGGGTTGTGAAGGATGGGGGGGCCATTGTGCCTCTGACTCACAGCTGTTCCTGGCTGCTTTGTATCAACACAAAACTTTATAGTTCACAGTGAGCTTCTTTTCATATATTTGAGCCTTAAAACATGGAGTGTTATCTCCATTTTACTGATTTAGCAAATGTTTATTAAACATCTCCTGCGTTGAGGAAACAGGCTCAGGGGAGTTAAAAGTCCCGCCCGAGGGCTTCCCTGGTGGCGCGGTGGTTGAGAATCTGCCTGCCAATGCAGGGGACGCGGGTTCGAGCCCTGGTCTGGGAAGATCCCACATGCCGCGGAGCAACTAAGCCCGTGTGCCACAGCTACTGAGCCTGCGCGTCTGGAGCCTGTGCTCCGCAACAAGAGAGGCCACGATAGCGAGAGGCCCGCGCACCGCGTTGAAGAGTGGACCCCACTCGCCGCAACTAGAGAAAGCGCTTGCGCAGAAACGAAGACCCAACACAGCCAAAAATAAATAAATTAATTAATAATAAAAAAAAAAAGAACTTTCAGTTTAAAGGAAAAAAAATGTTAAAAAAAAAAAAAAGTCCCTCCCGAGGTCACATGGACCCCAAATGGCAGAAACGGGGTTTGGTCTTTCCATGATGGAGCCAGAGACAAGCTGAGCACCAACCTGGGGTGTCCAGGGGGCCCTGGAGGTTGGCACTTCCTGCCTTCTCCCACTGCCGTCCTCTGGAGATGGAGTTCCTCGCATCCCCCACCCCACCCCTTACCTTTCCCATGAGGGACTCGACTGCGCTGCAGGTGACACAGTAGCGACCACCAGACGCCTCCCTCTGCTGGATGATGTCCCCTCTCTGGCTGGAGGCATCGTACTCCTCCTGGCTCAAGTATGCTGAAGGTGACAGTTGATGGGGATGTCACCCACCCAGCTGCTCCCCCAGGAGCCCATGCTGAACACCCATGGGTCTGACCCCACGGACCCCCACCAGCTCTGGGGCAAGTTCTTCCTAGGGTGTCCTCTTTATAAACCTGACCCTGCTCTTCCTGCTTGGAAGAGTGCATGCCCTGCACATTCACCCTAAACCACTGGACACAGCAGGTGCCTAGTCAGTGCCAGGATGTGGGTGGATGGATGGAAGGTTGGCTCGAGGGAAGAGTGGAGGGAAAGAAGGAAGGATGGACAAATGTAGATAAACCCTTCTCCCATCACTTCCCAAGCTCCGAACTTACATATGCAACTTCTTACGCCCAGAAATCCCTTCAATCCCTTAAATCAGTGGTTCTCAACCAGGAGCAATTTTACCCCCAAGGTACACTTGGCAACGTCTGGAGACATTTCTGACTGTCACAACTGCTGGGAAGGGGGTATGCTCCTGGCATCCAATGGGTTGAGGCCCAGGTATGTTGCTTATCTGTGATGCACAGGACAGCCCACAACAGAGGATGATCCAGGCCTAAATGTCGTGCCCAGGCTGAGAACTTCTGCCCTGTATAAACATGTCAAAACACACCCTGACTTTTCCCTTCTTCCTGAATAGCACCCAGTCTCCCAAGTGAGAACTGCACGTGCTCTCCTGCTAGCCTCCACCCTCCAAAGCATCACCAGATCCTGCAGACAGCTGGCAGACAGCTCTTGGGGCTGCCCTCTTCTCCCTACTGTGGCTTTGCTGTACCACCTCTGGCCCAGCCCCTAGCCAAGCCCTTCTGCAGTCCGTCTTCTATTCTGCTTTGAAAACGGGCGTTCAAAGATCAGGCTTAATCATGTCCCCTTGCCTACCACAGAACACGGCACGTCTGGGCACCCACCGCCTCCCCATGGTGCCGTCTGTGCCTTGGTGCCTTTGTACACTCTGCTCCCTCAGCCTGGACTTCCTGGTTCTGCTCACAAACTCCTGTCCTGTCTTGCCGTCAGACTGCAGCCCCACTTCCACCCCCTCCAAAGAATCCCTCTCTGGATCACTTGTGGAGCTAAGATGGGTCAGTCTGCCACATCTTTAGGTGTCTGTCTCCAGAGGAGCAGAATAGACCCTGAGGGCCTCTTGGACTCTCTAGCCCGCTGCACAGAGCCTAGCACACAGCAGGTGCTCACTGGAGGAACAGCGTGGGCCACACTTGCTTCTCTCTGTCCCCTCTGTGAACTCCAGGGGAGAAAGACAGGGCCCTGTTCACTCTCAGCTTGTAGCCTAACTCTCTGTGGCAGCCACCGACCAGTGATGGGTGGATGGAAGAAAGCCAAGGAGCTAACTCCTGCTCTCCACTCTCCAACCAGCTGAGCCACCTTTCCTGCTGAGCAGGGCCACTGGGACCCAAGATTCCCACTGGCCAGTCCATCTCCATGGCTCTACACTGAGTGGCTTTGGGCAGGTGGATGAAGCCCTTTGGTTGTATGACTCCGGTTAAGTACAAACCTGTCTGCCAGCAGAGCTGCACTGGGTGGAATAACACCCCCCCCCCAAATCCATGTTCATCTGAAACCTCAGAACATGACTTTATTTGGAAATAAGGTCTTTGCAGATGTGGTTAGTTAAGGTGAGGTCGCACTGGAGTAGGGTGGCCCTAAATCCCACGACTGGCTCCTTGTAAGAAAGTAACGTGAAGACAGAGGGACACACAGACAAGGAGGCAGAGATGGAAGTAATGCAGTCACAAGCCACCAGCAGCCACCAGAGCAGGAAAAGGCAGGAAGGACTCCCCCCTGGAGCCTTTGGAGGAAGTGCAGCCTGCAAAGACATCTTGACGTCAGACTTCTGGCCTTCAGAACTGTGAGAGTACATATCTCTGCTGTTTTAAGGCTCCCCCCCCCCCACTTTGTGGTCCTTTGTTTCGGCAGCCCCAGGACACTCCTCTGGTCATGCTGCCCTCCTGAAAGCAGATACCTCGCCTTGCCACCTGAGAGTCAGGTGGGACTCCCAGGAGACAGCGTACCTGCTGGGCATTTCTTATACCCTTGGAGGAGGCACAGCTTCTCCATCAGGATCTTCCCGACCACCCTGGGCACGAAGAGCACGGGCCGGGGCCGGCTGGGCCTGTGGCTGTGCACCAGGGTGTAGGGCACCAGGGTGAAGTAGCTCTCGGCCCAGAAGCACACGGTGGAGGGGTCTGTGGGAGGAAGGAGCCGTGAGCGGGCCGGGCGCCAGGCTGCAACAGCCCCCCACCCCCAGGAAGGCCTGTGTCTGTTTTGCTCGCCACTGCAGCCCTGGCACCTGCAGTAACACAGGGCACGCTGGGCTCCCACACGATGCACCATGCCCTCCACACCTGCCCTGGCTGATTCCTTTGTACCTGTTGATTATTCCCTGTGCTTCTCTAGGATCAGCTTCATAGGCTGCAGTTTAAAACCTTTTCCTTGTTTGGCTCACAGGGAGGATAGAGAAACCACGTTCATCCTTGCAAACGATCTGGAAGCTTCCTGTGTCTTCTCCCTCAGCCTCAAGGGACACGTGATCCCAGTCCTTCCGTCCCTCCCTGGTCCCTGATCTCCTCTCCTGGTCATTCAGGTTATATTAGGCACTCAAAACACTTTTCAAGAAGAAAATAAACTCAAAACGATTTACCTTTCTCTAAATTCACTTCTGCTTATCTCATTGCACAGTTTTACCTGCTCAGGGGTCTGTGCTGTGCCGGCCTCTGTCACGGCCTCATGCCCACACCAGTCACTCAGCAGTTGTCTGAGGGTCCACTGGTTTGTGCAGTGTTGGGCATTTGGAGAGTGTTCAGACTTTAATATTCTAAAAGGACTGCTGTCCAGATGACTGTACCAGTGGCTTCGGACCGTCTTATTGGGGCAGGTTACAGAAGTAGGAGTGTCAGTTAAAGGACATTAAAGGTGTGTAGCTCAGCTGCTCTCCAGAAGGGCAGGTAGACATCAGTTATGGTTCTTAAAGACAGATTCTGGCCTAGATGAGTGGCATCACCCTGACCCAGCTCACCAACCACAGCAGCCTCCAAAGACCCTCCACCAGCTCCACCCTCCTCACCTTCTACCTGGCTTGGGTCCGACTGGCCCCCATCAAAGGATGACCACAGAGGGCTGGCCTTGGTTCTGTCCATACTGACGATGCGGACCAGCTTCTGGCCTCCCACAGAAGGCTGCTGGACGAGGGAGAAGGGACGTCCCACGGGGCTGGGGGGCTGGCACCACACCCCCGCCGGCAAATCCAGGGTGGTCCCTGGACTCCCAGGCTGTGCCTGCTGAACAGCCAGCAGGCCCAGACCCCTTGCCAGGGGGTAGGTGACAGAGGGTGGCAGGAGAGGGTCCTCAGGCTGAGCCCCGCAGCCCCCTTCCCGAGCAGGGCATCCGTGGGAAGCAAGAGGGAAGAGTAGGGGCCCCCAGCCTAGCCCTGCCATGATCCAGGGGGCTGCCCTAGCGCCTTGCTCAGGGACAGCTGAGTGCTCTATGTCGGGAGAACCCAACAGTGCCTGGTCTCAGTGGGGAATAAGGATGGGGGGCAGATGGTAGGCAAATGGGGTGAGGGAGGGAGCAAGATGGAGGGATCATACATGACGTATCTGCACGCGGTAGAGGAGCTTGCAGGCTGGGTGGCACACAGACCCAGGTGAAGGTTTGGAGGGCCCGGGGGAGAGACACGCCGGGTCACCTCCCTCAGGTTAGCAGCCTACACTCTCCACCTGGGACCCTCAGCCAGTACCCACCTGTCTTCCAGCCCACGCCAGGTGGGGTTGGGACCCTCTGGGTGGAAGGAAGGGTTGATTGGGCCCCTCCCTCTAGATGATGTGAGCTGGGGGAGAGAGGCAGGGCCCACCTGAGCAGGTCCCCGCATCTAGGACCTGGGCTGACTGGTCCTCACCTTGCGGGCCATGGTGCTCCGATGAGCCATGTCCTGGATGAGGGCGATGAGCAGCTGCTGAGCCCTGCGCAGAGGAGGAAGGCCCCAGCCCAGCTGCAGGGAGGGCTGGACAGGAGAGGTGGGCCCCCTGCCCAGTGCTCTGGGAGACCCTCACTGCCCCCACTGCAGTTCTCCACCCCAGCAGCCATGATAGTCCCCTGGGGTTTTAAAAACCTGCAGAGCCTCAGCCCACCCCTGGAGACGCTAACTGAATTGTCCCAGGCGGGATCCGGGCGACACAGTGTGAGTGGGGTCTAGGCCACCGCTCCAGAACCTCGTCACTCCCAGTGTGGCCCGAGGACTTCAACCTGGCATCACCCAGGGAAGGGGTTGGAAATGCAGAGTCTCAGGCCTCTCCCTGCACCTGCTGAGTCTGATCTCCAGGTGACAGAATTTGCCATGAGGCTTGAGAGGAGCCGGATGAGACACCATGCTCTGTGCCCTATGGTTGATCTAGAACATGGTTCTGAGCAGGGGTGCTGTTGCTCCCAGGGAGGGTGACCAGCTGTCCCATCTGGCCCAGGACTGAGGGATTCCCCAGGACATGGGACTTTCTGTGCTAAAACCAAGGCAGTCCTGGACACACCAGCATGATGAGTCACCTATCCTCAGGGTGCACTGGCAATGTCTGGAGATTTTTGGTTGTCACAACTAGGGGGGCAGGGGCACTACCGGCCTCCAGCGGGTGGAGGCCAAGATGCTGCTCAACATCCTACAGTGCCCAGGAGGGTCCCCCACGACAAACAGTGAGCCAGCCCCAAATGTCAATAGTGCTGAGGATGAGGAACTGGTCCCAAATACTCTAGAATGCTCTAGGACTGAGGTCCATCCCGTTTCACAGAGAAATCCCATCCAAGCAGTGAACTTGGTGGGTAGCACGTTGGGGATTCCACTTCTTTGAGGTGCCCCACCCTGTATCCCTGGGCAGTAGAGGGAGCCTCAGGAAGGCTGTTTCTCCTGGGCAGGAGGGGGCCTCCTCACTAAGTGAGGCCAGGCAATGTCCCCCACCCCGGGGAGCTCCCCGGGCCCTCTCTGGGGTGTGGGAGCCCACAACAGCTGCTCACTGTGCATAGTTGGGGATGGTGCCCTGTTCGGTGCCCTTGGTGCTGTAGGGGCCAACACGGTGGGCGTGCCAGCAGCTGCCGCCCTGGAACAGGGTGTCTGTGACGTGCAGGATGTCGTTGCAGTGCACCTGCAGCTCTCCCTCTGCCCGCCTCTCCAGGGCAAGGTTGACCCGGATGTAGAAGGAGTCCCCCGACGTGGCCACTTTGGCCTTTAGGTCCTGGACCAGCTTCTTATAACCTGATCAAAGAGGACGTGAGGACAGGTAAGTCCAGGGCTGTGATCCCCCGTGAGAACAGTTCTGCCTGGGGGGCCTCTGCAGACTTGGGGCTCAGCCTGGCTCTGCAGTGGGCTGGGAGCACTGGCATCGGTGGCCTCTGGGGGAGGTAGGACAGGACAAGGGAGTGTGTACCCTCCATGTTGACCTTCACAGACAGACAGCAGAAGCCATTCACCCTCTGGAGAAGTCTGACGGCCCGATCCAGGGTCATGCCCTCCAGGACAGCCTTGGACAAGGGCTCTGTTGCCTCGTAATCCACCTGAGGGCAAATCATGAGGGTCACCTCTGTTGACCAGGGTTCTGCAGCTGTGATCTGAGTGCAGGCGTGTGCCCTGCAGGAGACCCACTCCTTCCCAGACACCCACCCACACCCATCAGAGTCCTGTGTCGGGACATCTTGGTGCAGCGCCTCCTGGTTACACACATTCCTGCCCCGGATCATGTATTGAGATCGCCACTGGGCACTGAGTGCCTGCTCTCCAACATGCTCCATTCTAGAGCCTTCTGGAGCAGAGTCCTCAGCTTGGGACTATTGACATTTGGTGCTGTCCTGGGCCCTGCAGGATGTTTTGTGGCATCTCTGGCCTCCACCCACCAGATGCCAAGGCACCCCTCGCGCCACCCCTTCCCCAGCTGTGAAATCCGCAGGGCTCTCATCCATTCATTTATTCCCGGTGTTGTTTTGGTTTAGGAGAGTAGATATTTTTATAATGAGAAAAAAAAATGAGATATGTTTTTAACTCTGTTAGAACTGAATTGGCCCCATTTGGATATCAGGACTGTCTCATAAAGGGGATCCGTTGCTTTAAGCACAACATGAGCTGATAACTGAGAATCTCACGAGGACTGTTAGAAGTGTGACGAAGGGCTTTCATATTGGGTGGGCTGATGCTTACATCAGGAGCTCTGTGTGTGGTCATTCGAGACACATGAGAACTCAGCTCAGCACACAGACAGCGAGAGAGAAGCCATGGGGTCCGAGGGAGTCCTGACTGAGGGCTCAGCCCCTCCCTCTCCCTCTCAGCGCTTGCCTTCACACCCTACACACCCCTACCCTGGGAGGAATGGGTGACACCTGTTTCGAGAATTTCTTGCCATTCTTAAAGGGCCTGATGTTTAATAATTCTGCCTTTAGGCTACATCAAAGTCACCTCCCTGCCCATATGTTCACTTAATAATAATTAGGTTGTACATTTATGTTTTTTGCAGTTTAATGAATATTTTACAGTAAAAAAAATTTTTAGATGCCCCCAATGGTTAAAACGGTGAATTTTATTATGTGTATTTTAACGCATACACACAAAGTGACGATAAGATCATTACAGTAAAAAAAAAAAAAAGCCCCACATCAGAATCTTATGTAGCCTTTATCAGAAGATCCCTGGGTCAAGACTGCCGCATCCCCAAAGCCCTCTCAACTGGTGCATAGTCCAGACTATAACAGCTCACAGGCTCACCCTCCAGAGTTCAAGGATGTCAAGGTGGAGAAGGGTGCAGGGTTTTGATGAGAATCACCAGGACTCTCCTCTAAACAAGTGTGACGCTCTGCTTTACATCAGCCCAAGAAAGAGTGCGGGCCTATCCAATAATACATCTTTGTCAAGTTGAATCTGTGGCTGCCTGGGTTACCTGCCCCTCCCACTGACCCCACCCCTGAGAGGATCCTGGGGTCTCGAGGGGTTGGTGCCACACTCACCATCATAATCTGGGTGCCGGGGCACAACGCCATCTCGTCTGCCGCGGAGCCCGGGGTGACCCGATGAATGTAGATGCCCGTGAGGTTCCCGCCAATAACGCTTATCTGCTCCAGCAGCGCGTCCCCGTGGAAGGCCAGCACCGTGACCTGGCCCAGGATCTTGCGGGCTGGCCTCCGCCTCACCGGGACACTGCTGCAGAAAGGGAGGGGACAGAGCTCATGCATCCTAGAGCAAGAGGTCGGGCCAGGCCATCTCCCCATCTGCCCCCTCTAGTCCCATCGCTCTGGAATTCTCCCTCCCCGGCCTCAGAAAGGCTGATAGTGAGGACCCAGTCCTCACTCTGCTCTGCCACCTGCTGGCCCTGGCCCCCGCCCTCTGCTCACCTGGCGGAGAGGTGGAGGCCCCCGGAAGACAGCTGCAGGCTGTTCTCGGACTCAGGGAGGTCTAGGAGGAAGCCATGGGCTTAGGCCTCGAGCCAGCCTACCCCTCAATGTCATCGCCCTTCTGAAGGAGCTTTGGCTCACCCGTGCAACCTCAGTGCCGCCACCACAGGCACCCCCTACCTGTTCTGTCTTTTGCTGAGGCTGAACCTTCTCTTGCCCCTCCCTTCCTTGATGCCTAGAACCTTGATTCACCTCCCCTAAAATAGGAGTAGCTGGTGGAGAGCTGCATCTGCCAGAGTTTAACCTACATTGTGTCCTTTTGTGATCTTTGAATGAGTTGCTAGCATTTTACAAGATAGGGAATCTGGAATCTGGATTTCTGGCTTCACTTGAGAAATCAAATCTGGCATAACCCTGGGTGTGTATTTCTGTGTGGCAGCCATCGCTGGCACTGGCCGTCGGCTGCCTCCTGTCTCCCCAGGCCACGCTGCTGCCCAGCTGGCCATGGCAGGCCTCTGAGTTGGCAATCTCCTAGGACTAGATGTCCCCAGAGTCTCTCCAAGGCCTGTATTTTATATGTGTCCTGTGAGGCAGATGGCACACCTCTCCCAGCCCAGGTGAGGCTGCCCTTCTCCCCTCCTGAGCCGCTCACAAGAACCAGAGGGCCAACAGAGAGCTAAGAGTTGCCGGCTGCAGGCAGCCTGTGCCCAGCTCACAGGCAAACAGCCACTTGTGCTTACATTCAAAGCCAAGTGAAATTATACACTCCTGATGTATTTGAGGTCAATTCCACTAAAGTTATATGAACCAGGACATTATGCGGAATAATGACAAAAGGAAAAAAAAAAAAAGAGCAATGACTCTTCCTGTTCGTGCTCTTACATCCCGGTTGATTATACCTGGGGTGGATCCTCTCAGCTGATCACCAATATAAATAAACATGGCAATGAATTTGCAAAAGGCAAGGTTTCTGGTCATGTGACCCACAGAAAGCCTGGGGCCGTCTGTCCTGAAGGTGCCGCTAGGCAGAACAGCGTGGGGTACGCGTGCCCCTTGGTGGCTGTAGGATGAAATCTAGAGGGTGCTAAGCACCTACTGTGTGCAAGGCCCAAGGCTGGAGGCAGACGTGCAGTGGTGGCAAAGTAAGGAGGCTGCCCGTGAGGGGCCTGTGCCTTGAGAAGGAGGGAGGACCAGTTAAGTGACAAATATGAGGAATAAGCCACAGGAGAAATGGGAATGTCTCAGGTGCCAACACCCAGGAGAAATGTTCCTAGCAGTTGCCTCGGCCAGGAACAGTGAGGATGGAAGCCTGTTGCCCTCTGATATCACTGGGAGGCCCAAGTGTCCATGGGTTGGAGCAGGGAGGGACAGAGAGACGAGGTGTGTGTCTGGAGCTGTCTGAACATTTATGCCGAGCTGGATGTGGAGGTGAATGCAACTCCCTTAGGCTCCAGGTGAAAACAAAAGGACGCCCAGTAAGCACAGCACATCTGGACATTGGTCTGAACTGCCAGCTAGTCTGGATTTTCCCAGAGGCCCAGGGCAGGGCAGTAGTCAAGTTCACTCCTCTCTGCCCATCCCCTGGACAGAAACTGGGGTGTCTCATCTGCCTCCCTGAAGATCCCTGTCTTCACTTCCCTGCCTGGCTCTGCCAGCCCAGCCCAGGGGTGGTGGGGTGGCTGCAGAGGTTGGGGGGTATGCTCACCTGCCCTGTCTACAATCTCATAATCCAAATCTGCATCACCCTTCTTAGCACCCAGGGAGCCTCCCTGGTCCACCTCCAGGGTTTTGGGGCAGCCACTGAAAAGCATAAGAAGAAGATGGAAGCCAATGTCCCAGTGAGCTGCCAGGGACTGGAGTCATCCAATCCCTTTACCAGTCCCTCTCTACCTGAAAGACGAGGGGTCTTCCCAGAAGTCCTCTGCGGCCCGCTTGTACAGGGACTGCTGGCTGGGAGGCACAGGGCTGCTGGAGTGGAAGCTATCCACCAGCTCTCGGCTGGACCTGGCGCTCAGGTCGGACCAGAGCTGAGACTGGAGGAGGACGGGGCAGAAGTCACCACGGGGCTCTCAGGGGGACCCCTGGGACACCTCTCCTGCTGCCATACTGTGTAAAGAGTATAATGATGATAAACCACAGCCTCCCACTGACAGGGCAGAGGAGGCAAGAGGGAATGGAGGGAGGAGCAAAGAGCCAGGCCACATTAATTGAGCACCTACTATGTGCTGGGCACTCTATAACCTACTTTCTATATTTTATGTTGCTTAGTTCTTATGATAAATCTATACAGTGGGTAGCGTTGTCCCACTTTACATATAAAGCAACTGAGCCCCAGAGAGGCCAAATTACTGGCTACTGAGGGTCACGTGCTGACAGGGTGTAAACATGCAAGATGCAGAGTGTGGCATTGGAGGATGCAGGTGAAATGTGTAGATCCAGGTGTAGCCCCTCGGTTCACCTAATAAGCATTTCTGTAGCATCTACTATGTGCCAGACCCTCTTCTGTCCCGATAGACGAGGGTGCACCTGGTCTGGCCCCAACAGTGGCAGAGGCACTGGCATACCTCAGAGGAGCTGCCGTCGCTGTCGTCCCACGGGCAGAGGGCAAACATGCGCACCAGCTGCTGCTTCCTCTTCGGACAGGGCTCCCTGGCTCCCGCCTCCTGTTTGGGCTGCCAAAGACCCAGATAGGCTGGTTAATTCAGGGAATGTCCTTTGGTTGCTCTTGGGGTTCTACCAAGTCCCAACCCCTGTTTCCAGCCTCCCGAGTGGTTTCCTTTCATTGGCTTCAAGGCAAAACATTTATGTCCCCTCCTCCCAGCCTGGGACACCCAGCACTGAGGGAGCTGGCCACCAAGGGGACATGCAGCAACCGGCTTGGTGACTTCATTTTATTCCTTTTGGATAATATCTGTTATTCTTTCCTGGTTATACAAATAATATATACTATATGTATAATATATCTAAACATACTCCACAAAGAATATTGGTGGGGAGGAACAGGCTGATTAGAGAAGAAAATAAAATTGACCCGTCCTCCCACACTCAGCAATAGAAGAGCTAGCAGTTTGCTATCTGTCCATCAGTCTTTTTTCTATACATATGTATATTTTTTGAACATGTTTGATGTGGTAAGTGGGTAGGAAGGAAGGGCTAGGGCCCCTGCATAGGGAGGGGAGGGTCTGGTTGTGCCTTCCCACCCAGGTCCCTGGGCACCTCTGAAGGGTCTCGCCCACCCACCAGGGTGCCTTGGAGCTGGAGCTGCCGGCAAGACCATAATTAGAGGTTTTACAGTCATTTTAGTTCTTTGAGAACATAGCTCCCTCCGTGTCTATCACTCAGCTCTCCGACAGTTGACTTTCAAGCATCCCAGGAAGGCATCATCCACCAGAGCAAGTGGCTGCCCGCACAGCTTCATACGCTGCTTTCTTTCTTCATCAAACACCACACATTACAGACTCCAGAACCTTCCACTAAGCTACCCCTTCTACGACGTGCATAGTATTACCATAAAAGGAAATGTAGAAGGAGACTCAACCTGCCCAGCTGGGTACCTTCAACCTCTGACCACATGGTCTGCTCACGGGAGCCAGCGTGGTGTATGGAGCTGAATCCGGTGGTGCCAGCAGGGCCCGTGCGGCCGGCTCGGTCCCACCCTGAGCACACCCTGCATTCCCCCCCCCCCCCCCCCCCCACCCGAGCAGCAGCAGAGCTCACCCCTGGCAGCGACTCGGCCTGCGCTTGTAGCCGCTGGACCTGCTGGCGCAGTTCGCAGACCTGGTCTGTCAGCTCAAACACCTTCCTGCGGAGAGCGTCCTTCTCTGCCAGGTTCTGAGACATCTCCAGCTGGGATCCATCCCTCGCCGAGTAGGCCTGCGAGCCGAGATAGAACGGACCGATGCCCAGAGGATAAAGAGGCTGTGCCGCCACCACGCAGAAGTCCAGCTAGAGAAAGCCCCCCCATTTCTGGCCTGCGGTTATCCTGGACTTCCCCGCTGCGCACCATACACAGCTCATTCTGCAGCTTACCTCCATTTACAGTTCACGTAAATGTGTGTAGTTTTAGTAACACCCAATAGGTGGGGTGCACACAAACACCCCCTGCTAGAAATGAAAGGAGGGAGGACGCTGTACAGCAGGCATGGCAGGAGATGACAGTCGAGGGGAGTCAAGAAACCTCCCAGGGACCAGGAGAGAGACCCCGAGTCTGGAACCTGCTGCCATCAAGGGCGGGTGACCCGGCCGGCCAGCCCTCGGCCACACCCAGAGGGGCGGGGCCTTCCCGAGCCTCCCGACCTCCCGAGACTCCACGGGGGCAGCACCTTCTGTTCTCCGAGCCCCTCAGCCCAGCACCCAGGCCGGCCTCTTGCCTCTCCCGGGTACCTGGTCCCGCTCCTTCTGCAGCTCGACCACTTGGCTCTGCAGGACGTTCATCTTCTCCTTGTAGATTTCACAGTCCACCTTGGTTTTCTGGAACTGGAGCAGGGTCTGCTCCTTCTCTTCCCAGTACTGGACAGAGGGGGACAAACATGGCCCGTGAAGGTCAGCGGCTGTGAGGGTGGGGCTGAGGATGGGTGGTGGGGGAGCCTCGGGGAGAGGGAGGGAGGTGGTTCTGGAGGGGAAATAAGGTGAATTCACGCTCATTTCTTAAGTGCTAGATTCCAGGTGCATCTACAGAGTTGCTGTGTTGATTATATTTTAATTTGGTCATCAAAATGTGCATGGGTAAAAAAAAAAAAAAAAAATGTGCATGGGTGCTGCATGTCTATCTGTGTTTTGTTTATTCCATGTCCCAAATGCATAAATATTTTCCCTCTACCTGCCTCATTCTCTTCCACCGTCTCCTTTCTCTCACCCTCCCCTTGCCTTTTATAGCAACTAAAGAAATCCCTGGCTCTCACCCTGGGGCCCCTATGCACTTGAAATCACTCTGTGTTTTAATCACTTGTTTGCCTGACATGTTTTCTCCCCACCCCGCAAAGTAGACGTGACCTCTAGTCTTTGACTGTGAGTTGGTGCCCACTCTAGTTTTGACAAAGGAATCAATGAACAGGCCCATGCATTCGTTAGGCAAAGCTGGTTTTAAGCTCAGCGTGGATTAAAGAATCTGCTTCCTCACCCAGGCAGCCCGGCCCCTAAACACGGCCCAGAAGGGTCACCTGCTTTCGCTGTCTCTCAGCGGCCATGGCCTGCTCCCTCAGAGAGTGGATGCGGTTCACCAGCTCCTGCCTGCTCTCCAGGGCCTCGTCCAGGTTCTGCTCCAGAATGTCCTTCTCCGCCTGGTGCAAAGAGAGGTCAGCCCAGGGACCCTGACGTCCCCAAAGGCCTGCCCCTGGGGAAGCATCCCCATCATCTCGTCCCAAGGATAGGAGGCAGGAAGCTTCAAGGATGGTGTGTGGATGGATTTAGCCTTATTACTGCACATCAGGCAGGAAAAAAGGCAAGGTCAGCAATCAAAATGGAGAACATGCATTTCAGCTCCAAGTGTGCATGGCTAAGAAACAGTACAGGAAGCTGAAAGCCTCTGAGGGTAGCATAGCACCTCCACCGTTTAGGCAGCTTCAGGCTGCTCCTTCAACAAATCCACAAGCAGAGCTTCCAGGAGGGGGAACACCAACGGGTGGGTCATTCCCTCCTCACGCTCACTTTTATGAGCGGTGGCACAGTTCAGGCCGTGGGGTGGCAGTGCCAGGCGGCGGCCTGCCCCACACCCCATGAACGTCTATTGAAGGACTAGTTCAAAAAATAGATATCTATTGATTGAAAGGGATTGGAGAGGAGAGGCAGAGGGCTTGCTTAATTCCAGGGCTTTGGCGTCACTAACTTCTCTGCATCCTACCATTCCCCACTCCCTCATGCCTGCATGGGCAGGACGGCAGAATATTTTGCAGGCGGAAACGTTGCCCTGCTCCCACAACCTTAAGCTAATCCCATCATTTATAATCAGCCTCATCTATTCCAAACAACAGGGCAGCAGCAAACCAGCTGAGTAAGACTTTTGAATATGTGTGCAACAGCTATCAATTCTGCTAACATTTGGGGGCTGGGAAGAGCAGGAAGGAGGGATGTGAGAAGGAGCGGTGGAGATGAGTCACTAGGTTTCATCTCACCCAGGCCTTAGCCACACCTCAATAGAACCACTTGTCCGAAATCCCACAGTCTGGAGGCCACAGGCCAAGGTCAAGGACACTCCCCGCTGGCCACCAGGGAAGGAAGCTGAACCTTGGGGGGACCAGGGCAGGAAGCTGACCCTTGGAGGCACCAGGACCCACCAGGCTGAAGGTCAGGGAGCGGAGCTTCTCATTCTCCTCCTTCAGGCGGCTCAGCTCCTCATCTCCAGGCTCCAGGTCATTTGTCATCTTCAGGGACCGCTCTCGAAATTCCCGCTCACAGGAAGAAGACATCTTCTCTCGCTGCAGCTCTTGCTTCATCAGATACAGCTGCCAGGATGGAGATCAAGGGGGAGAATGTAACTGCTGTTTCTCCACTAGACCAGGAGCCAGCTGTGGTTCTCAACCTTTCTCCTTAAGGATGTTGCTGTTCATACTCAAAGAGGTCCCTCTCCCGAGATTTCAAAATCCATTAAAGGATTTTACCTAATGAATAGATCCAGTCCGTGCGGGACGGGAAGGCATTTTAGCTTTATTTTATAGATGAGGTGTAGGGGTTAAATCACTGGGCTGGGGTCCCCAGGAACAGAACAAGGAGCTCTGGCCACCAGCTCTTGGATCTGACAGCCAGCACAGCCGGGAATGAATGTCCAGTAAGCCTCCTCCAGCATGGCCCTGCTTCTCTGCCTTTCCACAATCTGCTAAACATATCAGATGAAGGGAAATTGGATTCATGAAAATCAGTAAGTAAAAAAGAGGAAAGTCAAGTCAAATAGAGCAGAGATGCCTGGGAATACAGGACCTGGTCTATTCAGACACACTTGAACTCTGTGTGCTAATCTGAGCCGCCTCCCACCCAGTGGGCTGCATGTCCAGGGCTATGAGCTCTGTAAACGACCTGGCCAGGTCCTGCTGGCCTCGGTTCTGCTGGGTAGTGGTCCAAGAGAAACTTGCACCTTGAGCTGATGGGCCTGGCCTCTCCCCATCTCGGGTGTGGTATCCCTGGGAAGAGGGGAGTTTCCCTGTAAGGCAAACCCAGGAGGTCTGGATGTCAGGGTGGAGTTCAGCACTCACTCCAGGGTTGGGGTCAAGCAGAGAAGAAAGAACATTTGGGCTTGGACTTTTTCCCTCTGACATCTAGTTAGCAAACTTTCCATAAGCAATTACCAAGTTCCTGCTATGGGCTAATAACTAGGTTAGGCATATCATATTCTCCAGATTCAAAAAGTAAAATTAAATCATTAAGATCTGGAAGGAGGAGACCTAAAACTGAAAGTAAACCAAACAAATGAACCTAATTATATTTCAAGCTAATACTGTAACCACATGAAGGGAGAGAGAGAAGGGGGTGAGGCAGAGGCAGAGAAAGAGAAGATGGAGGGCAGCCACAATAACTTACGAACACAGTATTTAACTACAGACCCTCAGCCTTGGGCAGGGTTGCGTGGTGGCAGGGAGAGAATTACAAATCCTAGTCTAGTCCATTGTACTGGTATGGGCAAAGCAATTCTGAATCTATTTCAGATGTATTACAGGACTGAGCAAGAGAGGAATGTGTTAAAGTGGGAGCTAGGGTTCTCACTGAGGAAAGGGCACACAGTATGGAGTGGGGCACAGCAAGAAGAAACCCTGGAGGATCTACTGGAATTAGAGGTTTGGGCGTGAACTCATGATTTCTACAACATGTGCATGTACGTGTATATGCATACTTGCGTGCATATGTGCCTATGCATATTTGTATGTGTATGTATACTTGTGTATCTACGTGCACGTTTCCTAGCCCTGTCCACTGAAAGGGCCGAGAAGCAAAGACACCCCAGTAGCAATGAGCACACTGGATCTTGGTCTCTAAAAGGAACTGGGGCTCCTTGGAGAAATGGCTGACCCTGGAGCTGAGGCATGGTGGGTACGAGATGATCCTGGAATATCTTGTGATGATGCAAAGAAAGTCAGTGCTAAGAAAATGCAGGGGCATGTCCCAGGACGCAGAGCAGATTGATGGGGCTCCCACAGCCAAATCTAGGACGCTTTGAGCTCCAAACTCGCTTAGGACAATAATATGTTATAGATCACTGGAAATAGGAATCCACATGTCTATGCCAATAACAGATGCATAAGTGGGGAAAAGGAAAGGCTCCTTCTCACAGTCAGGATGCCGAGGGTAAACTGGTCACTGGAGAAAACACTGGAGATGGGGCTCATCATTCTGCAGCCACTAGAGTAAAGACACGCTCGAGCAAGAATCCCTGGTGAGGCTAAGTCCAGAGGGAAGTGTCGACAAGGAGCAGGGGTGCTTGCTGGCCTCAAAACGCCTCCCCCTGACCCCCGGATTGCTTACTAGCTACAGGGAGTAATAGTGTGACTGCCGATTTTGGTACAATACCTGATCCTGATCTGGATCCTGGACTGGAGGGAAAATGCCATCAACGATGTAATTTAGGTCAACTGATAAAACTGGAACACGTACAGTAGATTAGATTAAAGGATTGTATCAATGTAATTTTATGAAGTTGATAACTGTACTACGGTTATATAAGAGAATATTTTATTTTTAGGAAATAGTCTCTGAAATGTTTAGGGGTAAAGGGCCATGATGTACGCAACTCAAGTGGTTCAGGATAAAGCATGTGTATGTGTGGAGAGAGAGCGACAGAGAGAGAGAGCGCAAGTGATGAAGTAAGGGTATGTGGGAGTCCTTTGTATTTTTATGTGTATATTTTTGGGCAAATTAGAAATTCTTTCTAAATAAAGTTTAAAAAACTAAAATCAAACAATGCCCTAGTTAAAAGCAAAAGCAAATGCGAAAATGACAAGGAATGAATATCCTCCATAAAGAACTCTTGTAGGTCAATAAGAAGATGATTATCCCCAACAGAAAAATGAGTGAAAGACTGCTGGGGTCTAAGGGGGCCTAGATAATAACACTCCTTTTCTCCCACCTGAATCCAGGACCAGATGAGAAAGACAAAGTAGGGGCCCATAGAGGTCCACTGTCCCCATGGTTACTGACACTGCCGGAGGAGAGTGGGGTCTGGGTGGGTCCACCACTCCCAGAATAGCCAGATGGGCCTCCAGACATAGGCAGGCGGGGTCCCCATGGTGGGTACTTCGCAGACCAGGCAGTTACAGGGCAGGGCGGGCTCGAGGCCACATAGCCTATGCAAGGAGGGGCTGGTGGAGGAGAAAGGTCAGCTTCCTGCAGGGGCGTCGCAGGGAGTGGGGATGGGAGTTCCAGGAGATGGACCAGCGAGTGCAGAGGCACGGGGTGGGGAGCAGCAGGTCAGGATGGGCACCCCGGGCGGCACCCCCGATACCTCCTCTTGCAGGCCGCGGCAGCGCGTGGCGGCCAGATCCTTCTCCTGCAGCGCGTTGCTGTAGTGCAGCGAGAGACTCAGCATCTCATCCTTCAGTTTCAGCACCTCGTGGAAGTGGGCGCTGACCTCGCGCTTCATGCGGCTGTGGTCAGCCTCCAGCTGGCGCAAGCCCTCGGCACGGGCCTCGGCCTGGCCCAGGTGCTCCTGCAGCTGCTGGCACTGCCGCAGCAGTGCCTCCTTCTGCCCCTTCTCCTGGCTCAGCTCCTCCTGCAGGCTGCCGATGGCCCCGGCCAGGCACTCGGTCAGCTTGGACGTCTCCATGAGCCCTGTGGGACAGGGCAGTGGGCCCAGGGGCTCCTCATCCAACAGGGTCTTGCTTCCTGTGCCCAGACTCTCAAGCAGGACCCCCCCACACCCTAATCTGTTGGTCGCCTTAAACGCTTCCAGGGTCAACAGGACTGAATATTTTGGTGAAATAAATAGCGTGACAGGCGATTCTGGTACAAGGACTACCCATTCTTGGCTTCCCTGTGGGACCCTGCTGTTCAGACCCAGCTTCCCCCCAGTCAGCTGAGCCGCGCTCGGTGCTCATTCTCATGTCATCCTAAGGAAAACATAGCAAAGAATCTGTATAACAGAACTCTGAATCACATAAATATTGCCTGTGATGCCAAACAGGCAGAAACGTTTTCCTAGCCACGGTTTTGAGTGATGTTGCCTGCTCCTTTGAATACCTAAATCTTTCAGCAACTCCTCCAGAGAAGCCTAAAATTACTCAATTAATAAACATGGCCTCATCTCCCACCCAGCCGGTGTAAACCTTTACTTAGCAGCTCCTCTCCTTTTCCCCTCTGGCGGCCCCTCCTGAGAGCCAGAGCCAGGTGGGACAGGGTGCGACTGGGCTCCCCTCCACCTCAAGCACCAAGTAAAGGTTTTCTAGGAAATGACACACTTCCTCTTTGCCTGCACCTCTCAAATGCAGATTCCACGACCTGTGAGGGTTCTTCTCTTGGTGTTGGATAGTTAGGGACAAACCTTTTCTTTTAGAACCCAAGGTCATGGGCTCCGCCTACCCACCCCCACTATGGTTAGTGTGTGTGTAGGGGGTCTCCTCACCCCCAGAGTGCGGGGTTGGGGGGGGTGCAGAGCACAGGGACAGGAATGTCTGCCTGAAGGGAGCAGGGAATGTCTGGAACGGCCTGCAGTCAAGGCGGGACACCCCCTCCCCCCGGGTTACATCAAAGACCCAGCTCTCACCACTGAAGTTTGTGAAGTCCATGCTGGGCTGTAGCCCAGTGACCAGGGTGTAGACGTCAGGGTTGTGGAATTTCAGGCTCTCCAGGAAGGCGATGGCCCCGTTCTTCCCGCGAGTCTTCAGCAAATCCAGCAAGTGCCCTTTGGAGGGAGAACAGTGTTAGCTGACCAGGTGCGAGGCGGGCTTCCCATGAGGGGAGCAGGGTGCAGGGAAGGGCATCCTTGCACATCTAGGGATCAGGAGGTCAAAGCAGTTTTCCAGGGGTCCCGGGGTGGGGCCCTCACTGCTCCATTTATTCCCATGATGGTGGTCAGTCTCGAGAAGGGCCAGGCTGATATTTATTGAGGAACTGCTACAACCCAAGTGCTAAGAGTTGGGGATAAAAGACTCAGGAGGATGATCTTTGCTCTCAAGACTTCCCAGGTTTGTTGGTGGACACATGCAGACACATGTATACAAAGCAGGTGGGAGGAAAGAAGCAAATAGCAGCGCCCCAGGGCCCGGGTCCCAGAGAAACTTGGGCCTTCCCAGCCCACCCAGATCCCATCATTCTCAGCTTGAATTAGTAGCTTGAATTCATTTCTCCTTGAATGGTCATAAGGCAACAGGCACAAATAGTGTCATATTGATAGCTACCACTTACTGCCTGCTTTCCATGGCCCAGGCTTTGAGATGAGTATCTGATAAATTGTAACCCATTCAATTCTCCTAACAACCTTATTTGATGAAACTATTAGCTTCCCTGTTTTTGAACGAATAAACACAGCTAACCAGACAATCAGAATCAGCTCCAAAGACATCTAGAGTGGGTTGAGTCATGGGTCCCAAAGTTATGTCCACTAGGAACCTACCAATGGGACCTTTTTTGGAAAAGGCTTTGCAGATGTAATTAAGGTAAGGATCTCAAGATGAGATCCTCCTGTGTTATCCAGGTGAGCCCTAAATCCAATCACAAGTGTCCTTATAAGAGACAGAAGAGGAGAAGATGCAAAGAAGAGGGCTTCCCTGGTGGCGCAGTGGTTGAGAGTCTGCCTGCCAATGCAGGGGACGCGGGTTTGAGCCCTGGTCTGGGAAGATCCCACATGCCGCAGAGCGGCTGGGCCTGTGAGCCACAATTACTGAGCCTGCGCGTCTGGAGCCTGTGCTCCGCAGCAAGAGAGGCCGCGACAGTGAGAGGCCCGCGCACCGCGATGAAGAGTGGACCCCGCTTGCCACAACTAGAGAAAGCCCTTGCACAGAAATGAAGACCCAACACAGCCATAAATAAATAAATAAATAAATAAAAATTAACAACAACAAAAAAAAAAGATGCAAAGAAGAAAGCCACGTGAAAATAGAGGGAGAGATTGGAGTGATATGGCCACAAACCAAGGATGCTGGGACCACCAGAAGCAGAAAGAGGCAAGAAATTTTCTCCCCTAGAGCCTTCAGAGGGAGCACAGCCCTGCTGACACCTTGATTTCAGACTTTTGGCCTCCAGACTGTGAGAGAAGACATTTCTGCTGTTTTAAGCCACCTGGTTTGTGATCATTTGTTGTGGCAGCTCTGGGACACTAATACAGTCCCCATGACTGGATCTCGGGTCCCCTCGGTGTTGTTCCTTAAAGTCCTGCACTCCCTGCCCTCACACGGGCCTTCCTGGTGCAACCTGCACTGAGCTGGCTCTGCAGAAAGGGCCTGTTGGGGCCACGGTGGCCGGGATGCAGGTCCTCACCAACTCTCATGGCCGTGTTTGTGAACCTGGGGCTGTGCAGCACCTCCTCCTCGTCCAGCTGGTCCAGCACCTTTGCCTGGCGCAGGTAGGGGGTGAGGCGGCTGGGGCAGATGCTGCGCACGATCCTGCAGCGGTGGTCCTCCATCATCTCCCACAGCATCTCCTCCTCCAGGGCGGTCAGCGAGGAGTCCGTGCGGCACAGTTCTGCCATGGCTGGGCCTGAGCACCCTGGATGGGAAGAGCAGCCATGGAGGGCTGGGATCAGGGACACAGCTTCCTGTACAGAGGACCTTTCCATCCAAACCCTCTTCCCCACGTCACCAGTAGGGAGGAAATGACCAATTCGGAGAGGACATGACACCCGATTCGGCCCTAGTGTCCCGTGACCAGCAAGAGGACACCATCGATTCTTACTGTTGATATCAAGTCGATTCCTCTACCTGGGGCAGAACAAGAAGAACTGGGTTTCTTTTGGATTCAGGAGACTGGATTTGCCTCTAAAACTCAGGAAGTTTTAGGCCCCTGGCCTGGGGAATTGGTTTACCAAATGAGGGTGACATTAAAAACCAGATGGATCTAGAACGTGCATTCTTAACAGGAGTGACAGAGCTTCCAAGGGGTCAAAAATGGATTCTTGAGCAAAAATTCTTACTCTTCTGTGTATAAAGCACAGATGTGCATAAACAGATACACAGTGTACCTGTGATGTTAATATCTTATGAAAGGGTGACTAGGGAGGGGGTAGGCACAATCACGTCTAAGATACAAGACCTTCTGTTAAGAGGACCTCAGGGGGCCCCTTCCCAGCCTGCCAGCCACAGAACACACCCCCCACCCCCGGCTTTGTAATGAGCCACCTCCACAACTTTGCCCCGCCTGAGCCCCTCCTCCCTCCAGCCCTGGCACAAGGTCATTAGCCCATTGAGCCATCTAAATAACCCTAAGATGCTTTTAACCTGTAGCCTGTTTCAAGCATACTAAAAAAGTCCTGCAAATGATATAAAATATCCATGTACCTTCCATGCAGATTCAACCTGTCTTAACACTTTGCACCTGGCTTCCTTTTTAAGGAAGTGCAGTTCGTGACAGCCCGGTCCTGTTGTCTCCTGGTCCTGCCCCTCGCTCTCTGCCCACAGGTAACTGCTGGGCCACGTGCTGTATATGAGTGTGTCTAAAACAATGCAGGGCACCTCTGCATGATTCTTTGTGCCAACAGGAACCTCATAAACAGTGTGGTGCTGGGCATGGCCCTACACTCTGCCCGTTTTTGAGGTTTAGCAAATGGATACGTGCAGCTTGAGATATTTTTTAACTGACTACTGGATTCAATTATACTAAGAAACCATAGTTGGTGCTCCTGTGGGCAGGCATTAGGGCATTTCGCCTTTTACTCCAACACACTGCCGCAGTGACCGTCCTTGTGCATTATCTTGGGCACAGCTGGGAGCATTTCTCTCAGACTTGCGAATTCCTATGATTTGGTTCTTTTCATCTGGAATGACAAGCTGGACTCGCTGGAGTCAAATACCTCTTGAAGAGGCCTGTACACGAAAAATGCTTGAAAACCAGAGAAAATCAACCCTTGTAAACTAAGAAAAAGAGGAGATGGTTGTTGGAGGTCCTGTCCCCATGAACAGCCCCCCACAATCCACACGAGGGGCCCAGTCTTTAGCAAGGACTCACCAAAAGCTGCTCACATTCGTTTTTGCAGGCACTCCTCACAGTGGGATGCGATCCCGTGTTCTCTCCGAGGCCAAGTGTGGTGCTGGCAGGATGGGGCTGGATGGGGAGAGCCCGAAGACCAGTGCTAAGATGATCTCATATCTATTTCAAGCCATGTGACTTGTACCAAAACTCAAAGATTGGGCACCGAAGACTAATGCAAGGGGGAGAAAAAAAAGCAAACTCTGATCCAGGAAATAATTCGACAGATCTTTGACCCTTACTGTTTATTCAGTAACTATAAAAGCTTCCTTGGGGCTTGGAAGCAGGTTTCTAGAAGGAAACTGAACTTTGAACCCTGGAATATCAAGGAGAGTGGGCAGGTGCAATAGCTACCCAGTGCGTCTTGGTCACCATGGGGCCGGATTCACTGACACCCTTCCCCTAAGTCTTGTACTCAGAGAGATGGATCTGCCAGGAGGGGTGTGGGTGGGAAAGGGCCCAGGGGTCTTACTGGCTGAGGGAGGATGGGGAGCAAGCTGAGGACAGGAGTTCTGTCCTTAGGCGGTTCATTCCTGGTTTCTTCAGGGAACAGTCAATGGATGCTCATGAATCAGGGCTTTATAGGCTGAATTGTGTCCCCTTAAAAGATATGCTGAAGTCCTCACCCCCAGTACCTGTGAATGTGACTTTATTTGGAAATAGGATCATTGCAGATGTGATCAAGATAAGGTCATTAGGGTGGGGCCTTGAATCCCATATGACTAGTGACCTTATAAGAGGAGAAGAGGCCCAGAGACAGACACACAGGGAGAAGCCATGTGACAACCGAGTCAGAGATCGGAGCGATGCTCATAGAAGCCAAGGGACGCCAAGGATTGCCAGCAACACCCAAGGCTCGGAGAAAGGCAGGGAACAGATTCTCCCCTACACCTTCAGAGGGAGACTGGACCTGCTGGTACCTGGATTTTGGATTTCTAGCTTTCAGAACTGAGGGCAAATAAATTTCTGTTGTGGTAATGTATTATGTCAGCCCTGGGAAACTAATACATAAGGGCAAAGGGGATTTGGAAACTTGCCCAGGTCCTGGAGTGCCCAGCCATGTCCAAGCTGTCAACCACACACTGGAATGGAAGGCTCTCAAGCTCCTGGGATCTCTACCCCGTAGAAGTTTGCATCACTGGGGTGTGGCCCTCCAAATCAGGATGACCTTCTACCTTGCATTAGGACCAGCTATACAATCCACAGAGCCCAGTACAAAGTGAAAATATGGGTCCCTTGTTTAAAAAGTATCCAGAATTTCTAGACAGTGACAGCAGAGCATTAAACCAAGTGTGGGGCCCTGGGGACAGGTTACACCTGCTTTGCATGATCAAGTGGTCTCCAGGCCCCCACTAAGTAATTTATGCCTAAATCTCTGTCTTGACCAAGTGATTCTTTTGTGATGATCATTGCCCTTCTGTGAGGTTCTCTTTTAAATACCCCTGGGGGAATAAACATTCACTCCTGGCACCTAGGTGCAAGTGGGCTTGTCAAGAGGTGGAGGGCCAAATGGGACCCACTTTCTCCATGGCTGCCAGACTGGTGGCTTGGGGGCCCTGACAGGATTCTAACTGGTCAACCTTCATAGCAGAGGATTTTAACTAGCCAACCACCCAAGGACCCAGGACAGAGGATCAACTCCGGGAGCAGCCCTTCCAAGCCCCGTCCGGCCCTGCCTGGTGAAGGCCATGGTCTTTGCTTTCTCAGGCCCTGCCTGTCCTTCTGGAAACCAGTGGGGCAGCAATAAGATCTCAGGTGCCCAGCCCCAGTGCATGGCCAAGGAGGCAGGGCCTGCCGGCACCTGATGGCCCAGCGCCCCCAGCCAAGATCCATCCCCTGCCCAGGAGGCCCTGAGTGGAGCTGAGTGCTTTTGCCCTTGGGAAGCTTTGCATTCCCTCCTGGCCTCCTCTGTTCCATCCCTACACTCGCTCATCCCAGCATCCTGTTCCCCTCAGCTGATCCCATGACCCCCAGGAATGCGTTGCCACGTGTGCTGAGGCATCTAAGGGTTCCCCTTGCGCCTTCTCAGATGACAACGTCGTGAGTGCAGCCACTCCTGCCACATCCATCTCAAAGGTTCTGGGTCAGATTCTACACATAGAACCAGTCCAAATGGGAAAGGTGCTGAATGAAGCAGACTCACAGAGTCTCTCTTCCCCAGTGCCTCGCAAGATGAGCCAAAAAATGTAAAAAAAAAAAAAAAAAAAAGCTGCAGCAGCCACAAAATAGGAATGATGGAAAGATAAACAAGTTTTTCCCCCAAACGTTGAGAAATGTCATAATATCAGACGAGCCCCGCAATGGGTGGAGTGGTGTCAAGGGGCTCGGGGCCGCCAGTGACAAAACCAGGTCTCAACGGAGGCATGTCGATTTTATGTAAAGCCTCTACCATGTCGTGGTTATCATAATCTCTTAACCTTAGTGGGAACTTTTAGGGAAGTAATGGTTCTTGGAGTTGAAAAACACTTATACTACATTCAACTATTTCATCATAATTTAATTTTAAATTAACTAAAGCTAAAATTTTACTTTGAAAACATGTGGATCTCATTTTTATTGAATGATGTTAGTGTATCTATCTCTCTAGCAGTCCCTCAATCCATATACTTATCCATCCATCCGTGTAATCTGTCCATCTGTCTATTGTTCAGTGTGTGTGTATGTGTGTTTGTGTGTGCACTTGATTGTGTGGGAGAGAGACAGAGAGAGAGAGAAACACAAAGAGATAGAAACAGAGAAACAGAGAAAGAGAGCAGGTAGATTCTGGAATGCTGTTCCCTGATGCTAATACTCGTTATTTGTGGTGGTAGAATTTTAGGAAATCTGTTGCTTTCTTTCTTTCTATTAATTAAACTTTTTAGAATGAGCAAGCATGGGTTCAATAACAACCATAAACTCATTGTTTCAGAAAACAATCAAATTAACTCAGTTGATCAAACGGAGAGGGAAGTCATCACAGATAAGGTGCTCATCAGTCTTGGAGCGTCTGTGATACTTCCTGTCCAAGCATGATTATTCACCGTGCCCCCCTTTCTCTCTCACAAGTGACATGGTTTGGGTGACCAACTATCAGAGACCAGTAGAGGCATCCCCTCTCTTGCTTTTCCCTCAGTCCTGCAAGGAAGAGCCAACCCTCATGTGTGCCGGGCACAGAGATGGTGGGAGCGGACCAGGTTGACAGGTGCTGGCTGAAGAGGGGAAATACTGGAAAAGGCAGGGACTTGGGGGAAGAAGACTTGATTGGCCCAGTCCTGCATCAGTGGGGAAGGGAACTGCTTCTTACCCCCAGGACGGGATTTCTTAACCTTCCACTTAATAAAGGAGAGGGGAGCACATTTATAAAACCCTGTGTTCCCCACAAATCTCTCATAAAATATCCACCTTAATATGCATCAAGCCTGAGCCTGAAGATTCAAAAACAGATGGGAAATAAATACACTGGCCCTGAATGGTGAACCTAAATGCCTTTCTTTGACTGGGGTCAATGGCCCTGGATTAGTTGGCTCAAAGGAGACAGTGACCCAAAAACTTGGGCTCACGGAATATTAACTTTTATTTTTAGTAGATTACACCCTGGCGTGCTGTCTGGTATTATATGATATGGCTACCAAGGGTCTGGGTCGGGGAGCACATCTCCAGCCTGCAGCTCAAACTCTGGGAGCTCCAGATGCCCAGGTCTCCATGGATGCCCTGACGACCAGGACTGGCTGGAAAGCCTTCCCTGGGCTGGGTCACAGGGGGTGACAGCCTGCCCTGGGAGCGTCTTCTAGTCCGACTGCCACCCCTGACCCCGCCTACCGTAGCATCACAGGACTCCCAAGGAACACCTGACTGCTCACAGACTCCCACTCCCATCAAAGTGAACTCAGAAAATCAGGGCCAGCTCAAGCGACAAGCTGCCTTACCAGGACAGCTGAAGACAGGTCTCTCTAGGACTCTCTAAACCTCAATCAACTACCCCTGGCTCCTGGGACCTGTCAGCCACACCAGGGTTTGAGTATAAGTGGGCGTAGCTGAGTAGAAGCCATGCTAGTCCCTGCTTCATGCAGTGAAGCAGCTTAAGACAGGTCCCCAAATGGGAATTTAAAATGTGGGAGTTTCTTTGCAACTCAGCCCCAATGTAAATAGGGGTTAGTCCTAACAGTAAAGAAAATTTAGCCCAGAGATCCCTAAGGATATTTTAAACTCTATAAAATCCTCTTTTCACCCTACAGCAATTCTAGAGGGAGTCTTAGATTATAAGACCCCTGAGCCTCTAAGATGTGGGTCCTCCTATTTGACCCTTTCCCATGTCAGCATTCTTCTCAGACCCCAAGGTGCAGATCTTCCCTTGCCTGTGAAGTAGGGGAGAAGGATAAACGTGCGCGTGCGCGCGCGCACACGCACACACACACACACACACACACACACACACACACACACACACACACACAGGCATGCACAGTACTCCAGAATAGGGGGAATGAGTTAGAGGAAGCTTAAGGGAATTGATGACCCACAAATATGGTGAGTGAGGCAGAAGTTCACCAAGCACAAAAGGGGTGCTCCCTTGCACCCCTCAGCTAAAATTTGGCACCAAAGTGCCATTGTAAATGTCCAGCTATGCCCTTACCGCAGATAGGAGGCAGCTGGTCTTACTCACTTTATACCTGAACTTAGAAACCTTCCTTCCTTTTCTTTTGTCCTGGGCAACGATGCAGAGATAAGAGTACTAAACAGAGCATTCCTTTCACCCAGCATGGCCCACGCTGTCTTAAGGTGGTACTTAGCAGCCAGAGAAAGTTCAAGTAATTTAACCAAGCAAAACGGGACGAGCTGCTTTCTCCTCTCGTACCCAAACCAGGCACCCCCTCCACGCCTTATAAGGAGGAAGCCGGCTCCTCTCATTCCCCTGTAGGCAGCTCTTGGACCGCATTCTTGGCCTACCCACCCTCCCTGGGTATGACGACCTGCTCTCCTGGGGACAGACTCCGTGTACTTGCCTTCCTTGTCCTTGAGAAGCGATGGCTGACCAGCCACAGTCTTGGCTGAGCAGCCGCAGACAAGCAGGTTTGACAGGCGCGTCCGTCTGGGCCCTGCCCACAGGAGCTGCGCCTCACTCGAGCCTCCATGCATCAGTGAAATGCCAACACATTCCCACAGCAGGGAGGATGGGTGTGAAGGGTTTGTTTTGCCTTTGTGAGAACCACAGGAACCTTCCGAGAACTGCCCTTGTATCTGGTCAACCCACAGAAGACGGTGATTGAGAAGATGATGGAAAATCTTGGAGTGGATAGAATCTTCTCTTCTATGTGAACAGTCAGCCCATAGATCCTTCAGAAAAGTCCTAGGAAGTTTAGGATAAATTCTGGACCTCTTCTTTGGTTCTCATGAGCAATTCTGGGAAGTATATAAATAGTTCCAATAGATCCATCTAAAATCAACATTTGATAATTATTTAGACTTGAATGAAAGTCTTGGTTCTTCTATGTTAAGATATATCCAGAATGTGATCACTCTCGCCCTTTGCACTGCTGGGATCTGATCAGCGCCTACGCAGACCTCTGCAATGACCTCCTAGATGCTTTCTCCATGCCCCCTGAGGCAGGTTCTCAACACAGCAGACAGGGCCTCCCTGCTAAAGGATGAGTCAGGTCATGTCATTTCCTTTGCTCTACAAATCCTCGAGGACTAACCATGCCTCACAGGTGAGACTCTGATTTCCTGGTACTTGCTGACCACATTTGCATTTACCTGCTCCACATATGGGGCCTCCTTGCTAGTCTTTGACTGCTCCAGGCACATGCCGGTCCCAGGGCCTTTGTACTTGCCTCTACCTGCAATGGTCTTTCCTCCATCTCCTTCAGGACTCCACTCAAGGGCCACCTTCCTAGAGAGGCCTTTCTAGCCATTCTATTTAAAATCGTAGGACTGGGCTTCCCTGGTGGTGCAGTGGTTAAGAATCTGCCTGCCAATGCAGGGGACACGGGTTCGAGCCCTGGTCCGGGAAGATCCCACATGCCGTGGAGCAACTAAGCCCATGCGCCACAACTACTGAGCCTGCACTCTAGAGCCTGCGAGCCACAACTACTGAAGCCCGCGTGCCTAGAGCCTGTGCTCCGCAACAAGACAAGCCACCGCAGTGAGAAGCCCACACACCACAACGAAGAGTAACCCCCGCTCACCGCAACTAGAGAAAGCCCATGCACAGCAATGAAGACCCAACACAGCCAAAATAAATTAAATAAATAAAAGGTCTCATTTAAAAAAATAAATAAATAAAATCGTAGACTTCCCACACGGCTCCCCATCCCCCTTTCCCTATTTCATTTTTCTCTATTGGACGCACTGCTCCCCAACATATTATATATTCTAATTATTTATCTGTCTCTTGCCTGCCTCCCCATGACAAGCCTGAAACTTCCAGAGGACAAGAATTCTTGCCTTTCTTGTTTTCTGCTGTGTCCCCCACCTGAGAAGAGTGATGCTCCATGCATACTAGTTGGGTGAATCAATAAGCATTGGTTGGGTGTCTGGTTCCCACTGATGCATATACTACTCAAGAAAGAAGGGACAATCATAGTTCCATGGCCTACATGAGTAGGAAGGACCTTAAGGATTATCCTCCTGACAAAGGCAGGTTCCCAAGGTCACACAGCTAACTGATGGAGGAACAGCAACCAGAACCCAAGTCTCTTCCTCCTGGTGAGTGAGAGGGATGGGGCTGTGGCCACTCGGGGCAGAGTAGGTAAGAACACAGGTCCGAGCTCAGATAAGAAAACAAGTTCTTGGACCAGAGCCCCAGCCCTGCTGCACATCAGCTACCCTCTGGGGCAGGTTATTTAAACCCCTAAGCCTCAGCTTTCTTACTTCTCCAGTGGGGCTGCTAGTGGCACCTGCTTCATGGTGGGAAAGCACTTCTCTCTGTGCCTGGTGCATAGAAAGTTCTAGATAGTTATGAAAAACTCAAAATGCTGTCCTTCCAGGTAAAAGAGGGGGCCAGAGCCTCACTAAGCCTCTGTTAAGAACAGAAATTCCGAGCGTTATAGGACCAGAGTTGAGAAAGCCCCAGCCCCCCAAGGTCCGTGAGATTTCTGAGGGCAAAAACTGTTTCTTAGTCACCACTGGGTCTTCAGGAGGACCCCGACTGACAGTTATTCTGTATGACACGGGACTATAGCTGTGTACACAATTCTAGGGTCAATCAAACAGCATTTTGGTAACCTGGCTCAATGGGAAGAGTATGTCCTGGAGAAACTCCCAAGCCCCAGGGGGCACCAGGATAGCACCACCTGGTGAGCACAGCCCCCAGCAGCAATCAATAAAGGATCAAGGAGTGAGCGATAGACGGTCATTGTGAATGCCCTGGGCACTCTGTGGAGGGCCTCTGGGTGCTACCTTATCCATAAAATGTAGGGAGTTGGTGGGGGGTTCTGGGTTTGCCTTGGAATCAAGATGTTAACACCACTTGCGGATGCAGGTGCTACAGGGAAGGCCCTGTAGGAATAAAGTTCAGACTCGCAGCAGAGAGCAACCGGGGACGGGTTCCAGGCTGAGGTGTGGCTCGCTGGCTTCTGCATGGGAGCACGGACCCCCCCCACACACACCCACCCTGGCCTGCACCAAAGCGGGGAGTGGACCAGGGGAAGTCGGGAAGCAGCAATTTCCACAGGAACAGGTGAGACCGGTCATTCCCTGCTGCTTCTCACATTTGAACATGCAACTGCCTACCTGACAACTCCCCTTGGATACTTAGGCATCTCAAATTCAACCCATGGAAATCAGACCCTTTTTTTTTTTTTTTTAATTTTATTTATTTATCTATTTATTTATTTATTTTTGGCTGAGTTGGGTCTTTTGTTGCTGCGCGCTGGCTTTCTCTATTTGCGGCGAGCGGGGGCTACTCTTCGTTGTGTCGTGCGGGCTTCTCATTGCGGTGGCTTCTCTTGTTGTGGAGCACGGGCTCTAGGTGCGTGGGCTTCAGTAGTTGTGGCACGTGGGCTCAGTAGTTGTGGCTCACGGGCTCTACAGCTCAGGCTCAGTAGTTGTGGCGCACGGGCTTAGTTGCTCCGCGGCATGTGGGATCTTCCCAGAGCAGGGCTCGAACCCGTGTCCCCTGCATTAGCAGGCGGATTCTTAACCACTGCGCCACCAGGGAAGCCCCTCAGATCCTTTTTTTTCCTTTTTTTTTAAGAGACAGGGTCTTGCTAAGTTGCCCAGGCTGGAGTGCAATGGTTATTCACAGGCGCAATCCCACTACTCATCAGCACGGGAGTTTTAACCTGCTCCGTTTCTGACTTGGGCCAGTTCACCCCTCCTTAGACAACCTGGTGGTCCCCCGCTCCTGGGAGGTCACCATATTGATGCTGAACTTAGTGCGGACACTTGATTGGCATAGCGTGCTATGAAATCCTGGGCTCAAGCACAGATTTATTATAAAAAAATGTTTGTTAATTGAGGTGAAATTCACATAACATAAAATTAACCATTTTAAAGTGAACAATTCAGTGGCATTTAGTACATTCACAATGCTGTGCAACCATCTCCTCTATCTAGTTCCAAAATATTTTTGTCACTCCAAAAAGAAAACCTGTGCCCATCAAGCAGCCCCTCCCCCCATTCCCTGGTAACCACTAAGCTGCTTTCTGTCTCTATGGACTTGCCTATTTTGGACATTTCACATCAATGGAATCATACATATGTGACCTTGGAGGTCTGGCTTCTTTCATGTAGCATAATGGCTGAATAACGTCCCATTGTGTGGGTGGACCACGTTGTGTTTATCCATTCATCTGTCGGTGGACACTGGGTTGTTCCTGCCTTTTGGCTGTTGTTGAGTCCTGTGGCTATGAACACATGGGCACATGTGTTTGTTGGATCTGTTGGTTTTGCCCTCAAACCACACAACACTGCTGCCCATGGCTTCCCCATCTCACGATGGTACCACCCAGATGCTCACACCTGAAACCCAGGAGTCAATTTTCATCCTTTAAACCCTAACAGCCCCCTCTATCCCATGTGTCAGCCCTGTCCTGAATGTCTCCTGAGCCCTCCTCTCACCATCTCCACTGCATCAGCTCCAGCAGCCACCACCACCTCTCCAACGGGTCTCCCAGCCCCTCTCTTGCCCCTTCACGTCAACCGTTCAACCTCTTGCTGCAGCCAGGTCATCTTTCTCCACTTGATCTTAGCCAAAAGGGTGAAAAGTGATAAGCCAGGTCATCTTCCCAAACTGTTTATCAGAATGAATCCTCTCCCCACAAAGAAAGACAACCCTGAAGTGGCTCCTACGGCAACCATGATGCATTTAAACTCTATTTCACAGTCTATAAGACCTTTTATGATCTGGCCCTGTTCACCCCTTCTCCCACTCCCCCTCTTGCCCACACTCTCGATGCTGCAACCATGCTGGCTTTCTGTCCCTTGATTGTGTCAATCCCCGGTCCACCTGGGGGTCTCCACACTCCCTGTGCCTTCTTCCTGGAACCTGGGGCGTTACCGCAGCCACCTCTTCTCGCAATTCACGTGGAACCTTCCTCCAGTCACCTGGTAAATCTGCAACCCATTAAGTCTGCCACTTTGCCTCATTTTATCTGAATCACAGAAATTACAAACCTACAATTATTTTATTGCCCTCCTCTGGAACACAGGCTCCATGAGGACAGCACTGTCTGTCCTGTTTGCCGCCCAGTACAGCCCCTGGAACAGCGCCTGCACCAGGAAGATGCTCCAGGCACATCTGTGGCCAAAATGTCAGATGCCAGCAGTGTGGAGTCCTGGGTCCAGCTGGGTGGGATCTGGTGATGTTTAGTAAGGTGCCCTGCCTGGCTGGGTGGGTTAGAGGTGGCTGTGCCTACAAAGGAACAGTGTTTGTCATTTAATACCAGGTGATAGGTGAGGTTTCTGGCAGGAAGTCGCTCTTTGGGGACAGCCCCTAGGATCCAGGACATCAACTCCTGTGGTGATGATTCATGGAAACCCAGCCCAGCCCAGCAGCACTACACCCAAACTTCCACCCATCCCAGACAAGACGAGCTGACTTGATTGTGTACACCCTGAGTCCAGTAAGGGTTCAGGGAAGAGGCAGGTCAGCTCCTCAGGTGCAGCCCGCTGAGCTTCTCCTGTCTTGCCCACCACTCCGGCGTGAGCTGGGAGAGTTCCTGTGCTCCTCCTCCCCTCTTGCGTTGGACATCCAGGCACACCACGCTGTACTAGGGCAGCGCTGGGGAACAAAACAGACATGGGCCTGCCCTCCTTGAGATTAGTCTAATCAAGAGAGATAACCTCCCTCCCACAGATTTGGAAAGCATGGGAAGTGAGGTGCAGGAGACAGAGGGCTGTGCCCAGATGTAACAGGCAGGTCCACCTGGGTGCCCCAGAGCCCTGGGACAAAGGATGCAGGCATGGTAAGCCATATAGACACACTTTTTCGGGGACTCAGAGTGGGGCAGCTTCTACCCCTTGCTGTGCTGGAAGTTACTTTTAACTTAACAGGCTGGGCATTAGTTTTCCCAGCAGTAAAATGATTAAGACAAGATATATGCCTGCACTCCTTAGTTGAAATTGCAATGGAGGTTTCTGATAAAAATTAAAACATTAATCTGGACATTTAAGCAGTGGAATTATGTACTGACAGCCGATGTGGGCTGTCAGTTCTTGCTTTGTAAGTACAATTGACTTTTTTTTTTTTTTTTTTTCTGATCAGAAGTTTCTAGGAGATAGCTTTTTCTTTCACATCTTTATTGGCGTATAAATGCTTTACAGTGTTGTGTTAGTTTCTGCTGTACAACAAAGTGAATCAGCCATATGTATACATATATCCCCATATCCCCTCCCTCTTGAGCCTCCCTCCCTCCCTCCCTATCCCACCCCTCTAGATCGTCACACAGCATCGAGTTGATCTCCTTGTGCTATGCAGCAGCTTCCCACTAGCCATCCGTTTTACATTTGGTAGTGTATATATGTCAGTGTTACTCTCTCACTTCATCTCAGCTTCCCCTTTCCCCACCACCGTGCCCTCAAGTCTGTTCTCTACGTCTGTATCTTTATTCCTGCCCTAAAAAGGAATGAAATTGAGCTATTTGTGGTGAGGTGGATAGACCTAGGATCTGTCATACAGAGTGAAGTCAGAAAGATAAAAACAAATACTGTATGCCAATGTATATATATGGAATTTTAAAAAGTGGTACTGATGAACCTAGTCACAGTTGACACTTGAACAACAGGAGTTTGAACTGTGCGGGTAACATCTACAGTGTTTTACATCATATAAGACAATATTGATGTAGGTACTGAGAGACGGATGATTCATCTTGTAAACATGTAACTGAAAGTGGGGTCCAGCTGCTCGCCGCTCAATGGCCAATAAAGAGGCAAGGTTGGTGGAAAGGAAAGTGCTTTATTTTGGATGCTGAGAATGGGGTGGGGGGGGAGGCGGACACCTGTCCAAAGGCCAACTCCCCCCACCTAACAATCAGGGGGCAAGAGTTTTTATAGGCAGAGGGAGGGGGCTACGTGTAGAAGCAGCACAGTCAGCTCTGACAATCATCTTGAAATTGGTCATTGGTGGTCTGACCAGCATCATCTTGATAGTTTTAAGTACAGTTAATCTTCAGTTCCATGGTTGGTTTGTTCCCACTTCCTTGAGGCCAATTCTCAGGATTGTGGCAGCTTCTGTCATGGCTACAGTCTGGTCATCATGTAACTTCTTCCACCTGGTGGGGGTTTCAGTATCTATAAGACAGCTCACAGGACACGGCTCAGAATACTATCTATAGCCCTTGAGGAGGAACAAAAGGTCCTTGACTTTGCTTAGTGCCTAAACTTTTATTATTTAGTCTTGGACAATTTTCTTTTGTTTCTGCATTTTCCCACTTCTCTGACTTAACTTATTCTTTAGCTAAAGTTTTACCACAGACAAAAGGCAGGTGGAGGACAGAGGGGAAGGACCATTGTGTCCTGCTCTGTTTCAAACAGACAATGTAAACTTGGAGTATCGATCATTACAGTACAGTATCGTAAATGTATTTTCTCTTCCTTATGATTTTCTTCACAGACATTTTCTTTTCTCTAGCTTACTTTATTGTAAGAATACAGTGTATAATACATATAAATACAACATGTGTTAATCGACTGTATGTTATGGGTAAGGCTTCCGGTCAACAGTAGGCTATTAGTAGTTAAGTTTTCGGGGAGTCAAAGGTTACACTTGGATTTTCGAGTATGCAGGGAGTTGGCGCCCCCAACCCCCATGTTGCTCAAGGGTCAACTGTGGAGGCTTAGGTCCAGCATAACATAGCTACGCAGAGCAAGTATTTTAACAAATAGGGCAAAGAGCCAGGCATGTTCCAAAACACGACTGCCTAGGTTATTCTCACCTGCTGTTGATAAAGCAAAGCGCTTTTCAGGGAATTCCCTGGTGGTCCAGTGGTTAGGACTCCACGCATCCATTCACTGCGGGGAGTGGGGGGGCCCTGGCTTCGATACCTGGTCGGGGAACTAAGATCCTGCATGCCACCTGGTGAGGCCAAAAAAAAGGAAGAAAAAAAAAAAAAAGCAAAGTGCATTTCGGATCTCGGATCTTAGTGACACTGAGACCTTTGGTGAGCATCGTAAAGGCCTTGTGAAAATTGGCACCGAGTCTGAGAAAAAAAGAGAAAAATCTCTTCTCCTGAGAGGAGCTCTTATCCTGGTTGCAATTACCCAGAGCCCTCTTTCCTGTGTAATAAAAACATGGCTCTCTATGACCTATTGTGCCCACTGCCAGCTCCTAGTTCCTGGAAGAGTGAAGGTACACTCCTTATCATCCCAAAGAGGCCTCCCGGTGGACCTGCCCCTTCTGTCGTTATCTTGGGGGAGGGGTCAGCCCCTTTGATTAGAGGAACCTCAAGGAGTACTAAGGCCAAGTCTGCTTGGTTGCCACTGTTTCGCTCGAGACCTTTGTTCCCTGACACTGCATGCCCACGCCCACCCGACTCCTGTCATCTTCATGGACTCTGGCCTAAAAAGTTAAAAAGTTATTGGCGCCAAACAAAAGGAAGAGGGCCTTAAGATGTGTATTCAGACATTGAGCAAAAGGGACATTGCCAGGAAAATGGCGTAAAATATCATAAATGTGTGAAGGCAAGAGACAAGTCCAGGGGGATCATCAATAAGATCAAAAATCTCTCAATAAGTACAAAAGAGGCAATCATCCTCTTCAAACTTAGAAGAGTGCTGCAATAATTTCATCCCCTCCCCATTGATATCAGATTCATAAAGTCAGCGATCTTCAGTTCACTCTTTCCCCATACCCTTGGCAAGGTTATTTCGCATGCTATTAAGTACCTAGAGCAGCACCATCCAATAGGAATACCACATATAATTAAAATGTTTCTAGTAACCATATTTTAAAAAGTAAAAAGAAATGGGTGAAATTAATTTAAATAACATATTTTAACTCAGTGTATCTAAAATATGGACATTTCAACACATAATCAGTATAAAAATTATTAATGAGGTCTTTCACATTCTTTTCTTATACTAAGTCTGAAACCTGTGTGCATTTTACAACACAGCCCTAGGGCACAGCTTGCAAAACAGAGTGTGGGCAACTTCAGAGAGGGTACTGGATAACTCTTTGTGGAGTGAGAAGACATAAGAACTTATATTTGCATTTTATTTACTTTAAAGTCTAAGAAAGAAATTCAAATTTATAAATATTTGACTGATACTGGCATCCTTATCAGGCATGTTTATCAGGTCAATTATCTTGTAAGGTCTGGACATATTCCAAAGTCAGGGCAAGAGCTTCAGGGCAAGTAAGACCCCTCATTTCCTTGTTTGCTGTCAACATACTGCAAACCTCTGCATTCACAAGTGTGCCTGGTTTAGTGGATAAAATGATTACTGCTAAAAGTTTTCACTAAATTAACCTTCACAACAGGAGAGCGTTCAAGCAGTCCTGGAAAGAGGCTGTTAAGAGATTAAAGATGTGCCCAGTGATGCGAGACAAGCAAACAATGAGAAAGGACAGAGCTTGCACTTGGGCAAGTGTAAGTTTCACAAAGTTAAAAACGCTATTTTCACACAACACAGATGAACGCACGTCAGGTGGTGACGGTGGTTCAGGAGCCAGATTTTTAGAGGCACTTAAAGAAGTTTAGGGTAACATGGCATAACTGGAAATATTCTGCAGGTCAACCGAAAGCCATCACCTCCAGGGTCATCTTTTCTGCAGGGCGGGATTTATCAGCACCTCCACCAGACACGCGGAATCCAGGGCCTTAATGAACAGACAGACGCACCGTCCAGCAAGGCGCGGCCCAAGGTCACGCGGCCAGTTCTGGGGGTCCTGGTGCCGGGGGCCGTCGCAGGACCCTTACTCTCCCAACACACTCGACCCCGGGTAGGGGCTTTTCCATTAGGGGGTTAAAAACCGGCCTGGGGGTGTTAAAGTGAGAGCTGACAAGCAGGCAGTTAAAGATTCCAGACTTTCCAAAGCAGACGATGTGCAGTGAGGATTTCCATCGGGCGGCAGTGATAACGAGTAGTAATGCGTTTGCCGGCGTCCCCGGCCGGCGACAACGTTGGAACATGCGTACACACGAAAGAATGGGCACAGGTGGGGACCCGCGCCCAGGTTCCCACTCGAAGCAGGGCCGCCTAGAGACCCCGCCCGGAGCAGGGTCGCCATGGCGCGGTCCGCAGCCCGTCTGCAGGGGCGCCAGGTCTACCGTCCCGCGCGGAAGATCCATTAACTGGAAAGGACTACCTCAGCCAAAGAGCCAGGCCGGGAGTACCACACCCAGTACTAATCCCAGCAC